>NC_087078.1:1857674-2352674 GCF_026151205.1 Bolinopsis microptera | reverse complement strand
TTCTCCCTCCAGCTCTCCCTCACTCTCTCTTTCTCCCTCCAGCTCTCCCTCACTCTCTCTTTCTCCCTCCAGCTCTCCCTCACTCTCTCTTTATCCCTCCAGCTCTCCCTCACTCTCTCTTTATCCCTCCAGCTCTCCCTCACTCTCTCTTTCTCCCTCCCTCCAGCTCTCCCTCACTCTCTCTTTATCCCTCCAGCTCTCCCTCACTCTCTCTTTCTCCCTCCAGCTCTCCCTCACTCTCTCTTTCTCCCTCCAGCTCTCCCTCACTCTCTCTTTCTCCCTCCAGCTCTCCCTCACTCTCTCTTTCTCCCTCCAGCTCTCCCTCACTCTCTCTTTCTCCCTCCAGCTCTCCCTCACTCTCTCTTTCTCCCTCACTCTCTCTTTCTCCCTCACTCTCTCTTTCTCCCTCACTCTCTCTTTCTCCCTCCAGCTCTCCCTCACTCTCTCTTTATCCCTCCAGCTCTCCCTCACTCTCTCTTTCTCCCTCCCCGGCCTGGCTCCCTATTTTTCTACCTCCCCCTCTTTCTCCCTCCCTCTTTCTTTCTCTCGGACTAAACAAAATTCCTGGGAAAACAGGCTCCTAAATATCCGGGTGGAATTTGTTTTTAAAAGGCGTAACAAAATATGAAAACGATTTCACATTCCAGCTGTGGTGACGTCACGCAACCGTTCCTAATTACGTGAGCACACATAAACCTTTTAAATTTTAATATTTTGGGTTTCAAGAGAGCGGTAAATTCGATTATTCGCGCCCCGGAGATACGGATTGGTTTGCTGTTGGAGGGAGATGCCGGAAATGGTAATGACAATAATATCATGTTAGTCGAGCATACTTTGCGGAGAATTAGTGACTAACATCCGTGTAAAGATGAGTGACAAGAATGTGACACAAAAGAGAAGATAACATGTTTACCATAGTTATTATTATTGTGGAATTGTTATGTTTCAACTGACTATTGATATTCTCGAGCGTGTGCTTTTAGGTTGGTCACACTTCAATTACATTACATAGGTTCATAGAATAAAAGCAGTGATAACCAGCCAGTAGACAAATGTACAATCGTGAAAAAAGTGACCATATACTGTCGATCACATACAATTTACATGTTTTACCCTTTCTCTCTGTCCGTTTGGTTTTAGGTAAACTTTAACAGAACAAAAAGGTCTCATTTCTCATTAGTTAAAACGCTTTGTAACCAGTAGTAAATGTCTAATTGTAACCAGTGGATGCTTAGAAACCAATAGTATCCAAAAGTAACCGCTGCTCAGTGCACTATGTAGCGGCTACTCTGTAAGATTTCTACAGACAAATTGCATGACAACCATAATGTAATCATTTATCATCCTCCACTTTGGACTATGCGCACAAAACACGAAATACGGTACACTCACGGTAGTTTTGCGTATGATCTCCTTGATGAGCGCGGTGGCGTGGGCTACAGACTCCTTACTGCCTCGCACGTGTGCTGTGTGCTCATTAGGGCCCGTACAAGAGGTGCTGAATGTTATCACAGCGCTGAAACATTTGGAGTTATTAGCTGGTTAGTTAGGATCCGGTGCCAGTCATGTGATAAGACAATGAAGAACAGAGAATTCTTACAAAAGGCCACTATCTGCTTCATGGAATGTTCTGGTAGGTCACGAACGTCAATAAGGTCACGTACGTCACGTAAGTAAATAAGGTCACGTATGTCATAGCTCACTAATGTCACTATGCAGTGTGCTCACTTTTACAAAACATTACGTTATTATGGGAGGATAACTATAAAGTAACTATATAAAGTAACTAAACTCTTCCATCCTCTTAACTTAATCAGATGAATTAATTGTTCTTCACATTACCTAGAATTACTCTCCAAATATCTGTGAGTCTTGCCTCCCTTCCCGACTAAATGTTCGTGAAGATCAGCTGAATACGGTATCTTTTCCTCCACAAGGGGGTTGCACATGCTCATGATATACTCCTGAAAAGTATTAAATATTATAGAACAATATAAAATATTAGTCGTTATTGAACAGAGACAATACAGTTGGTGGCTGATTACTAAAATTACACCACCCTCTTAATTTTCATGTTGATTTGCAGCCAGAATAGAGGGCTTTAATGTTAACCGCTTACTTAAAATTGCACATTTGACGACGGAGGAGGGTGATCAATTAACTGAACTTTTAAATCTTGATTGACAGCCTACAACCATTTTGATTCAAAATTGCACTTACCTAATCGATAAGTTGAGCAGTTGAAATAGTGTGCGGCCAGAATGTACAACAGCTTGGCCCAACAAGAACGGCAATTAATGTGCCGAAACATGACCCATATATAATTTATGATAACTTAGAACCAATGGCCATGGAAGAGATCTTATCATCCAACATGGTACTTCACGCCTTGTATAAAGTCGCCTATTTTATTTTGTTCGAATTACAAATTCTCAGATTGATTCAAACTTTGATTAATGCTATTTCTGATAAATGATGCACGTTACTGCAAATTATATAAATTACCAAGCTACGAGGAAGTACCCTGCGCTAGGCGGTAAACCACAGAAAATTATCCATGACGTGTATTTTAACCAATTTTATTCCAATTAGAGGCTAAAATTAGTATTTTAACATCGGAAGTATGCGTTACAGATCAATGCTGGTAAGTCGAAAGAATGGCATACAACTTAAACGACTTGTTGGAATGGTCAATTGATAGCGGTACAATATTAAAACTAAATTTTAGCCAGTGTGCAATCTGGTTATGTTGCTTAGTTTAAATGACTTTGATCAATTACCGGGTCAGGCCAGCACATAAATTAGAACTATTTCAGTAACAGTTTTCCAAACATGAACAAGTTTTGGCATTTCGTGTAAATTGACGTAATATTAATTTTATCATGGATTATCACTGCAAATTTTCAGATACTCCTGAAACTTTACTCATGAACCTTTCTAATCGTTTAAAATATCGAAAAACGTCCGGAGATAATCTTATTGTGGAGATAACCCAGGAGGGCCTCGCCCATATTGGCCAAATGACGCAACTGCCTCTTTGCTCCAGAAATTCGTATAGAAGTTTCGGATTGGGCTTATTCGATAAATTGCAGGTAGATCTGCATGAACGACAGTATAATAATAAAAGCAATTAAAAAAACTTTACCTTCGCCCGACCTCGATCCTCCTCCTTGCCGTAAATAGAAACCCATTCCCCAGATTGGTGGTGTCCAGAGGTTAAATGAATGTGAACTTTAAATAAACTGCCTATTCTTTTGAAGGTCTTTCCTCCTGTTCCCAACAGTAATCCTATTTTCTCCTGAAAGAAACAAATAACGTTAAAATCACAAATGAGAGTTAGATGATTAGAAGATTCAAATATTTATACCTTAAATATCCTTCCTGGTCTGAATCCATTCTGGTTTCTGCGTAGAAACCAGAATGGATTCAGACCAGGAAGGTCAACAACTCAACAGATATTGGTACTGAGACGTCTTATAGAGGGTGTCAAGAGTCGGAAACTGCCAGCTGTTCTGACATTTATAGACTTTAAGAAGGCTTTCGACAGTGTACATCGTGGGAAAATGCTAAAGATTCTAGAAGCTTACGGCATTCCAGTCAAAATCGTGCAGCTTATACGGCTCATGTACGAGAAGACAATGGCCAAAGTCCTAACTCCAGACGGAGAAACTGAATTGTTCGAGATACTTGCAGGTGTGTTACAGGGTGATACCTTAGCACCTTACCTCTTTGCAATAGTCATCGACTACTGTATGAGGCAAGCCATAGGCGATGATGCGGAGCGACTTGGACTCACCCTCGAACGTAGAAAAAGCAGAAGAGTGGGGCCCAAGATCATCACCGATGTGGACTTTGCAGATGATATAGCACTTATATCTGAGGACATGGACAAGGCTAACGAGTTCCTGCTCAGAGTAGAATCGGCGGCAGCAAGCGTGGGACTACACATAAACGAAGGCAAGACCAAGGTCATGACACTGAATATGGAGGATCGATCTAGCGACCTACAAAGTCGATCCGGGGAAGCCATAGAAAATGTAGATGATTTCATCTACTTAGGCTCCTGGATTGAGAGCACAGATAGGGAGATAAGGGTTAGAAAGGGAAAAGCGTGGGGTGCCCTACATAGACTGAAGGATATCTGGAAATCCAAACTCTCAAAGAGCCTAAAGATTAGATTGTTCATAGCGGCTTGTGAATCAGTACTGCTCTACGGATCAGAAACCTGGACACTGACAAAGGCTCAAGAGAAAAGTTTGGACGGGACATACACAAAGATGTTGCGTATGGTGCTGGGTATCTCATGGAAGGACAAGGTCAGCAATATAACTTTGTATGGTAGCCTCCCAAGGCTGTCAAACAAGTTACGAAGCAGGAGATTAAAAATGGCGGGACACTGCATCCGACATCCTGAGCTACTTGCCAGTGATTTAGTCTTATGGGAACCTACGCACGGTAGAGCACAGCAAGGCCGACCAAGACAAAGCTACTTGTCTATGTTACTGAAGGAAGTTGGGACAAACTCTAAAGAGGAACTGCGAACCCTGATGCGGGACAGGGATATATGGAGGGGGTTTTCTGGCGTAGATCGGACTTAGCTCCGACATAGTAGTAGTAGTAGTAGTAGTAGTTAAATATGAAATGGATAATTCCTCAATCATAATTTTTAGCCGAAGGATACATCAAAAGGACAAGTAACATTTTCACAAACCTGTGCAATAACAAACTGTGTTGCGGTTTGAGCAGCAGCCCCAGTAAATTGTTCTGAGTTCATTCTAAAAGCTAATTTTATCTATTGGATCAGCAACGTCAGCAACTCTCCATTACGTTACTTTAATAACGTCCTCATCCAGCTAAAAATAGTTTTGGGTGAATACAAAAGCCCATTTGACCAAACGTTGAGGAATAAATGGGCAATGGACATCAATTGCATCATTTTTCGGTCAAAATCAAAAAGTCAAAAGATAAGTATTTCTGATACCATACTCTATTGAGCTGAATAGAAATATATAAAGTATGCAAAGACTGGACTTCGACTTATCCATCAAAATAATGCTGCCACAACTGCAGTGGAAATCATGATGATCAGATATATGCAGACATTTCATAGCCAAAAGGAATCTAATGAAGCAAAACAACCTAATCCGACTAGGGCAGACAACCTAATCTGACTGGGCATAACAACCAAGGTCTTCATACATAATGACAGATCATTGTCAGTGAACTGTCAAACTAGTCTATCACAGCAATTGACAGATTCAGCTACAAGTTCAGGAATGTCATTACTGTACTTAGTTGGATAACTTCACATGTCATGTAAGTACCTGAGCTCATAACCTTGACAAATTATCAATGACCAATAGTAGCTGTAAAGGCATATCCACCAATGTGGCTGATGGAAATGTCATAAGAAAATTAGAGAACTTCCAGACTCAGCCAGTGATTTGCACTGTGGTTCGCTGTTAGGCACTATTTGAAGTACACTTTGTTCAGCTGATGATATTTATGTCTAAATTTAAGCTCTAAATTAAGACACATCGCCACATAAATATCAGGGAGACATTATCTCAACATATAAGGAAGACAGCTGCATGTATTTATGGGACGGCTCTGACATGTTTCACTTCAACTGTTAATACCTGTGTCTATCCTAAAATGAAGTATATTCCATCCATAAGGTATCAATGGTGGATTTGTACTTAACAGGGGCTCCAAAGCGAGAACGCAGAACCAATAATACACAACTTCAAGCATGCAGTAACTGATCAGACTGTGCATCTCTTCTTCTTTAAATTGACATTTACAAGACACACTTTGATCTGACCAGCTACAAGGTTAGACAAATGACAAGAAATAAACAATATATATAATAATAAATTAAATAAAATAAAATGGTAAAAGTTGGGTACAAAAGTGGTAACAAAAATTGTAAAAATCTTGAAAGGTAAAGAATACAAAAGTTGGAAATCCCTTGAACATTAAACGGCTCGTTGAAGATTATTATTAAAAGTCCTATCAATTGAGAATTTATTACTGTCCATCATTTATCCTCAGACCTCACTATCTACTTGCAATCAACAATTATAAGAATCACATGATTGAATAAAGTTGAAAACTTTTACCTGCCTCCATTCCACTCACAACTTATCTGGCATTCTCTTTTAACAGACAACTTGACATACTACATTAGGCACAATTATGGCTATCTTAATGCTGCACGATAATAATTTCTGGATAATAGATATCTGAAAAGAATAAATGGTTTCATAAGCAACTGAAATATATGTCAGATTTGAAATATTGATGGAAGAATCAAGAAAATGTGTATTAATTAGGCCAATGATTTCATCCATTTGAATCTTTTTATGTTATTTACTAACAATTAACAGAACATCATGATTTATTATAACTAAAGAGGCAAGCAATATGAGCTTTATAAGAACAAGACTTCCCTTATCTCTTCTTCGGAGTGTCCTCAAAGCCGTTCGAGGTGCCAGGGGAAACACAGGTAAGAATAAAACCGAAAGCAATTACACATTCAAATATACACAGATCATTTTAGCAGGTCATTTGTCCAGGTCATTGGACACCTTAACAATATATAATGAACCAATACAATAAATGTAATAAAACTGATGAAAATAAAACGAGATTACAACAGTGGCATAACGTTGCCTGTTGGCGCCCCCGCCGAAAAGGCGCCCCCCTGTTGGCGCCCCCTCCCCTTTTGGTGCCTCTCCCTTAAAATTTGACAAATTAGGTGATTTTAGAGGATACGCCGGTAAAATCTCTAAAAAAGCGTTTGTCCCGCATTCAAACGACGATTTAAATGAAATCGTGTTCAAAATCTATCTTCTTTTTCAGTTTATGACTTAGAACCTTGTAACTTGGCAACAATGTTCATCAAGGTATTTTGAGTTTTTGTTATGTAACGATTTATGATATCTTGCTCCAAAGCTGAGATATGAGGTTAACCATGAGTGCGGGTTACAAAATTTATAATGGTTAACCTCATAAAAAGAGTTAGGAGCAAAATTACAACAATCGTTACATAACAAACTTTTAAATTTATGTCAGAAACATAAGTTCCAAATTTGAGGTGAAATGGATAAAACTCTAGAAGATAGATTTTGAAGTCAAAAATTCGAGGTTTTCAAGAGAGGCAAAAACTGATTTTTATATTATAATGTGATTTTTGAGTATTTTGCCTTTATTTGTATATTTTTCAAAGTTTAACTGCTGAAATAACACAAAAACAATAAAAACAAAGCTTATCGTAGTTTTCAGTTGTAATGGTATCAATATTTCTTAAACTAACACACTTGCATGATCACTTTTGCCAATCGGGAAAGCACAGTGTAGTTACTGATATGAGTGCACCATTGGTGTAGAGGACTTGATCCAAAAGACTCTCCTAGAGACTTTCCTCCACAATACACTGTTTAGCTGTTTCACTAATAATTATATAACTAGCAGAAACAGTTTTCGTCAAAAGCATTTTTCTTGATTCAAGGAGGATTTTTTATTTGTTATTACTTGTTCAGACCAAGCAGATCAGGTCTTAATCTGGTTTCATCCAATAGATACATAGTAAAAGTGTGACAAAGGTCAAGAATATCCAGAAGTCTTTTCTCCCGGATCGAGTTATTCCATATTAGAACAAACTCCCTCCGGACGTCAAGAACTCTGTGACAGTTTTAGGTTTTAAAATTAAATTAGAAGGATATAAGATAGATATGATTTCTAACAGTATTACAAATGATTGCTTTTTTTGGAATGTTTCTAATGAAGTTTTAGTAAGAATTGAGGGAGCCAGTTATGTCAGTAATAAAGAGAAACATAACAATTATCTTTGGTTCCATCCTTATGTGGCAAAGAAGCGTTTTATAAATCTTTATTCCGCTGGGAAGTTTTTTTAAATAGGATGATGTTTTTGATGAAATTGTTTTTAAATTATATTGTATTTGATAATTAATTAATGTTGGTGGGGAAATATTTGACATACGTTGCATGCCACTTTTCGCGCGCGAAGCGCGCGCCGCCGAAGGCAATATATATCTCTGATATTTGGGATACGTAACATGTATCAAGGAAATATTTATTATATATTTTTTCACACAGTGCGATGATAGTTTGTAGACATGTGTGATGATGTGATGTCATAAATTTTACTTTACTTTACTTTACTTTATTACTTCCATTTACACAACCAATCTCCCAAAAGTCATCGGTCAAATAAAATCTCCGACTCAGACTGTTTCGAAAACATAACATACAGCTAATTTTCCTCACCTTAATGGGTGGTACTCGTAATATATTTTTTCCAAATATTGTTGGACAGTTGACGGGTCCCGGGGTCCACCTCGGCGTACATTTTGGTATGTTATAAACCTACAAAGTTTACCATACAAAATGAAAATGTCAATATGCTTTAAAAAAGAATAAAACTTTTTCTTCTTTTCTAAAAAGAGGTATAAAACTGGCGTAAAAAATCATTCCGATCAAAAAAGAAAGTTATAATCACAATTGATCAATTTTACCTGATCAATTTTTGTCCAGCTTGCTATTTTATTGCTTAACGGGCAATACCAAAAACCGGTAAAATATTTCTTTCAAAAATTATATACAACTCGGCGCGCGCCTTAGAAGGTAATCAATTTTCGATTCTATGACCCACTTCTTTCATATATCATAACATAAATTTTAATATAAAAACAACACGTTAGTTACTGGGCGGTGCTCAGCCTGTCATTCCACCGAATCTTTATTATATTCAGATGCGCGTGACCAGCATTCACGTAATTGTTCATAACCAATTACATCCTCGGAAAAAACACGTGGCACGCTAACTACCAATTAGAATGCTAGCAATGACGTGTATATATATACGCTACACAAAATAGGCGCACTGGGTTAGATTGTAAAATCGCAAAAACGCGTCTGCTTGCACCTTTGAGAGCGTTTAAATGCGCCAAACTACGTTTATGTCGAACATAATAGCCTGGGGTCCCCGAGGCACTACAAACTTTTTTTGTAACACGATGCATGCTGCTGCCCCGCATCAAATAACGCGACCGCTTTTGCCACTACAACCAACAATATAGTAAACGCTTTATTCTTATTCTTATTCTTCTTCTGTCTTTTTCTTGTCTTTTCTTATTGTCGATGCGCGTGCTAGGGACGCGCACGCCAGCTCAGACTTGACCATTGTTAATGGATTAGCCCGGCTCGCGCTATGTTATAGCACTTGCCTCGGTTGACGGATGTTACTCGTCTAAATTTCTTCGAAGTAGCGCGCGCGCCGCTTTCTCCTCGAAATGGCCCGATGGCAATCTAGGGAGAAAAGACAATTTTTTGAGTAAAGACAATTTTATTATTTATCACCAATTCAATACATAATCAATAAATACATATCCGAATAAATTTGATTAAAAATTAAATGATACAAGTATGCTAGCAGCTAGCGCGCTTATATTTGATAAGTATTCACGCTGTTAAAATGGGTTTTACCACACCGCCACTCACATTAGCACAGTTGGTGAACGGACCCAGGCGCTGTTAAGCTTTAATGAGCCCTGGTTGACTGCTGAGAGTGGCGAAGGGGCTGATATTAATTTTATCTTAGTTTAACCTAGATTCCAATAAAATTTTAGTTTTGTGTTATAATTATATGATTTTTATGCGATATTTAAGTTTCAGCTGCTCGCAATACATTATTGCTTAAAAATTGTTAAATATGCTTGCTATACGCTTAATTTTAGATACCGTATGTATATATACATATCAGCTCATAATACCAAATAACAATAATAAATAAATTAAAAGGTAAACTAAATTAAAAGGTAAACTATAGGTAAAAATATAATATTAATCATAAGCTAAAATGTACTAATCTTTGTATTCTAAATGGGGAAAAAGAAGAAACATTGTCAGTCAGTCGAGAAAATTGTCAGTCAGGCTATATGGCAGCTTTGTAGATGTTGTGACTATGCTAGTAGTGGTCCCAGGCTTGCGACTGGAATTGCGGTGTTAAATCGATTTAATGGTATACCAACGATCCACCTCCCACTTGTTGTTTGGTACTTAGCATTAATAGTGTTAGCTGTAGCCATTTATAGCAAGAATCTTAAAACTAAAGGGGATGACAAGGAAAAGAGGAAGGAAAAAGAATAACGGGACAAACAATTAATTAAAGTATTTATAGGAGCATTAGATATTGTAATTACAAGCTTCAATAATAAATCACTGACTAAAACTTCTAATTAAAATGACACTTGGTACACTCGCCCATTTTCACTGGTCAGTCTGAACTTCGGTTTAGCACGTTGTACACTTATTCACCTAAGTTTCAGAATTTGTTCAGTTTAGCAGAGTTAGTACCCGTGTTTCAATAAATCAAAAGATATCAGGGGAGTTCTTTAATAATGTTACGGTCATCTAGAATACCGAACTTCCTGAAAACGTTATCATATTTCCTCAGACAACGTTTAATGCCTTTAATCAGTCTATCACGGCTATATCCTCTATCAAGTGCTACAAAGTGTCGCGCGCAACTTCGAAGAAATTTTTTTCGAATGACATCCGTCAAACTCCAGACACAAATTTTTAGGCGTAGTTTTGACCCTAGAGTCGATTTATAATGGTTTTGGAATGGTTAAACTGAGTTTCCCCTGGTAAAATCGCAAAAACCGATTTTTGGTCGAAAGATAGGCTTAAAAATTATGTTTTTGAACTTTTTAGCAAGTTAACTTCGTTGGCATATTAGCAAAATTTGCACGACGATAGCTGAAACACGGCCGCACATGATGGCATTAAAATTAAACCATAAACTATTGTGTATTGTTCCACGATTTCCTTGAGTAAAAATCCAAAATCCGCTAACATACAACGCTATGCCACTACACTGATGTGTCGCTTTGTGGGCTGCAATTATTAAGAAATAATTGTTAATTACCATAATAATTTTAAGTGCAGTTTTACCAGATGTTGCTTGGCCTGACGCACGGATGATGATTAATCACTCTACACCCGACTGTCACG
The DNA here is from genome assembly GCF_026151205.1 of Bolinopsis microptera. Lineage (NCBI taxonomy): Eukaryota > Metazoa > Ctenophora > Tentaculata > Lobata > Bolinopsidae > Bolinopsis > Bolinopsis microptera. The sequence goes on along the minus strand of NC_087078.1, from coordinate 2,341,634 downwards.
TGACTTTTTCAACCCGTTCTCTAGCTGGTTCTGAACGACTTTTCGAAACCCTAGCCCTCTAATCTGATCCCAACCCTAACCCTTACCCAATCCTTAACAAAAGCATACTGCTGAAACCCTAACCCTAACGAGAAATTAGACTAACTTCCTTATACGGTCATATCACGTGATCGAGACAGTTTTTCGCCAATATCTCGTCACGGGAGCATTTTAACCCTATGTCATGGGGGGTGATTCGGAATCAGCGTCCGAAAATACATCGATTGAAGTTGGTTACAACCGTCGGGGGCCCTTTTAGAACAATCTCGAAGATCGACTGTAGAGTGATTTAGCACGCTCGCTGACGCACAGCATGTTTCCCTGCATGAGTCTACTTTTATTTGATGATATCGGCACGACACAAAATGTGCCATTCTATTTAATGGTACAATAAAATAATACACAATTCATGGTTTCATGTTCCAATTAATTTCAACATTCAATTTTGTCTTAAAACTGTGACTTTATCAATTTTAAGGGTAAAAATGTATAATTATAATGTTCTTGGACACGAATGGAAACACACAACGTAAGGCTTGAAATATTCGTAAAACTACATTATTAGAGCCTGTAAAAACATTTAACTTTAAGATAAGCACTTTATCAAGTAAAATTCATATATATTTATAATCATCATAGTTTATTAACTCAAAAAATGTATAATTAAGTATAATCATGTTTAATTCCATCATCTCAGGTTAGATGGGAGTAGCAGTAACTGAAGACGACATAACACATGGGCTTGTTTCCCTTCAATTTCAGACCAATCTCAATGAATCTGAGCTCTCCCTTCTTCATTTGAGGAAACGCTCATTTGAGTTGCTTCTGCATGCTGCTTCTCAGAGCACTTATATTGTTGGCATGCTCAATACTATAACTCACCACATTGTCACGGGTGACATGCTGAGAAAAGGGAGCTTGTCCAAGCATAGAGTGAACATTGGATTTGTTGGAGGTGGTAGATTGAGCAGACACATAATATCAACACTTGTCCATCATGGTGTTTGTGTACCACATGACATTTCAGTGTCCACTTTTCAACCTGAAAAACTGGACGACCTGGCAAAGACGGGTGTCCATGTTTGTTGTAATAATCGTTTGGTTGTTGAGCAGTCAGACTTAGTTTTTGTTTGTGTTCCATCCAACCAGCTTGTTGTTCTAAAAAGGGATGTCGACTTAGCTCCACGACATTTTTTGATCAGCTACGTTTCAACTCTCTCCAAACACCAAGTCGCAGAGGAATTACAGCACTTAAATTTGCTAAAGACTGATTACATGTACAACAAGGATGCTGCTTACATGCACAATGAACCGTACCAGTCTGTGGGGATGACACTGGAAGATGAGCTTGTTGTTGAAAAGTTGTTTCCAGGAATGGAATGTGGGTTTGTCCACACCTCACCAGATTGGGTCAGAGACATGATTCTAGTGTTTTACAGGTACATTCTGCGTATTGCTCCAGATGGTGCACTTAATCGTTTGAATGCTGTTCTGTTTGGAAACAATCATGGCTTTTATCTTCAAGAGAAAGATTTTAGAGTGACGGGAGGATCAAATAGGATTGCGAGTGAACCGGACCAATTAAATGATATTGTTGGGGTTGGAGGAAAGGTTTCCAATCTCAATGCTAAAATCAGTCGTAAAGAGACATTGGATATTTTGTACACCAGTTTTCAATCTTTTTTCAAACCCAAGTCAATTGATGTTAGTAAATATCAGTGAAAAAAACTTTTACAATTATTCAAAAATTGCATCAATTATAAAATTGTAACATGAAGTTGTTTAAATACCATGAATGATTAATCCGACAATCGTAAAAATTTGCGAAATTGCAGTTTAATTGTGTCTATAACTGGTTTATTACATCTGTGATACATTTGTATTTTCAAGCGTTATCGAGAAGCAACGATTGATTAAATATAGTTCGAAATCTAAAGTTTAAAACGACGAAATCTGTACTTTCATTCTCAGCCTCTCCTTTACTGCATGGACCTTTATCAAGGTATATTTTAGAATTCTCGTACTGTCCCAAACAAACATTATTCCCCTCATTTGAAATAGCACCATTTTTAACATTATATCTCACGAGCTGGTTACCACCTGAGTAATGACAGGTACTGAATTTCACAGGATCATAGCCCCAGTCAAGGCAAAGTCCATCAAATATTCTTAAATCCCTCCATTTTGTCAGCCGCACACGCTCATAAACAGATTTTTGTGTGTTACAGTACATTAAACATACTTTGTCTTGGTTCACGGACCACTTTTCTATCGAGACACATTTTTTCCGACCTGTCAATGTATGAGCCACTGTAGTATCAGAATCGTAGGACTCCATCCTCGGCATTAGATTTCGTCTCAACCAGGTAAAATTTCTAGTACATTTGTTTTTTATGAGAAGTTTTTTGTTTCTTTCAATAGTTTCTGTACATCGTTCCAAATCCTTGTCAATATTGTGCACACGATCAAACTCCTCATAAATATCGCTCGGAAAGTAAGATTTAACAACAATCCCCTGATTATGCCAGAACTCAGCTGGTTTAATCCGGTCTCCGTGCCTCGATGGTGTGCGGTTTGCTGCAAAGTGGAGAACACGGGAGCACGTTACAAACAGAACCTCTCCACCACAAAACCATGTTTTCAGTGACAATTCTATGTTCTCTTGACCCCAACCCTCCATACACATACCAAAGTAATCTATTTCTTCTAGAAATTTCTTCTTCACAACAAATGCACCTCCCATGATAGCTGGTGATCTGAAGTTTCTGCCGTCTTTTGGACTCTCTTGATATATAAACATCCAATTCATGTACCTATCAAAACCCAATGCCTGATCAAATGACCAGTAATTGTTTTTAAAAGTGTCCCAGAAATCTAAAATTGGAGCAGCAACCGCTTTATAATTCGCATCGACAACCTGCAATAACGGTTCTAAAAATCCCGGTTTAACTTCGACATGACTGTCAAGTATGAGAATCGTATCTCCGGTTGCTTGCAGACAACCATATCTCCGACTGTAGATTAAACCTTGGTTCTTTTCAAACCGTTGAAACTTTACTGGGACCGTAAGATGATTTACCAGAGATTCTACCTCCGTTAGATCCTGGAGATTGTGAGAAATGTTGGTAAAGTCTGAGGATAAGTGCTCGTTTATATTTTGATACATTTGACTATGATTGATAAATGAGCTTACTGAAACTCAACTGGAAAGTTACTGCTACCATCTGATATTATTACAGGGGTGGAGGGGGGCAAAGGTCAGTATCCACACGTTGGGTCTTATACCACCGCCGTGTTTTATATTTGAGAGTTGTTGTTTTGCAGATGGCATACTGTTCGAGGATTCCGTCCCTAAAATTTGAAAATTCGAATATTTTAGACCACGCCCATTCAATATTAAAACACCTATGTTGTTCTCTTTGAACATGCTGAACGCCTTTTCAGAGACGATAGATTATGAAATGTTGCATCTGATCTGAAAAAGATGAGGCAAAACGGATTAGAAATGACGAAGCTATCAAGCATTTTGTGTATCTCGTTAACAAAATTTACTGGGTGATTATGTGAGACCGTGACACGACACCTTAATTGGGTAGCCTTAGCGATTCCCATAATGTTTAACGGGGTCATCTATCACGAGATTAGGTAAGCCAATCACCTGATCACACTTAATTATGAATAAACTCGTTGTGCTTCGTATCTAGGTCATCTGAGAAGCTACAACTCTCATTTTTTCAGGACAAACGTAATTCGAATGGCCAAACACAATTCAATAAAATTTGGCTCGATCTGACTAGATCCAAAATATCAAATAAATGCAAAAATTAACCTTCATTTGAAAAAAAATTAACACGAATATTTTTCGATTTGACAAATTCCTCGAACCAGTGGTGGTAGTAAATCATACCAGAAAGAATAATTTCAATTGGGCACTCAGTGACTGAACTATTAAGGCCAACGTATGGATACTGACTTTTGGCCCCCCCCCCCCCCCCTCTGTATATATTTGATTGTTATTATATCGGGCAACTTAAATTATCAATTCCCTAATAATAGGTTTTAATTTTAAAATTGTCCCGAGATCTCAGGTCCATCTCACCTTATAAGCAGTTAGATCACCTTATAACAGTATCTCACCTTATAAGCAGTTAGATCACTACCATCGTCAATAAGGATCAGTTCGTGTAAGTTGTGAGGTGAGATTGATGCTAGAACACTGTACACCGACCGTAATAACAGAGACAACAACTCGTTGTGATAGTTGATTATAACGGACACTTTACTTTTGCTGCTGTAAGTTGTACTGTTCTGACAGATTATTGGCCTAAAGTCACGTGATATCCCACGCATTATAGGCAGGGAGTCTAAGAAAGATTCGTTGTATCCTTCTCTTTTGTTGAAAATGTTTTGAGCTGCACGTTTTAGATTTGATCCGTAGAGTATCCTGTCTTGGAGTTTCATTCGCAGTGCAAAACTAATGTCACTCTCAAAATAAAACTTGGTGGTGTTGAACTGTGACTGTGCGGCATGTTGACTTGCGGTTGAAAAGTATGAAAACAAACTGGAAATAAAATGAGACAAGAAAAGTATACCGCAGAGGAACAGAATCAGGACATCTTTTTTAGCTCTTCTCCGAATACCGACCATAATATTGCTAAAAAAAGGACTTGAATTGGGTGTCAACTGTTCAGTTTTAATACATGAAAACTCTAAAAACAGAAATTGAGTTAAGTTCGCAATTCAGAAAATGAAGCAGAGAGATGTACGTGTCATATTATAATTCATGAATCCAATGTGGCACGTGATTGTTACGAAGCAAAAGTACATATACATCTCAATAGTAATAGTATAATTATCAATAGGTATTAGGTATGGTACTACATAGAGAACTTATAGATTCCGTTCTCAATACAACTATTCAACTTTTTAATGTGTGTATTTTTCAATGTTTAACTCATACAGAAACACCGATTATTTAGCAAGATGTCTGTCAAAACGTTGAACAATATGGCGCCACCTCTCGATTTCTCCTTCAAAAATCTTGCCACGCTCACAGGTGATTACTGATTATTTATAACTTTTTGTAATTTTATATTGGATTCCAAATTGAGCTAATGCTTCTAGTAAAGTTCCTCAATTGTTTTGGTATGTGCTTTTGACAAATTAGATTGATTTTAAGAACACATTTTCTTTAACCAATCTCATTTCATCAGATTCATTGGAAGAGGAACCCAGAAAAGGAACAAAGTTAAAGGTAAGCTGCTCATAATATCTAGAAGGGATCCAAATGAAAGGGCTTTCTGCTGATTTTAAATTATTGACCATTCACCACACAAGGATGAAAAAGAGCTTCAAATCTTATCTACACACTTCCAGTAAATTAGATATCTCCATGAATCAAATGAAATGTACATTATCGCAACACTAATCCTCAACTCGCTTGCAGCAGCACAATTGCAGTGCATGTCATAATCCACATCTCCTTGCTATAACACAGCACCGTGCAGAAAAAAATGAAGTATTTGAGATTTAGTAAAATATTGGTTAATGGTCACGACTCACGCACTGTTTTTGGCTTGCTTTAAATAAGTTCGGAGAGTCATGTTTAGAGAGTTTAGAGAGTCATGACATGAAATTGGTCTGAAATGTTTTATTGGTCGGAAAACTAGGTGAGTACTGACGGTTAATGACAGATATGGGAGATGCAGGCCTAAAAAATATCAATTTAGCCATTTTTAAGATCCAAAGTTTGATAAAAGTGCAAAGATTTTCATTATTTCACCTTCCACAAAAAAAAGCAAGTGATACTCTACCGAACACTTTAATACAAAAGGACCAGGATACTGAATTACAGGAAGGTTACACCGACATAGTGACAGCAGTGAGGTACAACAACAACTCAATACACGACTTGGGAGACCTGGTTCCCTCCATAACCTCCCTGGTGGTTAACCCTGCGGCTATCAGCTGGCTAGATTTCTCTTTCAACGACATCAACGCGCTAGATGATGTTAGTAGATATATCTCTATTAACTTGTCCATTCAGATTATCAGAAATTCCTTTTGATGGTGGTTATTTTCACGAATAGAATTTCAATCAACATCATTTCTTGTATCGATGCAATATTTTACAGACAGTGTTATTTAAAAATGTACTGACAACAAAGTTTGATATTGTTTGTACTGTCACTGTTCATAAATCATAAAAATATGTTTTCAGTATCTCAGAATTCCAACACAATTCGTTAGTTTCAATCCACATATAAACTTTTACCAATCTTTAGTTAAAACCTAAGTTAGTTTTATCATAAATGCTATCAAAAAGTTCACGATCTCACATTCTTTAAACGGTACCAAAGCTAGGCATTAGATTTTGGAACACGCGAAAAGAAACTTTTGATTAAAGTTATTGCCTCTAACTCTCAGTGCAACGCGCGCATAGGCGATTCCCGTGATTTGTTTTGATATCGCCCACGTTGCTTCCAGGGGTAGCAGCCGATAAAAAATATAGCCCATCAATCATCATAAGTCTATGATAAATTTCATCTCTCGAATTCTCTGTTAAACTCAATTATTAACCATAAGCTCCCTCAGGCGCTGCTGCAATTTCCCAAAATCACGACTCTCTATCTCCATGGTAACCAGCTCATGTCGCTCAATGAGGTCAAAAGGTTATCTGGTTTACCAGGCCTTCGTACCTTAACTCTTCATGGTATGTTAACTAATCATTAGAATATATAGTATCGCTCATCATTCTGGTCGCCAATGAACTTTCGAGTTACTGGGATCTTTTACTATTATCCAACCTTTGAAATATGAAATGATTATGACACCCTACTGTGCAAAACCGGAAACCGAAAACCTTTCTTTTAACCACAGATGTTTGCATACTTTATCTTTGACTCTCTGGGCATAAAAGTAACTTCTGGCGAAGCAGAATGGATACACTTTCACTTTGTTCTGATTACATTAAATTTTCCAGGAAATCCTCTTGAAGCCCTGGACGGATACCGACAGTTCGTGTTGGGTACACTACCTTCCCTCAAACAACTAGACTTCAGCTCCGTTACCAAGCAGGATCGAGCAGACGCCGAGAACTGGAAGAAGTTGTGCAGCAAGAAAATGAAGATGAGCAAGAAAAAGAAAGCCGCCGAGTAAATTTAGTGAAGTGGTGTGAACTGTAAACTTTTCAGATGTAAAATTGATGTGAGATTGTCGGTCAAAGGGACAAGAAATATGTGTGATGAAAAGCAGTCAAATTTTGGTCGTTCAGTTTAATGAACTACCGGTTCTTTATTGACAAACTCATTTTCTTAATAAAGCAATTACAAACCTGGTATACAGGATATTGATAGTTGATACCTCTTCTGTTCAAGTTGAAAGAGCCAAAAGCAATTATGATTGTTATGTCCGAACCTAAGAACTTTTGTACATACTCCGAGTTTCTGTAAATTAGATTTTATACAATTTCGTGTTTTAGAAAGAACCCTGAATTCATCTCTTCGCTCTGAATTGAACACATAATTGCGTGCTTCCAGTAAAATTCCTGACATGCAGTTTAGCCCGATTTACAGAAATTATCTTCTGTTAAATACATATTTTCTCGGATCCTCCTGTTTATCTGACATTGTTACTTCGAACAAAAAGATAAACAACTTCTGAAAGTATTAAAATTTGGTAAACAGCTAAATACAATGTCAATAGTTAATAGTTATAGACGATTATGAAACGTTAAAAACATGTGTTCTGTACATAAAATACAACAAAGCGATAAGCAACACTAAAACATTTATTTTCAAAGCTTAAAACGCTGATAATAAACTACATATCAATTACTAGCTCATTCACTTGTAATCTTCATCAGAAGTAAGCTCTGGCCTTGATAAAGTTATTGGGCAACTTGGTATTCCGTCGATGGTCGCTTAAAATTAGTTTTAATGTACAATGGTCACTCAGATGCGGTTAACGCACAAAACTTAAGGATCATAATATAAGGGTCATTTAACGAAACACGAACGGATTACCAAGTTCCCCATTATTCCTGTTATTGTATTGTTATCACTAAGTTCCAATTTTTTTAGCTACAATTCTCCCTTTTGTTTTCATATAATTTCTGATGCCTTTGATACTCTGCTCTGCCTGATTCACCATCTGACTCCATCAATGCTGGTTATTTAAACTGTCTTAAACAACCACCAGCATCGGTCATTAGCATCGGTCAATCAAAGGAAGTCTGATTTATCTCTAGGCCTGTCGGTCCCTGAACGTTTTAAATTTTAGTAAAATGACACGATCAAAATCAGAAAACCATTTAATTGTGCTTTAAAATTGGGCATTTTTTAATAGTATGTTTTTAAATAGTATGTTATATCGAGTTTAGAAATTAAAATGAATGCTATTAACTCAATACACAACATTCTAAAAACGTGCAATGCGTATTTTTTTAAAGCTAGATAAAATATATTACCTCACACGTGCTACAGAAGACGCAGCGTGTCTAATAAATGTACCAAATCTAATAAATGTTAATGTACATAATCTAATAAATGTACCTAATCTAATAAATGTACCTAATCTAATAAATGTACCTTGAAGTACCTTCGGCCGTCTATTAGGACAGATTTTAAGATGAGAGTGAAGGTGGTGCTTCAACAGAAACTTTTTACAACAAAATTCACACTTATAGTTCTTCTCGCCGGAGTGAATCTGCGAAATTGGGGAATAGAACAAAAAGTGCTTATTCATGCATCAAATTGAATAAATCATGTAAATATTGCTTCAATTCCTGAAACTCTGGTGCTATAAAGAATGCTTGAACCTGCTGCATTATTGTGATTAGTCAACTAACTATTCACAACGGCTACGGATCTTTCGCATACAACGTCAGCACTATAGGCGGATGGAATTTGCCGACGTTCCTGAGTCCTGACGTAATATGTGAACGGTCCATTACAAAGCATAAAACAGGGCCACAATAACCAACTAAGTCAACCATGACAACCTACTTTCATGTGTAAATAGAGGGAGGATGCTACAAGGACCTTCCTACACACTGGGCAGTTCTTCAGTTTGTGTTGTCTGTTGATCTGTTTTAACTGGGACTGACCTAACAGTACACTAGCTGCTGAAATAAGAGAAGTTATGCTCGCTGGGAAGTGAAGGAGAAAGTGAAAGTGTGGCTGTGTTAGGAAAACTATTAAAGCAATTCGCCTACTATGTCTTGGCTTATTCTTACTAAAGTTTAGAATTTGGGACGGAAACATTAAAAACAATGACAAAATGAAAGCACAACGAAACTGAAAGTGAAAGCGAAAGTGTTACCCGTACATGGCCAGGCGGAAGAAACCGAAGGTCGGGAGGCACTGAGGGCTTTAACAACGTCCTGTAAACTATCCTTGTGAAATAGTTTATCTTCCAAGTTAGGTTCCATTTTAGTTGCAAGAAGAGAGGTAGGATTGCACAGGAAGTCAGTTCCAAGGGGGAACTGAAAACAGGATCATTACAAATTAAAAGGAAATTTCGGATAACTGAAAATACTGAAAACTGATGTGAATTTTGGCAAGAATTTTCCGAAAAAAACTTTTTTAAGAGTTTAACTTCAGATGAAGGATGCTTAATGAATCATCAATAAAAATAAAGGAAATTAGTATTCAATTTATAGTGATTACTAATTAGTAGAACTTAATTAGTAGTTAATTGAAAGTGATTTTGTAATCTGTACCGAGGTTGAGCAGGGTGAGGGAGGCAGGAATGTAAGGGGGGAGGTTATACCCGGCATAAATAATTTCTCTTTCTGGATTGGTGAATCTTGAGGGTCCTCCAGTCTCTAAAAAGAACGGTAACTTCGTAAATAAATAATAAAACAGCTGTTAATGTAAACAACTGTTTGCAAGAGTTAAAAACTCAGAACTGATACCAGAACGTGTAACCGTCAATAAAATCTCCTCCCCAGATGTTAACCTCAGAATTAGTTGTGGTTCTCGTGACAGTGGGAAAGTCCATCGTGTGAATTGAGCTTTGTGATATCAGTTTCTTCAGATTTGTTTCATTCTGTTTGTCTGCCATGCTGGTTTCTCCGCACCTTTCCGGTGTACCTTCCTCTGAAATTCAGTACTTCGTTAGCAACGAAAATCCAATATACCTCAGGATACCGTACAAGTAATTAAGTATGAAATTAGAACTTTAAATTGTTAGGTCCGATTTTAGACGCGTTTTCTGGTAGAATTGAGTGCGCGCGATCGACCATAAAATGTCGAACTAAATGTGACATTTTGAATTGCTATGAAAATACTTTAACGCGCGTTCCATTTCAGAGGTACGTTGAAGTTTACGCAGTAGATGTTTTCTTCTCAAAACTGTAAAAATGTCGCTTTTCAAAACTATGATTATGCGGACAAATTTGATTCTAAATATTGCAAAAAGGTAGGTGCGTGCGCGAGTTTACATAGATAATCAATACTGTCTGGAGTAGTGAAGTCAATCAAGATGTCGATTATTATTATGGACAGGGGCGAGTTATTTTATTATTATTTTTATTATCTTGACAGTTGCTGTGGTGGTGGTGGTGATGGGCTAGGCGTCTAAGGGTCCCTCAAGCAAGGTCTTCTTAGCAAACGCCAGGATTTCTATCGGGTTGGTGGTTAGTATGTCTAAGTTTAAGTCAGATTTTCCAAAGATTTTTTCTCTCGTCCTGATCGTTGCAGGGCACCGAATCCAGTGTGGTACTGTTTCTTCTTCTTCTCCGCAACGGGGGCAAGTTGCACTCTTTGTAGAGTCGATCCTATTTTTGTAGTGGGACAGGTGAAGGCAATGGCCTGCTCTGAGTTGTATTGTGCTAGCAGCGCTCCGTCTTTCCTGCTCTCTATTTTACTGTCCGCTCTTTTTCTGTTGTATCCCTTGTAAGTCTGGGAGACCAGGTGGTGTTGGGGGTCGCTATCCTTGATGTGAGCCTTCGCTACTGCTCTGGCTACTCCGTATGAGATTGTAGACTGTCCTTGGCCCAGGTCCGGGAGTTGTGCTGCTTCCTTTGCTGCTTGGTCAGCGTATTCGTTCCCAGGAATGTTGGAGTGGCCGGGAATCCAGTGCAGGTACGTCGTCCCATGGAGTGATTCCAGAGTTTTCCTGATATCCTGTGTGTCTGGGTTCAGGCTATCGATGCTAGTCAGTTGCTGTTGCAATGTAACTTGAGATTTGAAATTTATATTCCTTTATTCCTTGTATTCCTTGTATATATTTTAGCAGACACAAAAAAGTTCGACTCAAACCTTATCAAATGGTTTTAATTTTATTGAGTCGGTATATAGTTCTGTGAAATCTGGTTCATTTATTTCCGGTGGATTGGTCTTTCTATACAGTTATTTAACTGGTTTCATGGTACACCGTCGTTATTAACTGAAAGTGATGAATCTATAAGGAATGAAGTTCCGACTTCCGAGCCAATTTCTTCATTTAAAGTTTGAAAAAGTGACCTCTTCAACTGTAGAAAGTGACTTATTAATCCTAGCAGGTAATTAACTCTGGATCCTGATCACATTGATTCCATTCTAAATTCTAGCCATAAACAAAACAAACATTACCAGATAACTCCGTTTACCATTTGACATGTTCCAGTGTGAACGAGGCCTTCCCCGGACAAATCCTTGAAGGCAATCCTTCTCTAGCTGAAGTTCGAACAGTATAATTTATCTGATGAAGTGTATTACTAAGGTGCTCTGCTGATAATTGTAGTAAAGCAATTAATAAATGCCAAAAAAATGACCTCCGCCGAGGATCGATCCGGGGTATGCTTCTTGGAATCGGCGACTTAACCGCCGAGCTACGAATGGCTCAGCAGATTTACAATATGTAACAATTTACCGTTCATAAAAATACGCGCACGCACGTAACTTTTCGTTATTTATGGATTCAAATAATAGCGACATTTTTACAATTCTGAGAAATAAACCTCGCGCGACATAAAGCGACATTTTTACAATTTCGTTTACAATTTTGCTAGAACACCTCCTCAGTTTACGCCCCAGTGGCCAGTTCAGATACAAAATGGCGCATAAGTTAGGTCCGTGCGCAAATGTTACAATTTCACCTGCACTTTAAGGAGATTTTGGTGCTGATAAAAATGTTTCGGCTACCAAATTATTGAACAGATAAACTTTCATAGTTCAGACATTAGGCAAGCAATTTACCGACATGGATCAAATATGAGTAATTAGATTTCTGCACAACATCGTTACAGTTCGAATGAAAAATAGTGCTTAAGACCAAATTCGAACCTTCTGCATTTGAGGCGATAATGTTGCCACTGGGGCGACATTTGCTTACAATTCTGAAAAATAAACCTGGCCGACATTCTTACAATTTCGCTTACAATTTTGCTACAACACCTCAGTTTCTTCATGTCACAAGATTTGTCACAGAAATGTGATGCTGGATCAGGAAGACGTATACAACTCTTTAAGCAGACTAAAGTGGACTAAACATTTATTTCCAATCAGAATTTGGTACCAGGTCACCGGGACATATATGGAAGAGAGCATACAGATAAAGCAATCAGTAAAGCAAGCTAGTCATCACAGGAGGAATGATTGACTAAGCTACACGAAAAGCTGGTTTGATCTGAAGAAATGGTGAAGTGATAGTGTCTAATTTTGTAACAGTGAGTCACGAAGATTCATTTGATGATGTTTTCTGAAAGATGAGGGTAAAATCTACCCAATGTTGTTTAACTCCTCAAAAAACATTTATTTAAGCCAGTAATTTATGGCAACGTTGAAATATAATATCTAAATGCATAACGCAATCCCGTGAACAAGTTTCAGTTCCTGTAGTCACGTTCAACTTTCGCATATTTTACTGACTGTATTTAGAACATGGAATATCTGACAACATGAACTTTGATAAAGTATATCAATTTCAGCGTTTTATTTTTGATGGACTTCATAAAATAAAATTATAAAATCTAAAAATGGTAGAAATCTTCTAACTACTGTCTGGTTCAGGTTAATTCTACGTCTAGGTGCTAGGTGCAGTCGTGCGCAGTTATTGAGTCTCATGATCTTAGATAGCTGGAAGTAAATTTAATTAATAAAATACTTTTAAACTACCATAAAATGACTAATTAAAGCTTCAGAGAATGAAGGCAAATGTCGTGGCGTGACAACTACTTTCATTTGAAGAACGCCCTTGTTTAACCAAAAGTAAATCCCAAATTAACTTTAAACAAAGTATATAATTGATTTATTTATTTATTTGCTGTTTTAGCTGCGCTGCAGCAGGGCCATCAACTGAAATGACCACCCTTATACTTTACTTCGGACAACCATGGCTACATAGTTACGCTGTAACGGGCAAGTACTAAGGCCAGCGACCAATTTGGGATTGAAGTTTAAACAAATTATTCTTCTCGAGGAGTAGTGATTTAAATTCTTATACGTAATATAATTAAACATTTAATGTCTTTCAACCTGCCATAACTTTGGTGGGAGACAATATTATTGATGAATTACAACTCACATTCAGATAGTTTGAGCGTAGAAATCAAAATAAAGTAATTCTTAGAAATTTGTAAAGCGATCGAACAAGTGTGAAACTCATGTTGAGTTTCATTAAATTTTCGCGAACTTCTAACTTCTAAGTCATAATATTTCCGTCATTCGCCAATCAAGCCAAATTTTATGTCAACAGTAAACAGTTGTTCAGGATTTTGCGTTAGTAAATTTATAATGATTTGTCACCACGCCTCCATAAGAGGTTAAAGACCCTGGGACCCGTAAACTTTAGCGTTAAACTGAAATCAATCAATATTCCGTATAGATTATCATTTTCTGGATCTCAGCGAAAATTGGCATTAAAAATAGTGTTTTAGAGAGATTCTGTCAAGTGAATCGCAATGTCATGTCACTTTTTCAATCAGTCAACAAATTCCTCCAACTTCAGGGGGTTTTTATTACAATTTAAGGATGGAACCTGGCGTAAACTTTAATATATTTGACAATACTGGGAACAGTGTCATCGGGTATGGGACAGTTTTAAAGACATACAATTTAAAGCGCACTTTAAATTCCATTAAAATAAAACCCCTAACTATCTAGTTTTGCGACAGGCACGAAATAAAGTATTTTTATACTGTAAGATTATTTCTACACAAATGATTGCTCTGAACCAGCTCTGAACCAGTTAACTGATGATGTCATGTTTGTACAACAGCTATTCCTCCTATCATATTGCTATCAAACTGTGCCACTCCCCCCGAACAACCGAGGCATGAAATAAAGTATTTTTATTTTCAGTCAATTTTGATACTGTAAGATTATTTCTAAACAACTGAGCTCACACTTGAGAGATAGCGACTTGTGACTTGGAAAGTCGATGCAATAAGATGAGACCACAAACACAATATAATAAATCGATTTTGATAACCAATATGGTTATAAAAAAGGTCTAATAGGTATCAAAGTTTTCGACGAATATCACGAAAAGGACTGTTTTAAAGCAGCACGTGAAACATTTTGTAACACTACAAACCTTACCGGGTGGCATTGTTAGCATATGCAGCTGTAACAGAAACAGGATCAGAGCTGATATCATACGGCTGCCAGTCCAACTACCTCTCCCTTCCCTGCTTTGAGATCGTGAAGGGGTTAACTTCGTTCCACCCAGCTCTCATAGACATTACTCACAATTTACCTTCCAGGACCATAGAGTCACATACAAGTCACACTCTTAACTTTACGTTACAGTAATCCTACTCAAAAGTAAAGGCTTAAGTGACCAGAAGATCAAAGACTATCGAACGAAGACCCATATAGTCACTTATAGAAACTTCCAAAGACTTACAGAAGGGACAACCCGGTTTCATCCTTTTGTCCTATTATTCTTATATTGGTATAGTTTTAGTATTTGTTTTTACCTATTGTTAACTTTTTATCCTTGCTAGTTAATAAGGATTTTAAGGAGAAAAAATATGGAGGTGTAAAAGGACTTCTAACCCCTAAGTTGCTCCTTACCTTGGTTTTATGTTGCACCTCCCTCTCTCCAACGGTTAAGTTATCTTGTTTCCATAGTTTTATACTCTCTCTGCCCCCTCTCTGCACCCTCTCCGACCCCTCTCTTAACCCTCTCTTAGCCCCCTCTCACCATTCTCTCCCCCCTCTCCGAGCCCTCTCCCGCTCTCCGCCCCTATTCCACCCCTAAAGCGAGGTTACCCTGTTCTCAGGGTCTGAGTAACCCTACCTTTATCATCAGCTCACTCCACTATCCCTTTCAAAGTTTGAAGCTAATAGTTACGCAGTACTGCGTGTGATTGCTCTGAACCAGCTAACTGATCATGTCATGTTTGTACAACAGCTCTTCCTCCAATCATATTGCTATCAAACTGTGCCACTTTCCCCAAATAACATTAACCGAGTGACAGCTCTGTAAATGGTTTAGACCTGATAGACCTCATTGAGGTAGCACACTGCGTTACTCTATAACCGCCTAACCGGTAATATAGACCTTCAACTAGTACTAAAAGTTTTGACAGCCCATTCAGCAGTTACCTCCCCCATCTCTCTCTCTCTCTCTCTCTCTCTCTCTCTCTCTCTCTCTCTCTCTCTCTCTCTCTCTCTCTCTCTCTCTCTCTCTCTCTCTCTCTCTCTCTCTCTCTCTCTCTCTCTCTCTCTCTCTCTCTCTCTCTCTCTCTCTCTCTCTCTCTCTCTCTCTCTCTCTCTCTCTCTCTCTCTCTCTCTCTCTCTCTCTCTCTCTCTCTCTCTTTCTATATATATATCTCAGCAGCACTTTAATCGATCCGAGCATCTCTCAAACAGACAATCACCGGTGTGTCTAGCGTATCCCAGACATGTCACGGCCTTTTTGTAACGCTTACAAACCAACCGGTAGGCATTTAGGAATTATTATAGTGATCGAAAAATGGGGAGTTCACTAATTCCCTGCATCCAGCAACCAATGGGAGGGCTCCATTTAAACTGGCATGTATTAGTACTGGGACCTAGTTGACAGGGTCATTAAAGAAAGTAATCAGGTGGAAAACGAGGAAGACTCTTTGAGCCATACTGATTTAAAAGCTCGCCCCCAATCTCTTGTAATAACGCAAATATGTTTGCGTTATTACAAGGGTTCACTTATTAAGGAGCAATAGTTCATGTTAGGAGAATGTTAGGAGAATAGCAGTTATTAACCGTGGTGGATGGTGCTCGTCAATCTATTTCTATTTATTACAATCTTCCGAGAGACTGCAAGATATTGATTATTGATTTGAAATAATGAATGGTGTTTAGTGTTATCTTGGTAAATTGACATATTTCAGTAGCAGATCGAGGTTTACTCCTTTTATCAGCAACTTTGTTATCAAAGATATCATTGGTTGATAACACAAACTTCATTCAAAATTATAAGTTTACACGTCTGGGATTGGAGGGAATTGCTAGACAAACTAATTTCCCGGTTTAATATTTAAAACAGTTTATGATAATGCACTTAAAAATGTTACTAAATAAAACTATTCAATATTCATCACTTAAACGCACTGTCAAATTTTAGGTAATAAAACCATACATCAAAAAATAAGCGCTGTAAACATCAATTTATCAAGCAAAGTCAGTAAGCATAATATAATATAACGATATACCCCCTTAATACCTTTAACCTTACAATATTAGCGACAAGAGAAACACCATTTTCGGACGTGAGGAGATTAGGACTCCTCAAACTACATTAAATTAATTCCGTCTGCAACGTTAGGGAATAATGCAAAATGTCTGGGAAAAAATTTGCAACAAGCTGATTTTTACAGGAATGTGTTGTCCATAGTGTCAGGAACCACCCCAAAGAGTTTCCAATCTGGATCTGTTGAGCAAAAAAAGTTACAGCCAATTTTCTTCAGGCGCGTATGTCAGCCTGAGGACCGCACTTGAAAAACTCGTAACTATCGTAATAAAGACCCCCAGGAGCACCATAGGGGGTGCAAAATGACCGCAATAGTGACATTATGTGGGGCGAATCAGTGTTTTAGGGTCGTCAGATCTTTACTTATTGAGATAATTTCATTTTTATAGGTAACGTCTCAAAAATTTACTAAAATTTTGAAATTTTACTTAAATTTGGAAATTTAGCAAAATTGTTGTACAATTAAAACATGGTCTAGTTATCAGTATTCAAATTCTAAAATTTATTTTCAATTACCAATTGATCCTTATATTAGTATAGTAAATAATATATACATATCACATCAAATTCTGTAAAAAAAGGTCCTGAATTATTAGCATGGTGTCTTTGATTGGCAACTATTAGGTCACTTCTGGCTATCCCATTTCCTCAGAGTTGTTTGATTCTCCTGAATCGTCCTGTCTTTCGGGTGCATTATTGCAACTTAATCCATGACATTGGCCACATGCAGGTAGACATTTAAAGCCATACTTCCGGCAGGAACACCTTAAACTTACTTACAAGGGTTCTCAACCTCCACCGAGCAATTGCAGCAAATGAGGTTGAGCATCCCTGCCGGGGTAATCGCAGCTTTAGTCGGGATCGGCCGGTAGTATCCTTCAGAACTCATCTCCCATCCATAATGTAGTGGATTTAGACTTGCAGTGTCGAGTGTCACCCAGTTATGGTACTGAAGATATGATCTTAATATATGCTCAGTTGCAGAGGATGTAGACGGTGGTAGCCTTGACGGGATGAGTTTTTTCTTTGCTATCATTCTACTGTAGCTGAGAAATCTGAGAGTTTCAAGTGCCTTGGTTTTATCTCCATAGATATGTTGAAACAAGGAGGGCCAGCTATAATTACTTCATTTGTTGAGTTGTTGAAACTTTCACAGAGAGCAATGATGCTAAATGACCCTCCTCATGAAAAGAAACTGCCTTTTTCAATATATTCACCTTACCAAAGCCATGTATACTGCTGACCGTGTCACATCCTGAGAAACTGTGAACAAACAGTAATATGCGTTTTATGTTGGCATCAAGAGCATTTACTATTTTACTGATCGAGTGTGAGCCGTTTCTGGTCGTCACCACAATTTCGTTGTGATTCTCAGTAAAATGATGAATAAGGAGGCAAAGTACGGATCAGTATCCTCTGCTTTTACCTCAACATCTTCGTAGAAGGACAAGTTTAAAGCTTTACTGGCTACCATGGTATCAGCATCATCAGTAGCTACATGTACTTCGATTCCATGTTCTGTAAAAACGTTCGACAGAAGCTTTATAAGCTCATGCTTGTTCTTTGAGTTGCTGAAGAGTTTTTTCATCGGAACTGTGCACACAGTAGTACTTTTAATAGCTATATCAGAGCAGTATGCCTTGATTCTTCGCTGATGCTCATGATCTTTTGTTGATCAGGCATATCCATCAAAAACAACAATCACTTTCCGCTGTTCGGATCTCGGAACTAGCTTAAGGTATTCATTAGCTATGTCGCCGTATGTTTCAAAGCCTGTGAACGAGGTAACTTGATAGAGTAGCCATCCACCATCAATTATTAATGAGGAGGATAAGGTTGCTAAATGTCACAGTACAATCAACAACATTCTTGAGGTATTGCCCAAGGGCTGCCTTGTTTGCCTTTCTCAACATCTGCTCATTGTTCAAAAGACTCATCGACATTGCTGTGAGCTCATATTGGAAGCTTTCTTCCAGTGTAGACTCTCTTTCAGATGCGAAGACAAGCCGATTAAAAATTGTCAATGAGTCTACAATAATGTCTTTTTCGTTCACCCTCACTGTCCTCTTTAGAAGGGTCAAGTTTCCGACATTGCCTTCAACTCGAAACTTATCGATAAAGCTTTTGCCATCCAGCTCTTTCTGGAGGGCAGTACCAACTGAAATGCAATCTTCTGGGTTGACATTATCCTTCTCTTTCTGTGATATGAGACCCGTTGAGTACGATAGCATTTTAGTCTTGTCTTCAGATTCGTCGAAATCAGCTATATCTTAAACCAACACAACAGCTTGGTAAACACTGCAATATTTTTCAGTACAGAAGATTTGCTAAGATCTGAGTGATTAGCACTAGAGGCGTTTGTTGTTGTTCTTTTATTGGATAAGTCTGCAATAGCTTCATCGACACTCTTGTTTATCAACGCCATTTGATTGAGGGTTGCAGTCCATAACTTATGGGCAGATTCATGAGTTCGCATTCTCCCTCCAGAGTCCAGACAAACCCCCTGATGACTTTGCAGCCTTCATTAGTCGCTGTTCGATCGACAGGTCTGTCCACACAACAGACCAGTTGTGTTCATTATATCGAACTGTGTGCAGACCTACGACCTTGAACGTTTTGACTAGTGCCCCATACTGAATCTCAAGTACGGTAATCTGCTCAAGATACAGCCGTAGAGATTTGAGTACTGACCTCGACCTGCTTCGTATCTGAACGAGAGTCTACACTGGAAGAAAGCTTCCAATATGAGCTCACAGCAATGCCGATGAGTCTTTTTAACAATGAGCAGATGTTGAGAAAGGCAAACAAGGCAGCCCTTGGGCAATACCTCAAGAATGTTGTTGATTGTACTGTGACATTTAGCAACCTTATCCTCCTCATTAATAATTGATGGTGGATGGCTACTCTATCAAGTTACCTCGTTCACAGGCTTTGAAACATACGGCGACATAGCTAATGAATACCTTAAGCTAGTTCCGAAATCCGAACAGCAGAAAGTGATTGTTGTGTTTGATGGCTATGCCCGATCAACAAAAGATCATGAGCATCAGCGAAGAATCAAGGCATACTGCTCTGATATAGCTATTAAAAGTACTACTGTGTGCACAGTTCCGATGAAAAAACTCTTCAGCAACTCAAAGAACAAGCATGAGCTTATAAAGCTTCTGTCGAACGTTTTTACAGAACATGGAATCGAAGTACATGTAGCTACTGATGATGCTGATACCATGGTAGCCAGTAAAGCTTTAAACTTGTCCTTCTACGAAGATGTTGAGGTAAAAGCAGAGGATACTGATCCGTACTTTGCCTCCTTATTCATCATTTTACTGAGAATCACAACGAAATTGTGGTGACGACCAGAAACGGCTCACACTCGATCAGTAAAATAGTAAATGCTCTTGATGCCAACATAAAACGCATATTACTGTTTGTTCACAGTTTCTCAGGATGTGACACGGTCAGCAGTATACATGGCTTTGGTAAGGTGAATATATTGAAAAAGGCAGTTTCTTTTCATGAGGAGGGTCATTTAGCATCATTACTCTCTGTGAGAGTTTCAACAAATGAAGTAATTGAAGCTGGCCTCTCCTTGTTTCAACATATCTATGGAGATAAAACCAAGGCACTTGAAACTCTCAGATTTCTCAGCTACAGTAGAATGATAGCAAAGAAAAAACTCAACCCATCAAGGCTACCACCGTCTACATCCTCTGCAACTGAGCATATATTAAGATCATATCTTCAGTACCATAACTGGGTGACACTCGACACTGCAAGTCTAAATCCACTACATTATGGATGGGAGATGAGTTCTGAAGGATACTACCGGCCGATCCCGACTAAAGCTGCGATTACCCCGGCAGGGATGCTCAACCTCATTTGCTGCAATTGCTCGGTGGAGGTTGAGAACCCTTGTAAGTAAGTTTAAGGTGTTCCTGCCGGAAGTATGGCTTTAAATGTCTACCTGCATGTGGCCAATGTCATGGATTAAGTTGCAATAATGCACCCGAAAGACAGGACGATTCAGGAGAATCAAACAACTCTGAGGAAATGGGATAGCCAGAAGTGACCTAATAGTTGCCAATCAAAGACACCATGCTAATAATTCAGGACCTTTTTTTACAGAATTTGATGTGATATGTATATATTATTTACTATACTAATATAAGGATCAATTGGTAATTGAAAATAAATTTTAGAATTTGAATACTGATAACTAGACCATGTTTTAATTGTACAACAATTTTGCTAAATTTCCAGATTTAAGTAAAATTTCAAAATTTTAGTAAATTTTTGAGACGTTACCTATAAAAATGAAATTATCTCAATAAGTAAAGATCTGACGACCCACATAATGTCACTATTGCGGTCATTTTGCACCCCCTATGGTGCTCCTGGGGGTCTTTATTACGATAGTTACGAGTTTTTCAAGTGCGGTCCTCAGGCTGACATACGCGCCTGAAGAAAATTGGCTGTAACTTTTTTTGCTCAACAGATCCAGATTGGAAACTCTTTGGGGTGGTTCCTGACACTATGGACAACACATTCCTGTAAAAATCAGCTTGTTGCAAATTTTTTCCCAGATGGTCCTGTATTAATGTTAATTGTCCCTTACTAGTCCTCAGTAATTGTAATAAATTTGTAGTGTTGTAATTAGTTTGAAATTATAACAAATAATTTGAGCAGGACTAGCGATGTAGATTTAGAGTTCTACGTAGAATTCATCCTGAGGTGTTTGTCCCATTGTGTGTCCCAAGAAATTAATTGTGTATCTCCCTTATAAGTTTTTAAAACGTCCTGAACTCTCTCAGTATTTCAGCGAGCTAATTGAATTTCTTGAAAGGTCGGTGGCAACCTTCATAAAACAAGGGCTATATAGTATATACTCCTCAAAACAAAAGATCGTCCGCTTTCGTCTTTAGAGGAGGCAGTTAGAGGAAGGGACGAAGAACTATGGGCTGTCCTAAATACAACTTCTTTTTGTACTAAACTTTAGTAGAAGCTTTGCACTGGAGTAATGAAAATTGCGCAGATTTATTGCTTGACGGACAGTTGATATACGGAACTTTCAAATGCAGATAGTATTTTGTGAGGTTCAGAAAACAGAGGACCGAGGAAGAAGAGAGAAGCTACCTCAGGAGAACTACTTGCACCGTCCTTTCCTCAGCAAAACTACTTGCACTGTCCCTTCCTCAGCAGAACTACTTGCACCGTCCCTTCCTCAGCAGAACTACTTGCACCGTCCCTTCCTCAGCAGAACTACTTGCACCGTCCCTTCCTCAGCAGAACTACTTACACCGTCCCTTCCTCAGCAGAACTACTTGCACCGTCCCTTCCTCAGCAGAACTACTTGCACCGTCCCTTCCTCAGCAGAACTACTTGCACCGTCCCTTCCTCAGCAGAACTACTTGCACCGTCCCTTCCTCAGCAGAACTACTTGCACCGTCCCTTCCTCAGCAGAACTACTTGCAACGTTCCTTCCTCAACAACGCCTTTAACCCTTCCCTCTACCATGAGCCTCTTTCCATTTGTAACAAAGTTTTCATATCAAGATCATTTAGAACGTGTTTGATCTCATAATATAATCCTACTGATTAACAGTTGGAACCCTCTGAAAGGAGACGGGTATTTTTAATCTAGATACTTATTTATTTCTGTTTATCCAAACAGTCATATGATTACATTGTAACCGGCTAATTACAAGAGCTGGAGCGAAAGGCTTCGCTGCAATGGCCGTAGTTACAAATTTATTAACCACTCGGCTGCCCAGCCTTCAAACTGAGTTTAACGTAACGTTAGTTTAACTTTGTTGCCAGTAATTTAGCTACTATACCAGCGGCTGTACAGAGAGTATATTTTAAATCATAAATTAAAATAAGTCAGCAGATGAGCAGATCGCACGGTTAAGTTTACCAGGAGTTTACTGGGAAAACGATATAATACTTCGGGGAAACCCTCCCTTCTAATTTGTAGACCAGGTAACTCTGACACATCTCTGATTCTCCAGGTTATATCCACGTCCACCAACTTGTCTTATCAGAGATCAGAGTCCTTCCACAAATCCGCTCAATAATATCAGACAAGGGTTATTGAGATTTTTAAATCGTCTAATCAGCTTTAGATTGCACCATGCGAGGAATGAACTTAATTTAACAGTTTCAAATCTCAATCGTTTCACCTGGGCGGTGATCGATATAATGAATTGTGGACGCCGTTATGAAACAGACGTCTGGACAAATGACTCACAGATTCTCATTTTTTCTCAACTGCATGGTTAAAATAAATGTCTCAATTCAATCTTAATCCTTACCATTTTACTTTACAACGATCTATTTATGCATGTATACTTTTATTTATGTCCACCACACATAGTTACGATAGCAACTTGGTTAAATTAAAAGCCAGGTCGTTTTTCAGAGATAGCCGCTCAAATACAGCCGTCTGTTTGAAATATTTCTCTAAAACTGATTAAAGCAATCGGGAGCAGCATACAGTATTAGGCATGTAACTCCAGCTGGTAACGGCGGTCCGCTCTCCGCCAATCAGATCACGGCAACCAACCAACTGACCAACCAGGAACCAGCGACTGACACAGTAGTAGTAAATACAATCCAGTATTGGTAACTAACAGTGTCCGACAATCAATTAAAGGGTCCCCGTTAATGCTATTAATGTAATGCTCTGTACAGGTCGGGCACCCACTCTTTAGCCTGGTGTGACCTATTCTCTGACCTGCTCTGACGTTTAAATTGAGCTGGATACGAGTATTAGAGATCCATCTCGCTCTCTCTCTCTCCCTCTCTCCCTCTCTCACTCTCATGATCTTACTAACTGTGTGCACCGCCCGTTACATGACTTGATTAAGACAAATGCTGCACTAAATTCCTTGATTGGGGTAATATTTGCACTTACTTTACTGTAGTTTTAAATTAAGGGGAGAGAGAGAGGGGGCAGAGTGTGTTGTTACTTACCACGGTACGTAACATTACTACTGTTTTAACCTACTAGAGAGAGAGAGAAAGGGAGAGAGAGCACCGCCAAAGGGCATCACTCCGCACCGCGTCACACAAATCCGCTTTTCTCATTGGTTGAGAACGATCACGTGATATAGATCTTGAGATCTAATTGGGTGCACGTGCAACACAAAGACATGCTCGACAGGCGAGGGGAGCGGACGTTTTCCACTAAAATTCTGGTTCTAATAGTCTAAAAAATAGAGACCTGGCTAGTGGCTCGGGGGAAAAAAGATGCGGGGCAGTAAAAACGTACGGGGATCACCATATAAGGTCATGTTACCACAGTAACACTACCAAATAAGGAACTTTCGGACAGTAAGACTAGACGAAGATTTACAATCGAAATCACGACTTATAAAGGTCTGATTCTATCTTTAAGTACAGTTCGATGAATGGTAGTATAATGGAGATACGCTGAATAATAGTAGTTACTGGAGTTATTCGCTACAATTTAGATTTTACTAGCGTTTTGTAAATTCGAAAAGTGCATATATAATGATTAGTAAAAGTACCAGCGCGCAAAATTTAATAATGATTGAAAAATGTTGAGCGGATACTTTGGAGACTATATCTACTAGATGAGATGGGCACATACTCAAAATTTTGCCAATTTCATTACGCAGGAATTGGTAAATAGACCATACTCTAATAAATGAATAATGAATATTCCCTTACAGCTAGTGGACAATATGGGCCGGACACCAAATTTAATAGAAATACCCTAATATAGAAATACTGTGCTCAAATAGTGAGTTTTGCAAACTAAAGATTTGAGTTAAGTAGACTTCAAATAGACACGAGCGAAGATTATGGCGGTTTGGAAGGTTTACATTAAGAATATACACGGTTAATGTGCAGTGTGCACATACCCTTATCAAGAAGTAGCTCCCTATCAGCGACACTGACTGCCTTGCACACTCTCAGTAGTTGAGTTAGCCAGTCACTCGGCTGCACCTGTGGGATCAAAGTTAAACTGTTATTAATATTGCTTAGACACATGATATCGGCAACCCAATCAAAATTCAAACACCAAAATTACTGTCACGGGTCAATACAAATAATGCATGTCATTTGAACTGACCTTCTGGGAGGAGAGTAACATTTGTTCCATGAGAAGCGCCAGAGCGTTGTATCCGTCGTGGTGGAGCTGACTGACAAAACAATAAGAATATAACTAATGAGGAGAAAAATCTAACGACGATATTTACACTATAACCGTGGTGATCCTTGGAGTAATAAAATTACAAATAGAAGATTAGGGTATTTATTGGGATCGAGATCGCTAAATAATAAATATTACAATAAATATCCGATATAGATTTCCCTTACCTTACAATTAGTTTGTACACGAATTGCTTGTCTGTCATAGCAAATGCGAACATAACAGTTTCCTAAATGGTTCACACTATTAGATCAATTATAATCCCCCGTTAGATTAGAAATTAATAATTTTAATTAGAGATCTAGTAATGTTCCACCTAGATGGGAGATTGATAATATCTAATTATAGATCAAAAGTTACCAGCAAGATTTATGTAGTCTTACTTCCAAACAGTTTGATGTCATTAATGTCCTTTATTACAGACTATTTATTATCCTAATTTTATCTGAAATATAGCTGAATGGTATAGTAATAGTAGAAATATAAGAATTGGTCTTGAAGGCAAAGATTTTTATTAATTACAGAGAGAACTGTTCTTCAAAAACGCTATGGACTTATACTGTTTTGTAATAATTCACGTGACATAATTTGGTATAATTTTATTTCAATGAAAAGACAACTTTTGGCAGAAACAACAAGAGAAAATTAAGAGTCAAATATTTAAATTTTAAATGTCATACTACGAAGTACAAGCCCAAATCTTAGTAGCACATGTCCCATATTTTAAGTCCAAATTTAGACTTACGTACGGTAAAATAAGTTAACTAAATGAATCATTATTTCATGTCTCACGAAACAGCCGCGATTTAATCTTCAGCATTATTCGGTTTAGAAAGGGCCCTCCTGTATGAAACGAAGTTTAAATTGCATTATTCATCTAGTTTAATGCATTACTAATAATTTTAAACGGAGTGTCGCCGTAAATGATAAATCCCAGATTTCCCCTCACTGTGCTGAGGAGAGAAAATAATGAACATATACGCACAGTTTCAATAAACATATGGTATTTCGAGGGGTAAATTATTTTCTGAATAAACTTAATTTTATATTTCTGGGACAACATCAGGACTGCATTATAAGGGACCCGGTTTTCATTCGCCAGTCTATCTTCCAAAAATACAAAAACGCTTACGGAAAAGTACAGTTATCTGTATATTTGATTACTGTACGACAACCAAATATATAGATCCGCTAACATCAAATAATTTTACAAAGTGTGACAGATTTGGGGTTTTATACTCTTTAACCAGCTTGATAAATAGAATAGAGCTGAAACAATAATAATATAACTGAAACAAGTAAATTCACTAAATGTGAAATATAAACGATGCATTACCGTAACTTGTATAAATTTGCTCACTTAAAATTGTTCGGTTATCACGTTTTATGACACTTACAAATTGCGCCAGACATTAATCAGACATCGAAGCCTGCAATGATTTCTCGTATAGTACCTGCAGAGTACAGAAACAGTAAATATCAGAGAAAACTTTTAGCCAATAAGCACCGAACGTTTCTGAGAAAATATATCTCTGTTAATTATGACGAGATCACTTAAATTGTGTCTCTTACAACTCTAGACGCTTTTCCAGCATCGTGATATTCATAAAGGAAGTTGGAAGTCTCCAGATGGCCGCACAGTAAATCAGATTGACCATGTCTGTATTTCTACCAAGTGGAGTCACTCTCTACTTGACGTAAGATCATGCAGGGGTGCAGACATTGGCTCCGATCATTATTTGGTTCGGGGTCAATTTAGAGTCAAACTTATGGCAGTTCAAAAAATGAACGCCTCTCGTAGGATATCTCCAGCAATTGAGAATCTTAGAGATCAGTCCAAGGTTGAAGAGTACTGCATTGCTCTTCAAAATCGTTTTAGCTGCCTACCAATGGAGGAGAATCTTGATGGAGAATGGACATTAGTTAAGGATACTATTAAAGAAGTGTCTATGGAGGTACTGGGTGAGCGCCCCCGGCGCAGAAAGCAGCAGCATTTGTCTCAGGAGACAAAAACCCTTATTGCAGAACGCAGTAAGATTAAACAAATGGCGCCTAATGACAACAACAATAGGAGCGAGTATTCTCGGGCCAACAAACTTGTCAAAAAGAGCTGCAGGAAAGACGACGAGAATTGGGCTCTTAGAGTTGCAGCAGATCTGGAAACAGCTGCTGTCCATGGCCGTCAAAGGGAAGTCTGGCAACGGATAAAAACACTGTCCGGTAAGAAGAATCGAAAATCAACTGCTGTAAGAGACAAATCCGGGAAGTTGATTGCTGATCCCTCTGCTCAGAGAGAGAGATGGAGAGAACATTTTTCGGAGCTATTAAACCCTCCTCCCACGAATGCGGATATGTCTGACCTGGACCATCTTGAAGTGGTTCCATGCTTTCCTTATCTTGGTGATGGTGATGGTCCCCCACAAGACTTGAGATTTTAAACTGTCTCAAAAAATTGAAGAATTACAAAAGTGCTGGGATTGACGAAATCTCTAATGAGCAGTTAAAGTATGGGGCAAGTGGTCTTGTGGATAGGATGGAGAAATTGTTCTCTAAAGTTTGGAATTCAGAAGCAGTGCCTGACGACTGGTTGAAAGGCATCGTGATAATTGTACCAAAGAAGGGTGATACCTCTCATTGCTCCAATAATAGGGGGATCACTCTAAGATCTACAGCATCTAAACTGTATCAAATCATCATATTACAACGCATGAGTGACGGTTTAGAAAGTCTGCTACGAGACAATCAGTGTGGGTTTAGAAAGAACAGATCATGCATTGATCAGATGTATTCACTCCGCACTATTATACATAACTGCATTGAATATAATCTCCCCCTGTATGTAAATTTTGTGGACTTCAAGGCAGCTTTTGATTCCATCGACAGGAATTATATTTGGAAAGCTTTCAGTCATTATGGCCTGCCATGTAAATACATTCGAATAATACAGGCATTCTTTAATGGAACTGTTAGTGCTGTTAGACACAATGGTGAACTATCAGAATGGTTTGAAGTAAGTTCAGGCAGTGGCCAAGGAGACATTCAGGGTCCCCCACTTTTTAATGTCTGCCTCAATGTGGCTGCTGAGAGAACAGAAAGCAACAAAGTGGTGTCCCACGGAGCGGTTCTTCAAAGATCTATCAGTCCGCTCGTTGATGATATCACTGTGTTAGATACAGATTATGCAGATGACATGGCTGTACTGGATAACAGCGAGGAAGGTCTTCAAGAAACAACTGACCTTTTGTGTATGTATGGTGCCCAGGGAGGTCTTAGAATCAATGGTAAAAAGACTGAGGCTATGGTCATTGGTAAAGCAACCTCTCAACGGCCATACACGAAAGAAGCCACAGTGAACATCACTGTTGAAGACACGCCAGTGCAGCAAGTTAGTGACTTTACGTACTTAGGTACAATTATTTCCAGCGACGGTACTATCGACCGTGAGCTGTCAGCTAGGATTCAGAAAGCTTCCGGAGCCTTCAATCAACTGAGTAATATATGGAAAAACCGCAACATCCAGTCTTATACAAAGATCAGGATTTATAAGGCAGCGGTTTTGACAATATTGTTATATGGTAGTGAGGTTTGGAACACAACCAAAAAGCAGCTACATCGCTTTGAGGTGTTCCATCAGCGTTGCTTGAGGAGAATACTTAGGATAAGATGGCTCGATCGGGTTAGAAACACTGAAGTGCTGGAGCGTGCAAAAATAAATCCAGTAGAGACGTACATAGGAGCAAACCGCCTGCGTTGGTTTGGCCATGTCACCAGAATGCCAGACACTAGGCTTCCTAAGTACCTGCTTAACTGGACCCCTGCCCATGGGAGAAGATCTAGGGGCCGTCCAAGAAAGAACTGGAGGAAATGTTTGCAGGAAGATACTGCATCGTTTACAGGAAACACTGACATAGACCTAGAAGGAGCGAGCGAGATGGCTAGTGACCGAAAACTTTGGAGGGAGATGATACGTCACAAACGGGAGTTCATTGGTGCAGGCCACTCGAATGATTGAGGAGACCTAATCAAGTACAAGTAAGTACAACTCTAGTAGCATGAGAGGAAGTGTTAAGTTTGACTTTAACCGAAGCTACTGTAACCATTAACCATGGTGTTAACCTATTTTCACAACTATAAATAGATAGATAATAATAGATTTGATTCATAAGAGTAGTTTGAGGAGTCCTAATCTTCCTCGAGTCCTAAAGTGAATTTTCTCTTGAACAGGGGTAGAACGACGACCGAGGCCAAAATAGTCATTCCTCGGTCTCCGTCGAAGATCGTCCCTCGGTCGACCCCTCTTGTATCTAATATGAATTATGAGTGGATAAATGTAGTGCCTCTGTTTACATCAGAACTATAAAATCAGAAAACTCTTCAATGATATAAGACTAACAATAGAATGGTATCATCTTGTTATTATTGTCTATCTTGCAAAAATACAAAAACGCTTACGGAAAGGTATCATTACCCGATCAGCATCAACAACCCTCAGCTTCTATCGATGACATTAGTTTATATGAACGTCTCTAACCTTACTGTTGTTTAATAGCAAGACTTTTAATTTCAGACGATCATCATAGTCCATCATGATAGTCCATGATGATTCAGTCCGTCCTGTCCAGCTATACTCTGACTAACAGGAATCTTCACCAGTTGACACCAGTTGATACTGTCTGAACCATCCTGACACTGTACCTGCACGGGCATGTTTACCAAGTTCGTGTGTTGACTGTTCCTCCTGCGGACTGGTAATCAGACTGAGCTGCAACCCATTTTATATCTCTTACGTGCAGTAAAGAGTCTGTCATATCATTTGTACGTAGCACTGGAGTTTATACTACAAAACAACCTTACAGTGGTTGATTTAGTGACATGTCGCAGTCTAGACGAGCACTTATCTCACCAATAATAGAGCGTCTTTACAGAGTGATTATTTGACTCAGCCAATCAACGCTGTCGATTGGTACCTTCGTCCAATCAGAGAACGAGAAATTTAGGATTACAGCTGACAGGAAAGAATTGATGATAAACAAGCCAGTGATATTATCATATTATCATTGACTTGTGAGTGTGACAGTGCTGATTAGTGATAAGTCGCGACATGCAAATATCGATGTTATCATAAACATAAATATGAACTAGTACAGCATACGATATAGAGTTCGAGTTGACCACTACGAGTGGCACTTGACCGATAACTACAGACACACTTGACTGCAGAAGCACTTATCAATCATAATTCATCATACAGTTGCAATTACCATTTCCTTTCTTATTTATTTATCAGACAGTCGAACGGAATCGCTTATCTTAATTTTATAAATCTACTTCGTGTAGTAATGAGAATGCGTAACAGATTTGTCGCATAATTAAAGCAAATCTGGTGCACTCTTTAAAATAATAAATGCTAAAAAGTACCAACAAAATATAAATCCGGTCTGGTTCAGTGTTTTCGATCGGGCTGGAAAATCTGATCCTTTCACGCCCTTGTATACTGGCCACTGGGGTAGTCATTCTATTACGGAAGTAACAAGTCAATCCTTGAATTTAAAAAGTTAACGTTTTGCTATAGTGCATCAATTCAGAATTAGCGGTTTAAAAAAATGATCGGTAAGGTCAGCCGATCAAAATAAAAATACAAATCAACTCAATCGCACCGAATCACTTGATCGTTTCTACGTTTAAAAATACGTTTACTAAAGTATGTTCGGAGTTCAAAGCGTTTTGAGAACAAACACTGTAAATATGAACCGACCGGTCTTGGGTTTTGGCCACCGGACTAGAAATGGCTCGATATCAATCTATAATCCGGTTTACCGGTCTTTGCTGGGCCGGAACCGGGTGTTAAGAATACGAATTTTAAGGCTGTTGGAAATTGCCGGAAAATTGAAATTCAACTTTAGTTTTGGGCTTTTACATTTTAATAATAAAAGCCACGTGGAGTTACACAATAAGACAGTGTTTTCAGTCCGACAGATTGTGTTCATACCTTGTCTAAAATTTCAACCAGTTTCAACAAAATATTTATAATATCTCCAATTTTGAAAATGTTTTAACTTTTGATGATATTTATTTTGATCTTTAAAAAGTTGAAACAATTCAAAATTTAGAAAAAAAATTGTATCCTCCTCGGCTATCACGAGTCAAATACGAAACCCCGATATCACGATTCGATCTTTTTGCAAAAACTGATCGGTATCAAACAAAATTTAAAGTAAAATTGTTTTTATAAACCTATTCTCTCAAGTCAGATAGGAGACCTCAGGATCTGACTGTGGAATCGGGAGTATCGAGGTCTGACTCGGGAATCAGAACTCGGATAAGAGACCTCGATATCACAATTCGAGATATTTTTCAATTTTTTTGCAAAAACTGATGAATATCAAACGAAAAGTAAAATTATTTTTAGAACCTATTCTCAAAATTATTTTTTCTAGTTCCGAAAATTTCACGATTTGATATCTGACTCGGGTATCACCAGTCGGATAAGAGACCCCGATATTAAGATTAGATGGCGTAAGAGTATATTAGTAATTAGCAGAAGTTATAATATGCATTATGCAATTGGAATATCAAACCAGACCCCTGCTTGAGCACGATTGTACATGTGAAACATAGTAGTTGCCGTCTTATTGTGCAGGTCTGAATATCAAAGCTCAGTAGTTCCCGATTCAGTGCTCAACAGTCCTTGCTTCGCATACCAACGCACGTAATCACTGGATCGTTTTTATGAGACGACACAATAGTTCTTATTTTTAGAACAATGAAAACCCCAATTTACCACGAGCCCCGATTTACCGCAGCTATTTCCTTTCCCAACTCCGCAGTAAATCGTGGTTTTATTGCACCATGTTTCATTTCATTTCAGCTGGTAGTCCTACAGCTGGCTCAACGGGAATTGTTTCGTTGAGTTTTATTATTATTTGGAGAGAGTATCCAGTTCAAGGATAGCCAATGAAAAAAGTGAGTAAGTGCATAAAGGATGTGAATGAGGGGAAGAAAGGAAATGAAGGAAATTAATAACCTTCATGTTTATTCATATATAAAATTAGGTAAATGAGGGAGGTGCGAGAAGGGGCAGATAAAACATTTGTTTACTGTTTTATCAATCTGATCGCAACTTTCTGAACCTCGTTAGCTTAACCGAATTTTGTATCTTCAATTTGCGACTACGAAAACGAAAATTAAATTATACAAATTAGTTTGTCAACTTCCTGGGTTGTCCCGGGATCTTTCTATCCGCAGAACCTTCGATCGTTACTGTAACCGTTATTGGCAACAAAGTTAGTGACATCAAAGTTAGTAACAACAGAGTTGGTAACACCAAAGTTAATAACAACAAAGTTAGTAACAACAAAGTTGGTAACAACAAAGTTAATAACAACAAAGTTAGTAACAACAAAGTTTGTAACAACAAATAACAAAGTTAGTTATAGTAAAATACCGATTTACCGCAAACCCCCAATATACCGTGACTCTTTATCTCCCCCAAACAATGAAGCTTGATGCTCAGGTAAGGGCCAATCAAATTGAGAGGAATAATAAAAATGCACGTTCACCACAAATACCAAAGAAAAAACAACCCGTACATTTTTACTATTATAGAAATAGCACTCTACCTTGCTAAGTTAGAAAAGGGAAGATTATACACGAAAGACATCGATCTATGACAGGGTGCGAAGTCGATTTCCAATTGACCGAAATTCTTGGTAATGCAAATTTACTAAATTAGCCTGATTTGGAACCCTGTAAACGGGGGTTTTAATTTGAATATATAAATCATAAATAAATACTACCGGGGGAAATAAGAAACGCCCAATAAATTAGCCTCAACTTTATCATTATTTACGAAGCACGGTACTTCTCGGTGCAAAGATCTGAGAGTTGATTACAACGTTACTCTGCTATCAGTGAGACTAAACTCTACAAATATCAGAGATTCAGGTACAACTATTCTGCTACAAGTGAGGTTTAACTCAACAAATATCAGAGATTCAGGTACAACGTTATTCTGCTATCAGTGAGGTTCAACTCTACAAATATCAGAGATTCAGGTACAACTATTCTGCTACAAGTGAGGTTTAACTCTACAAATATCAGAGATTCAGGTACAACTATTCTGCTACAAGTGAGGCTTAACTCTACAAATATCAGAGAGTCAGGTACAACGTTACTCTATAGTAAGTGAGGCTTAACTCTACAAATATCAGAGATTCAGGTACAACTATTCTGCTACAAGTGAGGTTTAACTCTACAAATATCAGAGATTCAGGTACAACTATTCTGCTACAAGTGAGGCTTAACTCTACAAATATCAGAGATTCAGGTACAACTATTCTGCTACAAGTGAGGCTTAACTCTACAAATATCAGAGAGTCAGGTACAACGTTACTCTATAGTAAGTGAGGCTTAACTCTACAAATATCAGAGATTCAGGTACAACTATTCTGCTACAAGTGAGGTTTAACTCTACAAATATCAGAGATTCAGGTACAACTATTCTGCTACAAGTGAGGCTTAACTCTACAAATATCAGAGATTCAGGTACAACTATTCTGCTACAAGTGAGGCTTAACTCTACAAATATCAGAGATTCAGGTACAACTATTCTGCTACAAGTGAGGTTTAACTCTACAAATATCAGAGATTCAGGTACAACTATTCTGCTACAAGTGAGGCTTAACTCTACAAATATCAGAGATTCAGGTACAACTATTCTGCTACAAGTGAGGTTTAACTCTACAAATATCAGAGATTCAGGTACAACGTTACTCTGCTACATGTGAGGTTCAACTCTACAAATATCAGAGAGTCAGGTACCTGGTACAACGTTACTCTGCAGTCAACTCCCTGCACTGAGCAATCTCCCCGTCTCTGATCCCATTAAGAGAGCGACGCGCTGCGCGTGGTGGATTTCGCAGAGCTCCCTCTACATCACGCTGCGTGTCACCCGTCGTGTCACTTTATACCCTTCATACTGATAGACCCGTTTAAAGAGGGAGCCATTACCTGGCGATCTAACTATTTATTGTAACGTTCAGCACACAACAAGGGATTAGTTCTCAAGTCTGGTCACGTGGTATGTTGTTCAGGTTCTAGAAGTGATAGTTCTAAATTGCTATAATAGCAGGTAGATACATTTAATCTAAAGATCTAAGTAGGATTACAATTTGTTAAGTTATCGAAACTATATTTAAGCAGAAATGAGATATTTATGTTTATGATTTGTTATAATGATTATGCTCTGTCGTTGTTTCAAGAACAGTTGACGTCCGCAGGTTTGAGTTTTCACGTGATAGCTATCAGCCAATCAATTTTCAGCATCGACCA
Source organism: Bolinopsis microptera (assembly GCF_026151205.1). Lineage (NCBI taxonomy): Eukaryota > Metazoa > Ctenophora > Tentaculata > Lobata > Bolinopsidae > Bolinopsis > Bolinopsis microptera. The sequence continues at coordinate 2,307,425 of NC_087078.1, read as the reverse complement.
ATTAAATCCCACGATGACCATCGTGTGATCAGCATCATCCATAACACTGCACTGCGATACCAATACTGGGAACATTTCACAAATCGAACACTAAGAAAGCACGAAATTGACAAGAAACGAAAACGATTTGTAAAACGTACGGGATCCCTCCGCTCTCTCTCTCTCTCTCTTTCTCTCTCTCTCTCTCTCTCTCTCTCTCTCTCTCTCTCTCTCTCTCTCTCTCTCTCTCTCTCTCTCTCTCTCTCTCTCTCTCTCTCTCTCTTTCTCTCCCCCACTTTATTGTAGATGCGCATAAAGAAATTCCCGAGTAAAGCTGGGGACAAACTTTACTTAATTCTGGTGGGACAGGTGTCACTAATTCGAGGGGGAATATTTAGTGCAGGCGTATAATATCTCTTTACTTTCACCAACACCTCCACCACACCGCTCGGTAATACACTCTTAATTGTGGTAGTGATGGTGTCCATTGGTAATGAGTCATGATCACTGCTGGAGTTGTAGTGATTGTAGAGGTATTTTTTAAAACTGTGTGCTAGGTTAACGTGAGATGTACGAAACCTCTTTATGTCATGCAAATCACAAAAGTTGACAAAACAAAGTTAAGGCTGGAAAAGTTCACTCAATTAGAATATGACAACAGAGTTCATACAACTACGTGAAGTGAATTACAACTTACAGTACCCCAGTTCAGAACACAATACTTGTACAAAACACCAATTAACACTACAACCACGACTATTTCTCTTTGTTTTACTGATAATGGGTGCAGTACAGGAGGCTTAATGGGACGTTTACTGTAGGGGGAGGCGGTGCACTGTTAACTGGGATTCAAATAAAGTGATAATAAAGCTTAGTAAATATCTCTGTGAGTAGATAAAAAACAATTTGAGCTTTAAGGTGGCCATTACCAATTCTCCTTTCGCCTATTTATTTCTCTATTTTTCCTCTTTTTATTAGTTGTAGAGCTGCTCGATAGCGTTTTATTACTACTATGGTTAACGAATAGCTTCCTGGTTATTTGGTATCTTGAGTGTCATTATTTACTTCTTTTCCGGATGTGGCAAGACTTTTTGTAACTTCATAATCTGTTCATTTTAATAGCTTCAGTAATAGCTTCAGTAAAAGATTTAAACCCGGTTATTTGTCAATTTTATGGTGAAGTAAAGTAGTCTGTTAGTCGAAGTTGTGGTATATCACAGGGACTGTATAAACAGGAGTAACATTATCTAAGAATTTCCAAAATTAGTAAACCCTCCCCAACTATTCAACATTGTTCACACACGATTCGTGTACCTTCTTAGCTTATCAATTACAGTGAATGGGATATTGACTTTGAGTAGGGAATGTTAGGACATGATTAGATCTTGTGATATAGATAAGAATAGCTCATCGCATGTAATACTCAACAAGTTGGTATAGTATATTTTTACTACAAGCTTACAGGAAAAATGTTTCATCCTTTTATTTTGTGCTCGATAGACTCGGCCTGGGTCTGCTGCCTTATAAAACGAAACATATCTATTCATTCCTATAGCTCATCTTATATACCTCATATTCACGCTGTTATCAATCTACCTTTCTGTTCGTATTGATTCGTGATCAAAGGGACAGTTTCAATATTTCGTATTATTACAACGTGTTCATACATTTTTCTTGTACGATTTTAAAGTTTTCTCGAATATGGGTGTTGACTGTTGTGCCTTATAATATGGTAAACACTAAGTTATCTGCTTACCTAGCTCTTAGGCTTCCTCAAACCTGTGCATCCGCTAGCTGAAAGCTTATTTCAAGGAAATTTAAAATCAGTTATGTTATAGTTTCTTGTTATCATCTATCTATCTATGATCTAGCTCCGTTTATTTTACCTCACTTCCGATGTTAATTATAGAAAATCTAAAGCCCTATTAAACATTCTAAGAATGCAATATCCTATTCCTATCCCTTTTTTACAACCCTGCTAAAAATGGCTTTCAAGGTTTCAACAAAAAGGTTTCAACTCCATTTGTGAGCTGAAAGTGGTGACACCAGAGGGTCATTTTTAGGTCGATTTTCAGTGTTTTTGTCCGGTATTTGCAATTGCAATACTCGATAGTAGCAGGTGGGCGTTCCCCCAATAGATAAATCGTGATAGTACTGATCTGTTGATTGTAGTAGGTTGTCTTGATTCTTATCAGTTCCGGTCTATCATTGTTTCGTCATAAGATCATACAACCCGGTAGATTATAACAAAGCGTAATTGGGTATTATAACCTCAACTGCAGGCCGGGTGTCATCGTTTCACATTTTGACGAGCACATTTAATTTCCATATATCTCTAAACCAATTTGTCTTATTGTTAGAAAGTGTTACCTAATTTAGGAAGAACTGCTCAAAGTTAGAAAGCATATAATTCAATGGCAATCTTTTAACAAGCCCTTGAATTTCTGAGAGAGTAGATTGAGTCCTCTGAACTTCTCACAGATAAAATCAGTCTCACGCCTATCAACTTGAGCTTGAGATAATTTGTTGTTGAGCAGTTTGTGGCAGAGCAGAACTGGAATTGTGTAATGTGGTGATAGAGTGAGGATTATTAAATTAAGCTTACTTTTGTGATTTCTCCTTTCTGTGGCTTTGTCAGCCTATACGATTTCCCTGAAAATTCAAAAATTGTTGAGTCCTGAGACTTCTGACTCCCTGTGCTAACATTTCATGATTTTGCCTAAAATATACTTCACAGCCTGATTAGTAGTTCCCTTAACTCAGAACATGACGTTTGTTGAACAGCATCCAATATTACCTATTCTAATCTTATCATAATTCATTTTCACATGTTCATAAGTTACAGGCTCTGATAAGAGAATTTCCAGAGCAGTGGCGAATTGTTATCAAATACTACAAATGACACACCGCTGATAAAAACATATTCTTGCACTAAAATAAACCAATATAAGCAGTTCCGGTATAGCAACTGTAACGTGATCTTATCAAAACATCCTGCACCAATGTATTTTCACCGCATACACAGTTTTGTCATGACAAATGAGAGGCTCGTGATTATTGCTTATCTTCAGTTGAGTAGGTTAGCAACCTTATCTTCGTCCTCATTTCTCAAGTTACTGCAGTATGTTACGTTTGTTGAGTGTGGTTGTGTTAGTTTGGGGCGTCTCGGCGTTTGACCTTCTTGGTCAGGACATGGTTGACTACATCAACAAGCAACCGAACATGACTTGGACAGCCGGCACAAACTTTGCTGTGAGTTTTGGGGCTATAAGTTGTTAAAATCGGAGTAACGTTTTATTTTCATAGAATCAGCAACATTTCCGAAGAATTACCAGCATAATTAATACTGAAAAAACGTTCAAAATCTTCCTCCTTTTAAATCACTGAGCCAGTGTTTTCAATAAATGCCATAGATTTAGTTCACAAATTTATTTTTCCAATTATTCTCAGGGACAAAGCATCCAGGATGCAGTAAAACTACTCGGAGCTCTAAAAAACCCCCTGCTTAAAGCAAAGAGGGCGACAATGTGGCACAACATTGATCTCGAGACTATCCCAGATACTTTCGACTCCAGGACAAACTGGCCTGACTGCCCCTCTATTGGAGATATCCGTGATCAAGGTTTAGGAATTTAGCAAAACTACAATTTATTTAGGCGTACCTGGACAATTAAGGTATACAGGTAATGATAACATTTTATTAATTGCATAAGTTATAACATCTAATCTTTTAAGGTGAGTGTGGAAGTTGTTGGGCTTTTGGAGCAGCGGAAGCGATCAGTGACAGAGTCTGCATCCACAATAATATCAAGGTAAGTCGTTTATCAGGGTACAATTTAGGATGTAGATCTAATATTTATGGGATGAGAATTATAAAATAAATCAACAAATTTTAATTAATGTTTCTTTAATATAACACATTAAATAGTATTTTCTGTAACTAGGTAAACATATCCGCAAATGTTTCTTTAATATAACACATTAATCAGTATTTTCTGTAACTAGGTAAACATATCCGCAAATGTTTCTTTAATATAACACATTAATCAGTATTTTCTGTAACTAGGTAAACATATCCGCAAATGTTTCTTTAATATAACACATTAATTAGTATTTTCTGTAACTAGGTAAACATATCCGCAAATGTTTCTTTAATATAACACATTAATCAGTATTTTCTGTTACTAGGTAAACATATCCGCAAATGACCTTCTGTCTTGTTGTGAGTCCTGTGGGTTTGGGTGCAATGGAGGCTTCCCTCCTTCAGCCTGGGATTACTGGGTTGGTAAGTGGCCACTATTTCAGTATTTCACTATTTCACTATTTCACTATTTCACTATTTCAGTATGAAACTATTACATTACAGGCTCATCCGAACTTTAATTACTGGGTTGGTAAGTGGCCACTATTTCAGTATAAAACTATTACATTACAAGCTCATCCGAACTTTAATTACAAAACTATGGAAACCGAAATCCCAGCGAGTGATCCAATATGAGTGATCTTATCAAATCAAATAAACATTCGCCTGCCAGACTGAGTATAAAACCCCTTTTTTAGAGACGGGTCTAGTGACAGGTGGCCAGCATGGTTCTGACTCAGGATGTCAACCCTACACATTCCGGCACTGCGAACATCACGTGACAGGACCGTATCCTGGGTGCACTGGAGAGGGACCTACACCTGAGTGCCAGCAACAGTGCAGGGAAGGTGGGTATCTTTTGATTTTCAGAGAAAATGTTGTATTTTTTAGAGATAATGTTATTTATGTATTATACTGAATGTTGGAATGAAGAAAGTGTAATATACTTACTTATAATTAATATTATTAATCAACTATATACAGCAAACACAAGATAATAGGAAATAAATCATAAAATCGAGTGGCCGAGTAGTCTCGACTCACCCGTAGCTTCTCCATAAGCGTCTATCATGAGCTTTGTACACTAAATCGTTGAAATTACTTAAACTAAATCTTTTATTTACAATCACAATAATATTCTTCGTCATAATGTCTTTTAATAATAAATCAAATAAATTTGAACGAGGTCTGCCCCTCCTTCCTTTGTAGTCAAGACATCCTAAACATGCAAATCTAAAAGATAAGAAAGCGGGAGTGTCATCACCGCTTCTGAGAACGTGCCCAAGCATCTTCCATCGTGCTTTCTTGATCCTTTCAGTAAGGGGACTGACATTACATCTCTTATATAAGTTCTCGTTACTGATAACCGTAGGCCAATAGGTGTTGATTATCTGTCTCAGATGCTTCCTTTGAAGAACGTCGACAGATGCCATTACGGTTTCAGGAGCAGCCCAGCTGCTACAGTTATACAACAACACTGAAGTGACAAGAGCTTCATACAACTTCAGCTTTCTACTCTCACTGATCTGAACAGAACTATTCAACCAGACTTTCTTGTAGGTGTAGAAGGCAACATTGGCTTTGTTGCGTCTGTTGACAATATCTCTTTCTGAACAGAGCTTTGATCCTAATAGCACTGACTCTCGCCACTCTTCATTTCCTCTGATTTTATTGCCATGGGCATCCAAAGCATCTGTCTCTGCCAAATACACTCTTGTAAACACCGTCTTTGATTCGTTAACAAAGAGGCTCCAGTCCTTTAGTATGTCACTGGCAATCTCTAGTATCTTCACCAGACTCTGACCATCTTCACTCAGAAGCTCAGCATCGTCAGCATAGGCGGACTCTAACGGGAGGCCTCTATCAGAGACTGGGGGGTTTGGTCTAGGAATCGTGACACTGATCACGGCTCTGATGTGATTCAGGGCACCGGCAAGGGTCAATGTAAACACTTTACCAGCCAGACTGTCTCCCTGGTAAGCGCCAATATTAATCACAAATTCACCAGACTCAGCTCTGTTGACCGTCACCTTGAGCTTTGTATTTGAGAGGAGGTACTGAACCAGGCGAATGTCGTCTCTAGAGCATCCTGCATCAATGAGGAGGTTGATGATGGTCTGTCTGCGGATGGTATTAAGCGCAGCGGTCATGTCAATGTTGATTTTACTATACTCAAACTCGCGCCTGGTAACCACTGATGTCAACATTCTCTGAGACCAAACCAGGTCAGCACAACTGCGACCCTGCTTGTATGCCGCCTGCCAAGGTCCAGTGTACATATCAACGTGGTAATTGATTCTGTTCAAGGCTACGAGGGATAGGACTTTTCGAGTACCATTTAGCAATGTGAGGGGCCGGATAGACTTTACCGGACCTCGGGGTTTTCCTGGCTTCTGAAGGGGTGTCAGGATACCTTCTCCAATAGCTGGGATGTATGTGTTGGTCTCAAAGGAGAGATTGTAGATCCTAGCCAACTCATAGTGGAGGGGATATCCAGCAGCTTTCATTAGCTCATTAGGTATACCGTCAGGGCCACACGCTCTACCGGATTTCAGCTTCATAACAGCACGGCCAACTTCTTCAAGTGTTATGGGACAGAGGAGGCTTCCAGGAGGGTCTATAAATGCTGGGAGGTTGGGTTCATCTTTGTCATTGAACTCATTATTAAAATATTCTTTAATAGCTTCTGCTTTTAATGAGTCAGATCCTAAGGTGTTGCCGTCTGCATCGTGGACAGTCACTCCATCTTTCTTCATCCTACACTGGGCCAAAGTTCTATTCGCTTCAAACATGCTTCTGCAGCTGTCGGTGGCGGGCCACTGCTAACTAGGGCGTTAGCAGTGGCCTCGTTGATAGATTTCAACCTCTTTTTGATGGTACGTTTGAGATGGTTGATTCTTTTTCTGAGGTCACTCCTGTCACTTATCCCTGTGAGGCTACATTCTTGCTGAAGGGACTTTCTCTCTGCTGAAAGTTTAACGACAGTTGGATCGTCGCTGTACTGATGAGGCTTCCCCGGGGGCACTTTACCAACCACCTGGACGGCACATTTACTCAATATACCAAAAATATCAGAATTTTCAGAAATAGCATTATTAGTTAAAACTCTACAATCAATATTACTTTTAAAAGAATCAAAAAATTTAGACTTAATATCAGAATCATTAAGGCGATTGACATCAAACCTTATTTTGTCAGACCTGGGCCGCTTATGTACAATGTATTCACAACCAAGTTTAAAACGTGCGACCACAGGTTTATGGTCAGATTTCACAAAATCACCGCAAAAAGAGCGGGAGTCTGTTAAACAGACTTTAAAGTTAGTACGACATAAAATATAATCAATTTGTTTAAAATAGTTCACAGTGTCTTTTGAACCCTTGGGTGCCCTTGGGAACACATCTAGCCTTCCAGGTGGTAATATACTTCGCTCTGTGTTGGAACGCAGTATTGCACGCAAACAGACCATTATCAACAATAAAGTCCAGTAGAAACTCACCGTTCCTGTTTCTCAGACCATTACCGAACTGACCAATATGATTATTAATAATTAATTAATTAATAATTAATAATTAATATAGATATTTTTATACTTAGAATAAATGCAAATTGTTGAGTTATAATTTGTTAACGTGAGATGTGACAGATAATTTTTAAGGGTACGCAAACTCATACAAGCAGGACAAGCATTTTGGAAAAACTGCCTACAACATCGGTAGCTCGGCTGCCAACATCCAGACTGAAATCATGAAGAATGGACCAGTGGAGGCAGCGTTCACGGTCTACAACGACTTTTTACTTTATAAAAGTGGAGTCTATCAACATGTTACAGGTAACACATTTAACGGTGAACCAATTACTGGTGTCTCGACACGAAAAAGCATTCTAAGTAGGAGGTATTTTTACAACTCTCTTACCTTAAACCTTTTACTTCCAACATTTTCTTTTAAATGAATTGAATGAAGTTGGAGGTACTAAAAGTAAAGGAGCTAATGCTAAAAATAGCACATCATATACCATTTCATTTTTATATGTTCGAGTTTAATAAATCTTTAAACTCGGTACTGGTTGGAAGTGAACGATATTTATTTGTATACCTGACTATGATTCTGGGTTTTGATAGGTCAATGCTTGAAGCTGATTGGTTAATTGTTGTCACTACTAACTGGAACTAATCAGGTGGTGCCCTTGGAGGACACGCAATTCGTGTCCTGGGTTGGGGCTCTGATGGTGGGATTGGAGGAACTCCTTACTGGCTGGTGGCTAACTCATGGAACCCAACTTGGGGTGACCAGGGCTATTTCAAGATTCTTAGGGGCTCCAATGAATGTGGGATTGAAGAAGAATGCTGTGCGGGGAAACCCAAAAAGCCTAAGCATTACAATGTTGCCTAGGATATGCTTTAAAGAATGATGTTTGGAGAACTACAATTGATTTTTAGCATTTTAAAGTACAAATCTGTGAGTTATGAATTATGATTAAAACTACTGTGCTGACTACTTGGTTCTAAAATACTGATTCCACAATTCAAGATGATATGATTTAGTAATATTATTGTTATTTTTATTGATATGTTGTTGTAAATAATATGATAGTAAATATGAATAACATTATTTGGCCGTTGATCCATTTGACATTATGAAATTATTAATTTGCTCTTAATAAATGTAACACTGAAGTCTCATGTTAAGTGCACTATTTTAATTCACGACTGGCTAATACCACCATTATACCACTCATCACATATGAAATAACTATTACTACTAATTGTATCCTTCACAACATATTTGCTAATAATAGCAGTATTTACATGTTTGTAAGCCCTAAGCCGGCTCCATTGAGATTAATTTGAGATGGTCCTAAAAGAAAATTTTGGAAAAAATATGAATTTACTGGTTTAAATGTGTGCTGGAAGATGTTGCAGTGTTTTTAATGTCCAAGTTATTCTCTACATTGAGCAGGTAAATCGGTTATCAATATTATATAAACTAAATGATCAATACAAATGGCCAAAAGGTTCTTCATACGATTTTTAAAGACCTTGAACACATATTCAAAAACATAATTTAATCAATGTAAACATTTATTCCATCAACTGAATCAAAATAATAATATTTCTCGCTATGTAAGATAACCTCAGGAAATGGTTATATATATATTAGCAGAGCTACGATCCTGTGTCGTAACAACGAGCCCTACTGAGCCCAGAACCCGGCATGCAGGGAGAAGTTTTTCACAAAAAAATTGTTAAAGGTTTCGCTTTTTTCTACCAAACTAGCATTATCAATGTCATAAACATATATGGTTTAGTATGATATCCTTCTCCAATGGAACAAGATTGTAAATGGATTGTTTTATACCTTACAAGACATATTTATATTCGACATAATTCCGGTGACCTAAATGATTTGGGAACGAAAATATGGGATTTTTTCCAAAATTACCGCATTTCGTACCCCAAATTAAATCATGGTATTTGGGGATTTTTTTTCATTTCTTTTTTTTTACGAAAATAAAACCCAATATTTGAGAAAATAAATAAAATAAAATATAAAATTTGAAAAATTACAAGTCAATTTCTTCTTGATCTTCTTGATCTTCTGGTTAAGGGACGTTTCTCTTTCCAGTTTAGTCCCAGGTACGTACCGTGAAGGCACCTCTAACAAGCTGTTTCATCTTATAAACAGTTTCTCCGGCGCCTTTGAAAGTTAGTTTATTTTGACTTCCAATCCTCCAGACGGAATAGGAGACCACCGGTGTTTTTTACCCTCCAACACTCCCGAAATTTCTTAAAATCATTTTTAAAGCAATTCATGATCGAATACTAGTGTTCATTTGTTAAATGAATCATATTTATAACCATATTGATAGTAAATCGACAAAGTCCTAGTCATAATTAAAGAAAATACGTGAAAAATAATTTGGGAAAATAACGATGGTGACCTAAATTTTGGAAGTCCGAAAATATGGTGTGTTTTTTCGGAAAACCACGACTCTCGTGTTGCTCTATCCAGAGCCATTGCGCTTGCAGTAGCGCACGCCTTGACTTGTGAAACTAGCGCGCCCGCAGGGGCGTGAAACATGAAAGCACATGGTTAGGTACAAAACTTTCGTGCACCTTTTAAATATGTCTCGTTATGTATTTTGTTCTGGGATCCTATCAATATTGATTCTAATCGTATGTACAAGCTGATTTGTTGTGAAAATCCTTAAACAATTTATACCCAGCAAACGTTACTGCCTGGTGCTATTACTGATTACTATATGTGATTGCGTCTTCACAGCTTATTGAGCTTCGCGCGCGCTGCGCTCGTAAGTTCATTGCATTTGCAGGCTTTAAACGTTCCAACAATGCAATTGCACCACGTACCACGTGATACAATTCAACCAATCAGAGAACAAGAATCCGCAAAATTAAAGCTGCGCACTTTTATTTGGCCCAAAATCTTAACGTGTAACGGGTGATACTCGTAAAATATTTGTTCCAACTCGGTGCGCCGCGGCGCGCGTCCTTACCTGTTACCTGGGGACCTCAGGCTATCATGTTCGTTAATAATCATTCATTAATAGAGATTCGGCGGAATGACAGGCTGAGCGCGGCTTGTATCACGTTGCGACCCCGACGGTCGTTTCACTTTATTGTCCTGACGATACAGGGGAGCCGCGCACTTCGTGCGCGGCGGGTCATACAACGTATGACAAAGCGCGGCCCAGTAACGCGCGTCCTGGCCTGGTAGGTTATAAACTGCATGGTAGGTTATAAACCTACAACTAGTTATAAACTGGTAGGTTGTAAACCTACAACTCAAAATCATACTTTTCGCGATAATTCAAAATCTATAATGTCCCAAATTTTGCTTCTGGTGAGCTAATTTAAGTTTTACCATTTACGAAACGAACATTTTGCTGAAAACCAGAACTTTCTGATTATTTTACTTCCGAAGTTAGGTTGTAGGTTTACAACCTACCAGGACGCGCGCCGAGTTGGACTCGTCGACGGTCCAATATATGGAACAGATATTTTACGAGTATCACCCGTTAAAAGTTAGGCCCCTATCAATAAGGTTTCTTGGGTATTTAATGGTTATCTGGGGACCCCAGGCTATAGCTATAATATAATGTTTATTCAATTAACAATTAATATAATATAATGTTCATTGTTCATACAGGGTGAGCCAAAAGTCAGTACCCAAACATTGGCCTTAATAGCTCCGCCGTGTTTTATATTTGAGAGCTGTTGCTTTGCAGATGGCATACTGTACTTACTGGTTCGAGGATTCCGTCGTCAAAATTTGAAAATTCGAATATTTTAGACCACGCCCATTCAATATTAAAACACCTATATCATATATTGTTTTTTCTGAACTTAATTGACGATGTCAATTCATGGCAGCTCGGCGCGGCACAGTAGCGCATCTCGCCGATCTAGCCTTATTGAGTGCGCGGCGCGGCACAGTAACGCATCGCGCTACAATTTCTGAATATGCTGAACGCCTAATTTTTTCAGAGACGGCAGATTATCAAATGTTGCATATGATCTTTGATTCACGATGTCAATCCTTCGCATCTCGCCGATCTGCATACGGTGGTTGCGAGAAGCATTATTGGATGCGCGCGCGCGACCCAGTAGTGCATCGCGCTACAAATATGATCTGAAAACATGAGGCAAAACGGATTAGAAATGACGAAGTTATCAAGCATTTTCTGTATATCGTTAACAAAATTGACTGGGTGATTATGTGGCACCGTGACGCGACACCTTAATTGGGCACCCTTCACAATTCCCATAATGTTTAACGGGGTAGGTAACGGGGGCACCTTATCACGTGATTAGGCAAACCAATCACCTGGTCACACGTAATGAATAAACTCGTTATGCTTCATATCTCGGTCATTTGAGAAGCTAGACAGTTCTAATTCTTTCAGGACAAACCTAATTTGAATGGCCTAACACAATTCAATAACATTTAGCTTGATCCAACTATCCAAACTATCAAATAAATGTGAAAATAAACCTCCATTTGAAAAAAATGAACGCCAATATTTTTCGAGTTGACAAATTCCTCGAACCAGTGGTGGTACTAAGTCATACCAGAAAGAAGTATTTAAATTGGGCATTCAGTGACTGAGCTATAAAGGCCAACGTATGGGTACTGACTTTTGGCCCACCCTGTATATAAAATAAAATTGTAGGTTTATAACCTACCAAGACTTAACGGGTGATACTCGTAAAATATCTGTTGCATATATTAGGCGCGCGTCCTGGTAAGTTGTAAAATTACAAACCAAGACGCTCGCCGAGTTGGACTCTTCGACGGTCTTGATATTTGTTACCTGAGGACCCCAGGCTATTATTGATTATGTTCATTAACAATAAAGATTTGGCGGAATGACAGGCTGAGCGCGGCCCAGTAAGATATTTGAAACAAATGTTTACGAGTATCACACGTTAAAGAATAGAAATTTAGCGGAATGACATGCTGAGCGCCGTTTAGTAAATTTAACGGTTGGCACTCGTAAAATACTTGTTCCAAAAAACCGTCGACGAGTCCTACCAACTCGGCGCGCGTTTTGGTAGATTATAAACCTACAAATACGTATGCGAAATAATTTTATAACTTGATTGATCCTGCACTAACAAGTTGCACCAGATTGCATATCACATATGCCGACTAAAATTAAACGGAGAATCGTTTTAGATTACGTTTTGGAGTTACTTACATGTTAAAGAGGTTCACATATTACGTGATCAGCCAAGGGGGGTTTCCAAATGATTACGCTAGTGTAATTCGGGGGGGGGGGGGGGGGCCAATGGCATAAAATGGCATAAAATGGCATAAAATGGAGACTTTTTCTATGGAGAAAATGGAAAAACCCATGAGTAATTCTCCATTTTCTCCATTTTATGCCATGAATTTTGTCTTCGAAATTTCATCTTTAACACCATTTAACACCTAAATTGGACATCCTAACATGTTTATTTACGCTTACTAGGGGCGTAACAAGCTTATGAAAGCTTATAGTAGGCTACTAGATGCTTATACTAGGTAGAGGCACACTTCAGGCAAACTCATAATTACTCAAGCCTAGTGTAAAGTTATTTCTACAGGCTACAGCAGGAGTGAGTAATAGGGGAGAGTAATAGGCACTGAGAAGTGAGACCTACATTGTACATCCTCGACAGTCGAAACAAGCTCGCACTGCAAAGGGGAGGCCTGCCTTCCGAGATCGCATTACCAGGGGGAAGCCTCGAGTCCAAATTTGTGTATCGACTATCGAGGGGTACGTGCAGACTTCGATAAACCGAAAAACCAAAAAAATATTTTCGGCTAATAATGAAGAGGGTAGCATAAAACGTGGAGAAAAGTGGTTTTTAGAAAAACTTTGAAACATTTTGACTTAGAAAATTTTCGGCCCGAGTCATTCTCGATACGTACCTCTCGTATCGAGAGCTCCCGATTCCGAGCTCGTATCGAGAGCTCCCGATTCCGAGCTCGTGTTGCAAAGGGGAGGCCTGCCTTCCGAGATCGCATTACCAGGGGGAAGCCTCGAGTCCAAAATTGTGTATCGACTATCGAGGGGTACGTGCAGACTTCGATATATACCGAAAAACCAAAAAAATATTTTCGGCTAATAATGAAGAGGGTAGCATAAAACGTGGAGAAAAGTGGTTTTTAGAAAAACTTTGAAACATTTTGACTTATAAAATGTTCTGAAATTTTTCAAATTTTTTCTGAAAACCGCTTTTCTCCACGTTTCATGCTACCCTGTTCATTATTTGCCGAAAATATTTTTTCCCCTCGATACACAATTTTGGACTCGAGGTAATGCGATCTCGGAAGGCAGGCCTCCCCTTTGCAACACGAGCTCGGAATCGGGAGCTCTCGATACGGGATGTACGTATCGAAAATGACTCGGACCGAAAATTTTTTGACATACGTTGCATGCCACTTTTCGCGCGCGAAGCGCGCGCCGCCGAAGATATCTTTTTTTAAAATAATTTTTCTCGAAATTCTAAATTTTTCAGGTTTTCAATGGCATAAAATGGCATAAAATGGAGACTATTTCTATTATTCCATGGAGAAAATGGAAAAACCCATGAGTAATTCTCCATTTTCTCCATTTATGCCATTGGCCCCCCCCCCTGTAATTCTTTGAGCAGCAGTTTCTTTGCACTATAGTCCTTCTGTGCCGTTAACAAGTTAATCATGCTATTGCGGATATATAAACTGCGCCATCTAGCAAATTAACAAATTCAGTTTGCGGTTGTGAATTATTACTCCAATTCTAAATTCACAGTTGAAACACACGACAGGGCATCTTTGAACTCCGCTACAGCACGTACGCGGGGGAGGGGTGACCACGCACTTGATTTGTGATTATACATTATACATTATGCATGGCAGGCCCGGCAGCGTTACTTTGGGAAATGGAAATAAGTCATCCCATTACCCCCCCCCCCCCCCCCCCCCCCCCCCCCCCCCCCCCCCCCATTTGTAATTGTAATTCTTACTGATATGTATATTATTCACTTTAAGTGATTTAGGTAACTTGTTTCAGGATAAGTACGTTCCAGTTTGTATTGATGGAGAAAGAAAACAAGAAATAGACACATTTCAAACATTTGACTCGAATATGTATAAAATTTATGATTATCAAAAGTTATTTCGAATTCCTGCATCCTGAATACATTCTCTAGAACTCCAGGTTTTAATATAATACTCTCCCAAATTTGCACATAGTAAACAATCGCAAATATGGTTAGGAATTTTGGTGAAAGTATATAAGGAAAAATACGCTTAAATAATATTATTGACTTATACCCAGAAACTAATTTAAATAAGTAAGGCAGCAATTTAGGAAACATAACCGATCAAGAAAATGTTCATTCCAATTTACCTATTTTATATATCTAATATCTCACATGTTACTATCACTAGAACATAATACGACAAAAATATGGAGAAGAAATAGGGGCGTTTTAATTCAAGTACTAGTAGTGAGTATTCAATTTTTAAATTTTCAGAAGAGTATACTAACTATCTTCTAAATTGATTTCTGGGAATAAAGTAGACTATTATAGGAATGATGTTTTATCCAGTATAAAATTCTTGCTTGCTTCATGATACAAGGCCGAGATATCATCCAAATCCACTTTTAGAGGATAAATATGTTTAACAGAGCTTACCCCAAAATATATCGCTATATCAACACACAAAACTCTATAGAAATTACCATGGCAACGTAAAACTAATAAAATAGCAGCAGTATATAATATATCACCTTTAAATTAAGAGCAGTCTCATCCTTATCGCTAAGTACGATAAAACAATGAATATGTACCAGACTAAAACGAAACAGTTTCAAAGAAAAAACACCTTGCAAAGTTACTCTGCCAATCAAAACATTCACCATTCGTGCTGCAACTTCCATTTCATAAATTAAATATATTTACTAATATTTACAAGACTGTTAAATACTGAAAGCTTAGTTTTGAAATTGGTTTGTCTCTCTCAGTTCTTATAGGCGAGGTTCTTCTCTTCAGATATTTAAAAATTTTAGAGAGACGCAGTAAACGGTGCACACTGAACATTTGTTGTTAACGTGGGAATAAGTTAATACAGCAGGAGATGGCACGAGTCCGGTTAAAAATCAGTTAAAAGATTCATATAAAACCTGAATTTGATAAACAGCAGCGGTGCGAAGTTTGTAGTTAAGTTAGTAGTTAAGTTACTAGTGCACTACTTCAACTGCTTGATAAGATTATTGATTCGCAAGGTTAACGGCCGCGCGGGTACAGTTCGATCCGATATAGGTTCCTAGTGAAATTCTTGGTCAGGATAGATTGTATTTATTGATCATATATCAATAACAAAAACAAGATAAACAGGCCACACCTTGTAATATAGGTTAAATTATCGACCCATTTTCTTGGCTTTAAAACGATGCTTTCATAAGTCACACAAAAATAATAGGCGCAAAAACTGCATTAAGTGTATCGGATTGAATTCAATGGATCATGAATGTGATTGTAATAAAATGCATTGAATTGACGTGAATTTCATTGAAAGGCTAACGACAAAAACATGGATTATACAGATCGAACTGTGGGCCTAGCCAGGACTGTTATGGTTTGCGCACTACACCAAGTGCGACCTGACCTGACTCGTTTCACATTGGATAATTAATAATTATAATACTTTGTGTCCGTGAGGGCAGTGAGTCTATCAGCTTCAACTAGTGTGACGTCACGGGTCGGAATATGACGTCACGTGAGATGCGTCAGACCTGTGTCCCAACTATCGATTCTGATTCTTCTGAAATTAAACAAATTTTAAAATGTTTGTAGGAATGAGATCATAACGCAAACATAACATAGCTATAGGGAATATACAGAATGGTATTGAAACAAGGAAATAACGTTATTTGAATATTGAATAATACCTGAAGAAATGCGAGGGCCCCATAATCTGACACTAGTATCATCAGATCCGGACACGAAACAGTCAGTGTAGACAGGGTTCCAGGAAACACAGGAAACTAGTCTGGTGTGACCAGGAAGTTTTAGGATAGGAGCTCCGCAGTCCCTTTTAAACACGTACACCAAATTATCTGGAGGAAAAGTCGTAAAAGGAGGCTCCTCTAAGAACATTTTACGAAAAGTAGACTTAATTCATAATCCAAATTCCAAATACTCAAAATATTGGAAACTGTGTACTTGCGAAATTCTAGTGGGATTAATTAATGGCTGATATTAGACTAATTAATGGCTGATATTATACTAATTAATGGCTGATATTATACTAATTAATGGCTGATATTACATACTAATTAATGACTGATATCACAAACCTTCGCTGCCACTGAGAATAAACTGTTCGTTAGCGCCGCCGAAACATGAGTTTATTTGGGTATCTGACTGCTGGAGACCGAAATATTTCCGGACTGTCGTCCCGGACGCTATATCTACCAGCACCAATCCCTAAAAGAAGAGGAGTTTTATTTCAAGTATGAGAATTTACTTAGTGTTCGTGATCTTAAGGACGGTTACGGAGCAGGAAAAGCATTGCAGACTCTATTTTTGTACATATTAGTATATACATTGTACATTGTACTGACCTGTTTCGACAAAGTGAGAAGGCAGTACTTCTCATCGCTTGACAAAGTCATGTTCATTATCTGATTCTCGTCTTCATAAATAGTTTGGTCGGTGTAATCCTCGAAATTGTACGATCTGACACGCTTATGACTGTCAGCAGCTAACACTGTCTTGTTATCCCGGAGAGTTGCGACAGAATGCAATCTGACACCCTCCCAATTGTAGACCGTGCTTGAGTGTATATCCTGGGGGAATAAAATACTTGGTTTAGTGGATCTTGTACTTTTTAAGTCAGTAAACATCATCTGCTTGCTATCAAAATCATGATAATGCCGATGGAGATTTATTTTCGGAACTCAAATATTTCCACACTGCGTACATGCGCGCAGAGCGCGCGCACTGCTAAATGATGTAAATGACCAGGTTTCATAGGGTAGCACTGAAATTTTGCTAGTTATTGGCGTTAACATTGCAAGGTCGTCCCACAATGGTAAACATCACATGAAAACATTAGGCCAGTCTCGGGCGATAATAGACATGAAGCTATCTTACGTATTTGTAAAATTGTCCCTGCTGGCCTCCAGTGTAAATGAAGCGGCTGTCAGGAGACCAAGCACAGCAGGTCAAAACGTCGTCAGTAGATTGAGATATCCTGCATTTTTCTACTGCTGAGTTTCCCTGAGATTTAATTTAGTTAAGTAAATAATTTCAAAAGCTTAGAATACATTAGTTGATTTCATATCAATAAGTCTCGGAAATAGAAGATAGTTTAGGGTTAGGTAAGAGAGTTAGAGTTATAAGGAAAGTAACAGAAACACAACTACTCACCGAAACAGCAACTGTGTAAACGACAGCCTCTGGACATTTCTCGACACCACACACACATATCATAGTGTCGTCAGGTGACCAGGATATGTATCCAACGTTAAATGTAACTGTTATCAGCTTATCTTCAACTAACTGGTATCTCTGAGAAATAAGATTTTAGAGATCTTGAAAATTTAGCTTCAACATCACCTTATTTACAATAATTTCAGATATCTTGCTTGTTATTTGATTATTTATCAAGTTGAAATCAAATGTAATATACATAACATTACACAACCTTAATAACTACACTATGATATGAGAACTTGATAAAACGGGAAGAGCTAATATCGACACTTCAATTGACCAGAAGAAGCCAGAAAAGGAGATCTTGAAACCCCACCTCACACTTTAAGTAAGAATAGATGGACTTAGTGAAACATAATGCGATGTATATTTGCTACTTTTGAATCTACAAAATGTAAAGATAACGGCGTTGTGTGATGTGATTGGCAAGAGAATAATGATTTAATGAGTTGCATTACCATGACGCGGTGGAACTTAAACTTGGTATGATTGGGGGAGATGGCCAGATTATTAACGGTAATAACAACAAATTTACGGATCATATATGTAAGGTACAGGTGTAATATTTTCATCTTCGGGGCTTTCATTTCAGTGTACTATGAGTAAGATTGCTGATCGAGTCAACATTTGACCGTTGGAATTGTACAATCTATAAAATGTATATTCTCAATGTTACCTCATTTTGGCAAAAAAAGATTTATAAAAATAGGTGCTGCGGATGTATTCTGTTTTAATTTGGTTTATGTTCGGTAATCGGCGGGATATTATAGTTTACTTAAGATTACTTTACAATCCTTCAGACATCTCCCGTTGGCCATTTAATGAATTGAAATTAAATACGGCGGACATAATTATGGTTGACGTTTCCACCAAAATTATGTAACCGAAGGTACCACTAAAAGTGCCTAAAAGATAAACACCATTAAATACCTGGGGGTTATATTTCCAGATATACAGACTACCATCCAGAGCACCAGTGGCGAGATACAGCCCGTTATTTGACCACGTGCAATGATGTACTTCGTCACAGTGCTCTAATATCTGCTTGGTTTCTGTAGGGAACGAATCTCTGAAATATTACAAGTTTTATCATGGTGATGGATGGTGTTGCTATGGACTATGGAGACGATGTTACCATAGTGACGGTTTCATCGAGGTGATATACAAGTAGAATAAAACTAAAAATGAAATTTAAAAAAGCAAAATAACAAGATTAGTAACCAAATGAACCAATTACCTGGTACAGTTGTGATCCTCAAGTAAAGTGGAAATGCTGAGGTGAGGAACGAAATCACTGTTGTGATACACACAGTTCTTAGCTTGCAGTAACAGAGCCTGTTTCAGCAACACTTCGAGTCGTTTAGGGGGTAACATCACGGACGAGGGCAGGAACTCTGGAATAAGGATTATATTGTTGTATTATATTATTATATTATATATAATATAAATGTATAATAATTGCATTGATTATACTCGTAAATATCCCTAGGCCTAGTGTACGTATTTCACTTCTAAAAGCACACTAGCGAACATTATACAAGAAAAACTGTTTTAACTTTAAAAACCGTACCTTGTATTTTGTGGATGAGGCGCTGTCTGCTGGCGCCGTTAGCACCAGTCCACTTGGCTCTGGCGCGCAAATCAGCCGGTGAGCTGGTCATGAGGAAGGAGGGCAGGAGGTGGAGTTTAGAGGGACAGTGTTGTAGGGGTGTTATCTCTTCCTGGAGACATAGCAGTGCTTTCATCCGCTCTCCTGGTCAAATGTGTGTCAGGGTTTTGTGATTATCTGGGTACACGTTAGTCATTTCATATTATTATGGTAAATAATATTATGGTACATATTATTATGGTACATAATATTATGGTTCATATTATTATGGTACATATTATTATGGCACATATTATTATGGTATGTATATGGTTTGGTTGAAATTCGAGTCAACCAAGGTTAAATTACAAAGAGAATTAAGTATTCAACGTCTTCAGTTCTTCACTCTTCAATTTCGAGATTAAAATTGGTACTGATTACATGATTAAAGCTGATTGCGGTTTTTACAAATAATTTTAAACCACTAACACTTATGATGGCATCGATTTTGTTGGCAAGATTAACATCTTAAATACTAGTAAACGGTGCCAATGATTGCTGAAAATGGCACAGACGATATCACCTGTTGCAAAATTAGAGTACCACTAATAGCATAACGACCTTTATAGGGGTTGACATGTCCGCCAATATCCTGTCCTTTTTAGATTGTATGAGCGTACATAGGCGGACCTGCCACCCCCCCCCCCCCCCTCTATGATTAGTGGCGCCTTCAGATGGCGGTATCACGTATCTATTACCGCTGTTTTAAAACTCATATGGCTGCATCATCAGAAAATGCTGTATGTACAGTAATTATTGAACTCTCAGTCTCTCTTGTAAAAGTGGTAAAACTTAAAATTGAGCATACAGTCCTGTACATGCGAGAGTATGATGACAGTTACGCGAGTGTGCGGAGTGTATGTTAAAGTTACACGTGACAAGTTACACGTGACAAGTTACACGTGACAAAGTTACACGTGACAAAGTTACACGTGACAAGTTACACGTGACACACAGTGTATCTGAGTAGGAAAATCAGTGGTTCATTGTCTGTGTAGTGTAGTATATCAGTATAACACAGGTTCACTTTAATATTCTGCAGCTTTTATAACAAGCTAGTTAATAAGAACCAGGATATTTTTATTAACTTTTTAAACAATACCTCTAACTCTAATTATTAAACTCTAACTAGACACTAGACCGTGGACTAGACTACTCTAGATTCTAACTGGACTCGAATTAGATTCTAAATAAACTCTTATCAAACTCTAACTAGACGCTAACTAAACCAACTACTATATTCTAACTAATATACTTTAATACACTCTAACTAGACTCTAACTACCAGACCTGCTAAACTCCAGGGAACGGATGGTCTCGCAAATTTGTGCAACTACTGTATCAAGTTGAGGTTAGTCTTCAATCCTTCTAATTTGTTAAGAAACAGAATGTACGGGTATTTATTGATGGGCTTGATCTTTCTGGAAAGTTCCGCAATCTTATAAGTGATAAAATAGAGGTGAACTCACACTGATCCTCGCAACTTATTACTACTATACAAATACAATACCCACCAGTGTTTAAATGCAGTGCATGGTGCCTTATCCTGATGGTGCATGAAATGACGTGTTTATCCTCATCACGTCCTATTATTGTAAAACAACCTTATAAAACAGTCTTATTATAACTCTATGTGTATCTGTGCATCTGTACTCTTTATATCTTCACTCTTTATAACTTGAGTTTATTTTGCCATTAGACAGCGTGGGTACTACAGTTTTTAGCAAAAATAATGTGTAGCGGGCATCATGTAACTTCTAAAATAATAAATAAAACAGGAAATTAATATTAACAAAACTAAAGCAAACCTTCTTCAAGGAGCTCAAGATATTTCTGTTCTAGAATCTTGTATTTCATTTCGACAACTCCAGTATCACTAGCTCCACACAGTTCACTGAACACCGTCATTGCCTGCAGTTACAATACATTTTAGTAAGTATAAATATATGAAATACGCGCACAGACACGTGCAAATACGTACATAAATACGTTTGGGTGCATATATAAATATGTTTGATGATGATCATGTAGACATTTGACTCCACTAGTTTCGGTTTTTTACAAACATCCACAATTACAAGGGAGTGTCACCTCAATAAATGTAATAGATTTGAAGTGTTCTAATGAATTTAAAACACTTCAAATCTATTACATTTATTGAGGTGATACTCCCTTGTAATTGTGGATGGCCGTAAAAAGCCGAAACTAGTAGAGCCTCAAGCGGGTCACCTAGAGATACGTCGTTTTCATGTTTACATGATTACCATCCATCTTAAGATTCTACACTGGATTATCTTAAGGCGACTGCGGCTGAATACCATCATTACTGATTGTTGATTTCATTTCAAACGTCGGCTAACACTCATCATAAACATATTGAAATACGTTTAGTATAGAAACATGTAAGTACAATATAATCAGAAAGCTTACATGTACTTATGAATAAGCATATATATAAATATAATAAGTAACTTTAAGAAATTACATGTGTGCCTTAGACTGCACAACACAAAGAGTACAATCAGCAAAAGCAATCAATCCGCAGGATGTCATTTAGTCACATGATGTCCCACACACCATAATTAATTAACTTAAATAAGGAAGAAAGTAAAGATTAAAGAAATACTCACACTTTCCCACTCCCCTGTGAGTATGTTTTTACGGAGTTGAGACGCTAGGGGGTGCTCCAACATAGACCCTCCTTCTTCTACAAGCTGGTCTACCGTCTTCCTGTAATAAACCCAGTTTTATCGTCAATTATTATTAATCAACTAATTAATTAATTATTTTTTAAATTACACATGTGTTTTATAAAAGTGACTGTAATGTAGGGGAGATGGTGTAGATTTGTGTTGTCAAGAGGCAGTGCTTCTTGGACGATACTGCGAGCTGATACGTTTATATCTTATAGACATTAGACATATATGGTGGGGCCGCGGAGGGCCAGGGGGGTCAGTACCATCCATTGCAATTGGTAAAAAATTAACGACTCAGTCTACAAACTAATTAAAATTCTAGACCGAATACAATGAATGAAAACCACACCGTAAATTACCTGACATCCAGCACCAACGCCCATAACAACCGAAATAATCTAACAAAACAAGACTTAAAAAGAGAAGATAAAATAAAGAGCAAAAGAACAACCGCACTCATGAACAGCTCCTTTTATTGCCGGGAGCTGAGTGCTTGTATTTTGCAGGAGGAAACGAATGTATAGTGGTAGTTAGTTCTGTAATACTGCGTTGTAGCGTGTACATTTGGTAGTGTACAGTGTACACGCTACTTACAAGCGAACTAGGTAGTAATTAATGTTTGGTTGGGTAAGATTTGGACCTGCTAACTATCATCATTGGTGTGTTTGTTTGGCTAGAAGTTGGAGTAAGTTAGTTGTGGTGTGTACCACATCATTGGTGTGTTTGTTTGGTTAGAAGTTGGAGTAAGTTAGTTGTGGTGTGTGCCACATCCGGGATTGGTGGGGCTAATTCTGTGATTGGTGTACACATTTAACTTAACATCATTAGATAACGTGTATAATGTAACAAGGTATAAGGCAGCCTATGTATAGATTATATTATAGTATAGAGTGTAAGGTAATACACCTTAATAAGGTTTCAATTTAATACGTATCCTACCATTTCATCTTGCCTTACAGCGAAGTTTTCAACACTATAAGCTACAAGACTATCATGTGCCTCCCACATTTCTCTTACTCACTAACGGTAATTTAAGTTGGACATGTGCCAAGTTTTAAGAGAGCGTACAACATAACACTAAACTAACTTTTTACTATCCAGAGTATACCAAAGCATTGTAAATTATAGCGTAGATCAATGACAAGTTCTTTGTGAAGCAACAATAGAGGTAGAGGCCCGGTTTTTAGGTTTTAATGAGTCAAAATGGGAGAAATTCAGCGTGCCAACTGCCGTACATAACATCACTTATTTGGCTTGCTACCAAGCACTTCAAACGACTTCCTGACACATCGAATAAGCGCAGTTATTGCATTGTCTAGCGTCTACATCACTAGAGTGATGTGGTGTGTGCATCGTGTGGCTACACGTACGGAGCGTGGTTGTACGTTTTAGGGGCGTGGTTGCACGTACGATGTGTGAATTGTGAGGGGTTTTTACAATAGATTGAGTATCTCAATCAACCAATAATTTTAGGAAAACAAAGTATAGTCTCCACACATTAGTGTCTACATAATATAAGTCTAAATTATATAAATCAAGGTTCACTGAACATCTTAACGTAAATATATCTAGTTTTAATTTAATATTATTTGTTATTTCTTTTAAAATAGCTGCTAAGGATTAGCAGCTATTTGTGGGTTCTTAAAGTTTCACAGCAGCACAATGTAGAATATAGACCTAGCGACTAGAGAGCAGGTACATAACGGCTACAATTGTCACAATACAAATACAAAGATGATCTCACCTTGTGCTTTACTCTACTGAATTTTAGTGATTTTCTGGCTTCTGGCTTCGCAAAACGTTCGTGATTTAACATCTCACACACAGAGTTTATGGAGTAACTTTAACAACTTAAGTACCAAAATGGTATGGGTTATTGATTGTCTAGGGGACAGGCTAGATAACGATCATGGGGTGAATTACGAACTACACATTCGTTATACATTGTACACGAGTCGGTGTAGTGGAGATTACAAAGTACAATCAGCAGTTATCTGACAGTTAAAAGTAAACCGAGAATTGTAGCTGCCACATTTTACATAGTACGATATTCATATAATATATAGATGTCATTTCTAGGTTATTAAGTAATGAGATGTCAATTATTTGTGACTGTTTACAGGCCAGAAGGTTAATGATATCGGGGATGATGAGTGACCGGTTTTTGAGAGTGACCAGTGACTGTACATTATGTTTTCTAGAGTTAAGCTTTACGTTATTTCATCCTGTAAGTTCAGGGGGATACAAAATATAGGTAGTAATATCTCGGAATCAATACTGAACTACCATGCTTCTACAGTCTTGCATAAAAGATTAAAAGTCTCGAAATAAAGCTGGAATTAGTGAGAGCAAATATAAGAAGAAAGTTCCAAAAAATACACGAAAGTTAGTATGCAAAGAATGATTTAAGAACCTTTAAAATTAGCTAATCATGGATACTAACCCAAAGGAATTGTGGTTTCTCTAAAATCATAAGGAGGTTGTGAAGGGTCATAAATATGATAATACACTGATAATTTCAAGGATATTGACGAATTAAAGATATTGATGACAAGTTTATGTTATTAAATTTGCATATTAAGAAGTAAAATATGGTAGTGGGATTGTTAAATGTATATCTCCATTACAATGTTATCTAACGGAACACTTACTGTAGTCCCAGTTCTAGAAGGTGCTGGCCGATGAGTCTGACAGTATCTTTCTGATGAGGGGGGATGAAAACTCGACCCAAGTGACTACTGACTCCATTTGAATCGTGCCCGTTTAAATTTACAACTTTACTACTCAAATTATTGTTTTGTAAATGATCAGCGTTGTCGACTTCGTCCGCTGTTGACCCATTTGTTTCTGCTTTGGAGCTATCGGAATTTCCATTGGTGTGCATGTCACTAGACAGTCGGGCACGTTTTGCAGGGGGAGGTGGTGAACCTTCTTCCCCTGCCTGATTTTGAGAGTCCAGACCTACTACAGATAACGCCCGTGGGATCCCTTGCAAACCTGATGTGGCTTGCTGGGAATTAGAGGACCCACGAAGACAAGTACAAACACTGACAGCGCGGTATCACAGCTCCAAAGTTGAAGAGAACAATCAGACTACTTGAGAAGGTGCTGGTGCTATATGACATCCATTACTGTTGTGATCCGTGGTTTAGTTTCCCAAAACGCTGCAGAAGTTGAAGAGGTTAAACTCGTATAACGAAAACTTGAACGAAATATTCAAATGCTCCTTAATGTCACCTTGATTTGCAAAGTTATTACGAACGACTCAAAGACAGCGCGCGGCGCATGGATATGAAATATTCGTTTGCTATTATATTATTATTATGATAAATTATAAAGATAATTTGATATTCAAATGATTTCAAGCTTATGTCATAAATAACCAATCATAAATAAAAAAGGTTGGAATATTTTAACAATAAAACAACATTGAAAAGTCAAATGTATAAAATTAATTTGCAAAAATATTAATTTTAAAATTTTTGCAGGTACAAAAAGTTTATTATATTTTAAAACCATTTAATAAAAATCATGGTTAAATCATAGCTTTTAAAATTTAATGACAGCACAATAATCTTTTAAGGTCATAATAATGTTTGCAAAAACGTCACGGTGCTAACACGCGCGCTCGTTATTTCGCGATAACAAGTAAAATACAATTTCTTTAAGTAAAATACAATTTTTATTTTCCACAGAAGAATCAATACATATTGAATTATTAATATCCGATAATTCCATTAATAATCATTAAAAGTTGCTTTGTCATTTGATTCACGATGTCAATCCTTCGCATCTCGCCGATCTGCATACGGTTGCGAGAAGCATTATTGGATGAAGCATTATTGGATGCGCGCGCGCGACCCAGTAGTGCATCGCGCTACAACTTTGTCATTTGTAAAATCAAAAACGAAACGCCGTACGCTGAACTGTGAACGCAACAAGTGCTTTACAATTAGTTTAATGAAAATCGAGCGCTATCAGCTATTCATTTTACCGCATCAATAAGAGCATCAATTATAAATTTGATTTTATCAGTCATTTCGTTTTGGTATCATTATATTCCAAGGCTTTTATTTTTGCTTTACTCTCTCCTCATTGCATGTTTGAATAGTCTCAGAAAAGGAACATTTAAGAGATCAGAGATACAACAAACATATCTTTGACAACACTTTCGTTTGCAGTTTGATTTCAACAAATATACACCATTGGTTTGATTTCTTTGATTCAGCGAACTTATCGCCTGAAAAATGTGAGAAGTCTCTTACAACCTCATCCCTGCCCCTATGATGGAGTAGATGTGTATATATTTGGTTGTTGATATTTCATATTATATTGGTAGCAGTGGAATATTTCCGTTACCTGTGTACTGTGCTCTGCCAATCGCATCACTTGATTTAATTGAATGTTTATATATTGTTTGAATGACCTTTCAAAGTAATGATACATAAGATCATCAAATATACTTATTGCCTGAACCAATTAATTGAATTATTATCACTGTATGATATCACTCTAAATTTAGATATAAATTTTGATTTGAAAATTCTGATATATTGAGTCACCAATAACCCTTTCCTGTGTGCTCGGCCAATAACATCTTTTCCATGTTTATCATTTTATTGTCCTTCCTTACAAAGAAATTGAACCATTTGAAATTAAATGATACATATCATTTTGTTGGGAATGATTAAGTCGAATTTTACCGAATCGCAGTCTTCTCGGTGTTCACTCAGATACGTATCGTGGCAAGTTAAACCAGACTAGATTTTGAAAAATTGTTGTTATGACACTATTTACTTTGAGCCACCGTTTTGCGTGCAACTTTGACAGATGGATTTATTTGGGTTGACACAGTTAAAAAATTGTAATAAGCCGATCTCTCAGAGCCATGAAAATAACCAATCACGGCAACTTGGATCACTCCTGTTGCAACTTGGTGAAGTTGAACAATGTCCACATTATGCTGGACTGTGCAGCTAACGTTGCCTCCCTGACACCATACCTTCCCTTCTCTGCCTTACAGACCCCCAGACTCGAGCAGCTACCTTCCCATCCTGACTTGCCAAGCATTTTAAAGAAAACCCCTGGTGGCATGGTGTTAGTAAACTCAGCTCTACACCTGGTGCCTCCTGATCAAATAGATGTCACACTAGTTGATGCTATTCTTATAACAAATAACTCTCAAATGAGCGCACTGCCCTACATCATGACTGATCCTGAGTTTCACGGCAGAGTTTATGCCACAGAACCTTGTGTCCTGATGGGCAGATTAGCTCTCATCGCTTTGTGTAAATACATAGAACAGTGTCCGACCAGACGCTCAGAAGTAGACATGAACAGTATACCTAGTCATGTGCATCCCATCTTTAAACAGAAAGATCAGATTAGACAGGTTTACAATAGGGATGTTATTGACTCTTGTTTTGCAAAGATCACCCCTGTGCGGTACAATGAGCAGGTGGATCTGTTTGGTTTGGTGGATTGTGTGCCACTCCCTGCCGGTAGCTCTATAGGCAGTGCTAATTGGATCATCAAGGCTGGAGACTACAAGATATCTTACGTCTCATCGTCCAGTAAACTGACAAACCACACTCTCCCCATGGAGGTGATGTCTCTTGCTAATCCTGATGTTTTACTGTTATCCAACTTATCACTGAATCCCATGTACTTCCCTGACAGTACCCTAAGTGAGGTGTGCAATGTGGTTATATCGACTGTAAAATCAGGTGGTAATGTTTTGATACCCTGCCATAGTACAGGTGTTATTCTGGATCTTATCGAGTGGTTGATACAAAATCTCAACAAAAACCTTCTATCAGACGTTCCCATTATTATCGTATCACCTGTTGCAGATGCAGCGCTTGCTCATCCTGATATTTATGGAGAGTGGCTGAATGATGCCAAACAAGCAAAACTTTACATACCAGAACTGCCATTCCAGCACTCACAGTTGATAAAATCAAAGAGAATTCACCACTTCAGTAATGTAGCTGATGGGATGAGAGAGGTATACAAGACACCCTGTATTGTATTTGCAGGACACCCTTCACTACGATGTGGGGACGCTGTGCTTCTACTGGAAAAGTGGAGGGACGATGCACACAATGCTGTGATACTGATAGAACCTGAATTTTCATTTGCAACCACTCTCGCTCCCTTTCTTCCCATGACAATGAAGAGCTACTTCTGTCCCATTGATCCAAGTATAAACTATTCACAAGCCAGCAAACTGATCAAGGACATCAGACCAAAGACAGTTGTCACATCACCCACCTACTTCAGAGCCCCAGTTTCTAACCCAAACAGAACAGACCTTGTGTTAGTCAGTGATGTGCCTGTAGTCGAGCTAGGAGTCGGAGAAACAGCCAACCTACAACAACCTCAAACCTCCATCAACGTGGAGCTCTCGTTAGAGCAGCTAGATCAGTTGAACATGCAACCTTTGAAGACCACCGAGGGTTACCAGTTGGTTTCTCACATCTCAGGGGTTCTGAAAGCACGAGATAACAAGCCCTCCCTGGGACCCCCTAACACTAGCAGTCAGGGTAATGTAATGTATGGGGAGGTGGAGTTACAGGAACTGATATCAGTTCTTACATCGAAAGGGTTGACACCCAACAAAGTTGAAACACTTGGAGCAGGCGACCATTTCCTTATCTCTTTATCAGATCATAACTCAACTATAACCCTGTCTCCTAATGTAACTTCTATCACAGCTCATTCAGGAAAAATGAGGCATACTTTACAGGGAATTGTCAGCTCTTTGCTTGTTTCTTTGTGAAATGTTTTTAATGTTTTAGCGGGTTAATTTCTATTTTTTTATCCCCTCACACAAATTATTTGGTTGACTGATCATATTTTCCCAGCAACTTTATAATTGTTTCAATTAACTTCTTCAAATTTGAGATCAGTATGGTATGATTGTATGCATCAAATTCACCACAAAAGTTGTACATTATTTTATAGGAAGACTCCATTGTCAGGATTCAATTTAATTTAACCAATCTCCAATAGTATAGTATTAGATCACCTTTGATTAAACAAACGACCAAACAAACGTTTGCAAAAGTGTACCTTCTTCTGACATTCCTCTCCTCTCAGCAGGTATGATGAGATGATCTTATTTCTCCTAACTCTCGTCAACTTCGTCTCCTCTCATGTCCTCAACACGCTGCTGAAATCCTACACAACTCTACACAAGGACGAGCTAGATATCAGATACTATCCCAACAATGTTATCTTACTGACACTCCAAGTAGAGAACATAACCTATACCTCAACCTTGAGTCCGCACTCCAGGATATTTCATAAACACTTTAAAACAGTCCTGTTAGGTTCAAATTCCTCGTCGGCGCTGAGGAACGCGCAACACGGACATTACATTGGTCAGATAGACGGGGTCAGGGATTCCAGAGTAGTGGTACATGTGACAAGTGATGGCTTGATTACGGGCAACATTGAGCTGCACAGTGAGCTGTATTACATAGAGCCTTCCTGGAGACATATTTCAGAGCCGCACGATTTTCACATGATCATGTACAGGAAATCAGATGTTTTGTATAAGATAGGCCACAATGAGACTGGCAAGTTCTGTGCACATGATTCACATCAACATGACGATAATAAACCCTCCTTATTAGTCCCAACAAACAGAACGTTTGCGGAGTCAGGATTTCAGTACGGCTCACGTTTCAAGCGAGCCAGCAAATCTATAATCAAACCTAGAAACACTTGCGAGGTCGTCCTAATCGCAGACTACAAATTCTTCTCAACAATCGGGGGCTCCAACGAACAACAAACCAAAACATACCTCATAGCCATCTTCGAGCGGATAAATCAAGTCTTCCGAACATCCCAGTTCGAAACGTCAGACCGGCAGTTCTCAGGGTTTGGCATGCAGATAAGAACAGTAGTGATACACACCTCATCCAGTTCTGACAAGTCAGATTACAATTATTTTAAGAGCAACTGGGATGTGTCTGATATGTTGGACTCTTTTGGGTACGGAACTCAGGGTTTGAGTGAGACTTGGTCTGATTACTGTCTTGCTCACCTCTATACTAACTACGACTTTAAAGCGGGGGTTTTGGGGCTTGCTTACGTGGCTAGTCCTGTTAGGTGAGTTTATCTTATTAATTAACTAACTAGCTTATTACATGATATAATAATTATTGATTAGCTGAGTACTGTGATGGATTTGTTTTCTGCAAAATTTCCCAACAATTTTAGTTTCTAGAAATACATTATTTTGATAATTCCCCCGAGGATTGCACGTGCCATTAGGAAATAACCGTTAGTTTCACATAAATTACCTCGTTAATCAATAAAGACAACATTACAATTGTAATTATACAAATATTAATTATCACTCTAACATGACGTTCAACATTTGACCACTGCAACACCCCCCTCAGTAACAAAGTAGGAGGAATATGCTCAGTCCCCTACCTGAGTGGAAACACAAACAAGAGGAGAATGTTGAACATTGGACTCAGCACTTCTGTTAACTATGACAGGACTCTTCTCTCCAGTGAACTGGAGCTTGTTAGTGGTGAGACTCATTTTTTTCTCGTTTATTCTTTTTGTTTCGGAGCTACTTATACTGTAGACATTGACTTAGAAGACCGAAGGGGGATACATTTTTAAATTTTTGCAAATTTTAGCGTTCTAGCTAACTAAAACAAAGTTTATTTGTCCTGGTTTCATGTATATCTGATAAAATCTGGCTAATATTAAAAACTTTCTCATACAAGATGATGATGTGTACAGTTAAAAGATATCTATTTTTACCAACTGCAACACTAAAGAGAGTAACCCTCCCCCCACTCAGCACACGAGATAGGTCACAACTGGGGCAGCTCCCACGACCCGGATAACGCGGATATCTGTGCTCCCCCTGGCAACCACTTCCTCATGTACCCCTCCGCTGTGGACGGTACGTTGTGGTCTCGTCACTTTGCTTCAGCATCTCACGTTGTAGTCAAACCCCGGGTAATATTGCTACTGTAGGCTTATCACGTGATACAGGCGTATATCACGTGACAATCTATTAGTCGTGTCAATTTTAACTGCGTTAAAGCCTGAGAGATTGCAATTTAGGCTCTAAAAAGAATAAACGAGCGCATTCCTAAGATAACAGGAGAAAACACATCACACTGCAATCTGCATACCTGAACGTGATAAGTAGATAAGTTAGATATCGGGGTTTGACTAAAGTATACTTATACAATATATAACTTTATCTCTCGTCAAGCAGTATCTTTAATGTTCATTGTTAATGTTCCACTTTTATATATATGTTCACTGTCAATGTCGTCTAAAAACTTTCAGCCCCCTCTTTTTTATAACTATAGCAAAACCAGTGAAACCTTTCTATCCAATTCGGCAATTCCGTGAATCCAAGTGAAATGTACAGAGTAGCTCAGAATAAACTACGTATGTCAGATCTTGAGAAGTGCAGATAATTGTGGCCCACCCTGCACTGATAATCAGTGTTAAATTCACATAGTCAGCATTACAATTGTCTATATTGTACCTTACCAGGCAGTGATAAAGGCGGTGAGTCACCAAGAGAAACGTCTTCTCTTTCTTCCTCTTGTAACTCTTCTTAGATTGTCTTTTAGTGGAGCAGCCTTAGTTAGGGGGGAGGGGTGCAGCGACTTGTTTACTTTCTATGTTCTATTTTTCTGCAAACAGTTGTGTTTTTAACTCTGTCCAGAAATGATACCAAAAGCACTGTATATGTTGTTGTGTTAGCGCACACACACACAATTGAAGCATTACATAGCAGGGCTATATTCTCTATATTATGTATATGGTTGTGTTCGACTGCTGGGTGTATTGTGCATCTTTTCTTCAGTCCCCTTGTTGAGATTTAGCATTTTAAGTTGGGTGATATCTTGTGATGAAACAGTGTGTCGGGTGAAATGAAAGCTGTAGAACATTTTTGTGTTATCACTTTTTCAGATTTCTCCCTCTTAAAACCAGGAATTATGATACTCCAGATTACTAAGCATTTAACAA
Source organism: Bolinopsis microptera (assembly GCF_026151205.1). Classification (NCBI taxonomy): domain Eukaryota; kingdom Metazoa; phylum Ctenophora; class Tentaculata; order Lobata; family Bolinopsidae; genus Bolinopsis; species Bolinopsis microptera. The sequence continues at coordinate 2,275,224 of NC_087078.1, read as the reverse complement.
GATGGTGTAATTTCAGGATCTCGTTCCAACAATAAGATGTTTAGTCCGTGTAGTCGGACAGCCATAGCTTCAGTCCTTAAATACAAGTCAAGTTGTTTCCTGGAACGTTCCACTTCCTTCTGTGGAAACGGTATAATTGAGGGTGAGTACACTTTTTATAATAACCTTTTTATAGGATAAGCGTTTTCTGTAATACATCATAATGTATTTCATAATATATATATAGATTCATAATATTGTATCGCGAGGGGAAATAAGGCGCAATGTGTATATGTCCTCTAAGACTAAACGATTCTATCTAAACTTATTACTCAACTAATCACTCAGTTACCCCTACAATTAGGAATTAATTAACCAGCTAATTAGTTTAATTACCTCCACTTTAGAGGACGAGGAATGTGACCCAGGCCCGGATAACCGCTCAGATGCGTGCTGCACTGAGCAGTGTAACTTTACAGCCGGCTCAGTGTGCTCTGATCACAATAGTGACTGTTGTGCTGACTGCCAGTTTGCTGGTACCACCCGGGTTTGTTACTCTAACGATGGGAATACTCTGGATAGTATCAAGTGAGTTTTCGAACACAAGGAAATATTTTAAAGCGCAGTATTGTGGCTATACACTATACACTTTAATACATTTATACGTAAGATAATAATGTATCTTCAAACAAAGTACTATCACCAAGTCTTTGTAAGGTATATCATCATTAAAACTGGCCAATATAAAAGATAATGATTTCAGTGGCTGTATTGCTGAGAAGCGATGTAGTAGTAACAGTGCTGTATGTGATGTTATCACCCACAAACCCTCCAACTCGTCCTGCTTTGACGAAGGAAAGTGTGACGCAACTGGAGAATGTTTAGACTTCTGTCAAGCTAAAGGTAGGAAATTGCTCATTATTGGTGTTTACTGCCGCCTAGTTGTTGGCCGTATAATTGCTTATTGCTGAGACTGGATCTAATAAATATCTGATGGTACAATAACACGTCGTGCGGGTTTAAAAATATAACTTGGTTTCCATTAAGAGTTTAATTTTAAGTTATTTTTAATTGTAGTGGGAATGAACATATTTTAGTGCTTTTTTAGTAGTATAACTACTAACCAGAGTTTATTTGTTTACAACACGTGCGAAGCGCGCTGTGTATGATAGTACTGCTTACACGTGTTTATATGTGCTAGAGTAAGCGAGTCACTGTATTTTCACCTTACAGTAAATAAAATCTGAAATCTGATGACAGTCATATCGTCACCTCACTTTACTTTAAAGTTAGTTCTGCCTACATTTATAGGTAGACACATTCCCATTACATACATAATAACAATAAATATAAACGACGTAATCCATTAATTATTATAAAATTAAAGTAGTGTGGAGTAATGGAGTATGATCTTGTTAATTGTGGGTGTTTCGGTCACGTGTTAATCTCCACCAATCAGATAATGTTGTGGTGTTTTTCTTTACAACATGTTGAACTGTTTACTAAACATTTTATGTGATATGACAATAGCAAGGGACCCCTTAAACGCGAACGGTTTTTTTAACGCTCAGTAAACGCCCAAAGTTATAGTTAGCGCTAGGCCTAGCGTGCAACACTTCTACAGCTACAGATATTATGCAACTATATAGTGTATCTGTAGAATCTGTACAGTATCTGTCGCTACACATTACTTTACATATTATAACAAACCTCAGCTCATCACTAAACATCACGTACCAGATCTTAAGTCATCACTAATGTTACACACAGTGCAGCTCTACAAGATATTATCTGTGTGTGTGATCTACAAGATATTATCTGTGTGTGTGATCTACAAGATATTATCTGTGTGTGTGATCTACAAGATATTATCTGTGTGTGTGTGATCTACAAGATATTATCTGTATGTGTGATCTACAAGATATTATCTGTGTGTGTGATCTACAAGATATTATCTGTATGTGTGATCTACAAGATATTATCTGTATGTGTGTGATCTACAAGATATTATCTGTGTGTGTGATCTACAAGATATTATCTGTGTATGTGTGATCTACAAGATATTATCTGTGTGTGTGATCTACAAGATATTATCTGTGTGTGTGATCTACAAGATATTATCTGTATGTGTGATCTACAAGATATTATCTGTGTGTGTGATCTACATGATATTATCTGTATGTGTGATCTACAAGATATTATCTGTGTGTGTGATCTACAAGATATTATCTGTGTGTGTGATCTACAAGATATTATCTGTATGTGTGATCTACAAGATATTATCTGTATGTGTGATCTACAAGATATTATCTGTGTGTGTGATCTACAAGATATTATCTGTATGTGTGATCTACAAGATATTATCTGTATGTGTGATCTACAAGATATTATCTGTATGTGTGATCTACAAGATATTATCTGTGTGTGTGATCTACATGATATTATCTGTATGTGTGATCTACAAGATATTATCTGTGTGTATGTGTGATCTACAAGATATTATCTGTGTGTGTGATCTACTAGATATTATCTGTGTGTGTGATCTACAAGATATTATCTGTGTGTGTGATCTACAAGATATTATCTGTGTGTGTGTGATCTACAAGATATTATCTGTGTGTGTGTGTGTGATCTACAAGATACTATCTGTGTGTGTGTGATCTACAAGATATTATCTGTATGTGTGATCTACAAGATATTATCTGTATGTATGTGTGATCTACAAGATATTATCTGTGTGTGTGATCTACAAGATATTATCTGTATGTGTGATCTACAAGATATTATCTGTATGTGTGATCTACAAGATATTATCTGTATGTGTGATCTACAAGATATTATCTGTGTGTGTGATCTACAAGATATTATCTGTATGTATGTGTGATCTACAAGATATTATCTGTATGTGTGATCTACAAGATATTATCTGTGTGTATGTGTGATCTACAAGATATTATCTGTGTGTGTGATCTACATGATATTATCTGTATGTGTGATCTACAAGATATTATCTGTATGTGTGATCTACAAGATATTATCTGTGTGTGTGTGTGATCTACAAGATATTATCTGTGTGTGTGATCTACATGATATTATCTGTGTGTGTGTGATCTACAAGATATTATCTGTGTGTGTGATCTACAAGATATTATCTGTGTGTGTGATCTACAAGATATTATCTGTATGTGTGATCTACAAGATATTATCTGTATGTGTGATCTACAAGATATTATCTGTGTGTGTGATCTACAAGATATTATCTGTGTGTGTGATCTACAAGATATTATCTGTGTGTGTGATCTACAAGATATTATCTGTGTGTGTGTGATCTACAAGATATTATCTGTGTGTGTGTGATCTACAAGATGTTATCTGTGTGTGTGATCTACAAGATATTATCTGTGTGTGTGATCTACAAGATATTATCTGTGTGTGTGTGTGTGTGTGTGATCTACAAGATATTATCTGTGTGTGTGATCTACAAGATATTATCTGTGTGTGTGATCTACATGATATTATCTGTGTGTGTGTGATCTACAAGATATTATCTGTATGTGTGATCTACATGATATTATCTGTGTGTTAAGTATCATTAATCATTGTAATAATCTTGTGGCTCTAGTCTGTATATTTGTAAATTTACAGATTAAAAGCTTTTATTACTTTTTCATTTTTATTAACCGTGCGCGTGGTGTGGTAATTGAATACAAGAATAACGTTGGATTATTGAATTAGCTAAGGAGTAAACCTACCTCCTCCCCCCCCCCCCCCCCCAGCCCCCCCCCCCCCTGGCCCCAATATAACACTACATAACAGTACATGTTACAGGTGAGGAGCTGTGTAGAGGTGAAGGTAACGAGACTTGTTACTGGATGTGTGTGAACGCTGAAAACGGGACTTGCAGTAACAAGTACTCCATGCTACCCAACGGTAATAGTCGCATCTTTCTATTCTCGCTGTGGCGACTTTTATAAAAAACAAATTGTCACATTATTTGATTATTTGCTATTTACGACCGCGATTTTGCGCCATCTACCCCGGGAATCTTAAAGAGTCTACAAAAATGGTGATGACCCACAAATCACAATACATGACCTTATATTGTAACATTACCTTATACGGTCTTGTTACCATGGTAACAGTAACTATACCCCAGGTAAACCCTGTCCTAACGGTGTTTGTATAGATGGAATGTGTCTAGTAGAGCCCCAGACCCAGGTCAAGATATGGCGGGTCCTGACTGGACTGACTCCCAGTATCTTCTGGGATTGGATGAGTGAGTTTTTTTAATTGTTTCTTTACTTTGCATTGTAGAATAGTTTAGTAAATATATAATTAAGACTTGAAAACTTAATGAAACATCGAAAGCAGTAAATGTAGAGCAAATGTGAAGAAACGTCCACACATATCTAAACGGGGTTGTAATGGACGCTTATTTTTGTCTTGGTCAATCGATCGATTTGTTACTCAATTAATTATTTTCTTAATTAATTATTTTCTTAATTAATTATTTTTCTTAATTGATTATTTTCTTAATTGATTATTTTCTTAATTAATTATTTTCTTAATTAATTATTTTCTTAATTAATTATTTTCTTAATTAATTATTTTCTTAATTAATTATTTTCTTAATTAATTATTTTCTTAATTAATTATTTTCTTAATTAATTATTTTCTTAATTAATTATTTTCTTAATTAATTAATTACAGAGAGTAACGTGATCCTGGTAGTGATCCTAGTAACATCTGTGTTCTGGGTACCGTTATCTATATTCGTCAACTGGTTAGACAAGGGACAAGACGAGGTGGATTGGTACAACACCATGACACTTCAACATCAACATCAGGTTAGTCTTGTCAAAGTGGATTTATGACGTCATCATTACGTTTTATAACGTCATCATTACGTTTTATGACGTCATTATTACGTTTTAGGACGTCATTATTACGTTTGAGGACGTCATCATTACGTTTTATAACGTCATCATTACCTTTTGTGGCGTAATTTAACCTTATTATTTCCAGAGAAAGAAAGACATTCTAAGGACCCAGAAGTCGACTGTAAGTTCTAGAAGCTTTGAACTGATGACCAAGGTTAACATGGAGCCATGTCCGGACGATAACAATGTATTCACGCTCACAAACACTAAGTTCTGAATGGTTGCTGACTACTAATTTACTAACTTAGCAATGTAGCGCATATCATGTCATTACATAACTATATGTGAAAGTTTTACCGTGGTAACATTACCTTACATGGCAGCGACTAGCGGTATTACCTTATATTATATGGTAACGTTACCATGTTTGTAATGAGTTGTTTCCACAATCTGGCTCTTACGTTCAAGATATATTGATTTAACGTTAGAAATATTCTTTCAACGTTTGGAATGTTAATGTTAATATTATAGGCCACTTTTTTTTAAGCATGCGCGCCACTTTTTGATTGTTTTGTACTTGTTTTTTGAGTTTGGACTGTGTCTTTGTAAATGTGATTATCAATTTCTAATCTCTGAAGATTTGTTACTCCTTTATAATATACATATACATAAACGGTTTCACAATTAATTTGACCCTTTAGATAATTTGAGTTTCTTAATCGTGACCCTTGGCCTTTTTGTATATATTATTCGAGTCTAAGTGTTTTTAAATTGTTTTTAATCTTTGGGATTTCCAACTCTTCTGGAAAACTGGATTTTAACGAGGAATTTTTATCAATGTGTAAAAAGTTTGATTCGTTATTATAATTAATTAGTTAATTAATTATAATTAATTAGTGATTACCATGTATTCATTCATAAAAGTACTTCAGGATTCGAGTTGGGTTTGATTTAAGTTCCCCTGTGTTGTTGTTGTTGTTGTTGTTTCGTTTACTAGTCACAGTGTAGGAAATTATTATTTGTCTTAATAATAATATGACAATTATTCTTATATAACGTAATTTTTTGTTGACATTAAATTCAGTTTTAATTTCCATCGTCACATAACACCTTAGTTTCTTATGATAATAATCATTGAATTTCAAATGTTAGTGGTAAACTGACTATTATTGCTTTAAAATTGTCATCGATAATTTGCTTGCACGTCAATTCAAAACTAAAAATTCAATGGAGCAAACTTAAATGAAGAATGGATGTTTATTGACTACGGTAACCTGAAACTTAACCTCTCTGAAACTGATATTAAGCATATACTCAAATCTCCTGCTTACATTTCCTTGTGTTTGAAGTAGTAGAAATGGCAGACGCTAGACAAGTTTTAGTGGAGGATAATGAGTCCACCTCATTTGAAACAACACCCGGAGTTGAAGTGCTCAACACATTTGACGGGATGGGACTCCGACAGGATCTGATGAGGGGGATATACGCTTATGGTACGTGATTTTATAGAAATAACAACATCTTCAAACCTTGTACCTGATTTTCTAGAGAGGGAATATTCCTGGCATTTTGATACTAAAATTAACAAGCTATTGACGTAGAAATGTTGTCAGTTTCTTTGCTTCATTGGTTTCCGAGCAGATCACTCTTTCTTGTATGGCCTTGATCATGATCAAGATTTATCTTTTATTTGTTGAGAATCTCTCGTCGTTTGTAATTTTCGAAGTTATAATTAAACCTCACCTTTTCAGGATTCGAGAAGCCTAGTGCTATACAACAGCGGGCTATCAAACCTATGTGCAAAGGAAGAGACGTTATTGCGCAGTAAGTTGTTTATACCGATCTTTCCGCTTTCAGTATTTTAGTGTGGATATTTTTTTCAATTTGGTCACTTTCACCGTATCAAAATTATAATTAAAGATTATTAGAACAGGTTTTTCCCCGGAAATGTTAATTGTAATCATTACATTGTGTTTTGTTTCAAATAACCTCGCGGTTCACGCCTGCTACTAATTTAGATAGCAACTCTTTTGTGTGAGCTGAGGTCACGTGATACTGACGTCTTGATGACATCATAAGAGGTGTGATGACGTCATAAGAGTGTGATGACGTCACAAACACACAACTCTGTTCAGGGCACAGTCTGGTACTGGTAAGACTGCAACGTTCTCCATTGCGGCGTTGCAGTCTGTTGACATACAGGTTCGTTATCCCTTTATTATGGTAGTGTTACCATGGTAACATGCACTTGTGCGATTGTGTTACCATGGTAACATGCCAAATAACGGAGTAGTTCGCTGTTTATTAGTCTCATAATTGAAATACTGATATCTGGATATTATCCGGTTGGAAGAGACAAGGACAAGTGAAACAAGGAAGTTAGGAGTAAGGGCAAATTTTCGGCGTCAACGCCATCTTCAGGCTCAAATTATTTGTTATATAGTAGTGTTGAAAGTATTAAAGCTTTAAAGTATTAATACTTTCAACACTACTATATAACAAATAATTTGAGCCTGAAGATGGCGTTGACGCCGAAAATTTGCCCTTACTCCTAACTTCCTTGTTTCACTTGTCCTTGTCTCTTCCAACCGGATAATATCCAGATATCAGTATGGTAACATGCCCTTGTGTGATTGTGTTACCATGGTAACATGCCCTTGTGTGATTGTGTTACCATGGTAACATTTTCTTCTATAGAATTTTTACCTCACCTTATCCTGACTCACATATTTAAGTTATCAAAATGTGAATTGAATTCCAAATCTTTCCATAGTTTTCCTCTATCTGTACAGCATACTGATAATACCAACATTGTCATGTGATCTACCACAGTATTCTAACCCCCGTCATGTGATCTCCCACAGTATTCTAACCCCCGTCATGTGATCTCCCACAGTATTCTAACCCCCGTCATGTGCTCTCCCACAGTATTCTAACCCCCGTCATGTGATCTCCCACAGTATTCTAACCCCCGTCATGTGCTCTCCCACAGTATTCTAACCCCCGTCATGTGATCTCCCACAGTATTGTAACCCCTGTCATGTGATCTCCCACAGTATTGTAACCCCGTCATGTGATCTCCCACAGTATTCTAACCCCGTTATGTGATCTCCCACAGTATTCTAACCCCCGTCTATATATTTCAGCTGAGAGAACCCCAAGTTATAGTCCTCTCCCCTACAAGAGAACTTGCTACACAAATACAAAAGGTACGCATAATTTTAACATGACTGTCAACTTCATTCCCCGAATTCTATTTAATTAAGGCCTTTCTTACACAACATTTTCTTAAGATGTTTCTGCTTGTATAATTAAATATGCAAGTTGTAAATTGTAAAATAATGCCAAATGAGCAGATAAATTCGAATATTAACTTAAATTGAAATTTGCCTCAAAACAGTTTGCAGTTTACCCTGGCACTAGCCAATAATGAATTAACCGGATAAAATAACTGACCATCAATGTATTTATTGTATAACTGTACCTGTCACCTGTAACAGGTGATGCTGTCTCTGGGTGATTACATGAGTGTCCAGTGTCACGCCTGTATTGGTGGCACCTCTATTGGGGAGGATATCAGGAAGTTGGACTACGGGCAACATATTGTCAGTGGGACTCCTGGCAGAGTTTTCGGTGAGACATTGTTTCATTGCTCATTGGTGAATCTAGTGATGATAATTTTAAGTGATCAACCACATAATTTGATAAAATTAAATCATTAATGATAGGTATTTTAAAGACTTAGAGCGCAGTTGATTTTTATTATATGATTAACAACCCCACAGACATGATAAAGAGACGTAACCTGCGAACCAGAAGTGTGAAGATGTTCATATTGGACGAGTCTGACGAAATGCTCAACAAAGGATTCAAAGAACAGATTTATGATGTCTACAGGTTTGTTTCACGTTACAAAATGGGTTCAACATAGGTGAACTATCAATATCAAAAACTGAAAAATTGTTCGATCTGAAAACATGGTAAGTTTTGATTCGTACAATGCTCCAAACTTGAAGAAAGTTCTTCACCATTCTGACCAATTCGTGATAGTTTTGCGAAGTCAACTTCAAAATAACAAAACTGTTATCTTATGTGCAGGTATCTACCCCCCTCCTCCCAAGTCCTCCTGGTATCAGCTACTCTCCCGCACGATGTTCTGGAACTTACCAACAAGTTCATGACAGATCCTGTACGAGTCCTTGTAAAACGGTACGCAAAATTAAAAATCACATGTTTCAAAAAAATTTAATTTTGTCAAACAGTACAACAATTTTTGTCTGGTTTATCCCTTTTCGAACAATTTTTAATTGAACATCAGTTAGTTGGGTAGTTTTGTCTATGTAAGGTATTAAATAATCGGTAAGCCTCCCATTTCTACAGTGATGAGTTGACTCTGGAGGGAATAAAACAGTTCTTCGTTGCTGTGGAGAGAGAGGAGTGGAAGTTTGATACTCTCTGTGATTTGTACGATACCCTCACCATAACCCAGGCTGTCATATTTTGCAACACCAAACGGAAGGTAAGCAGTGTCATTACTTCTGTTATTACAGCGTTGTTATACTCGTTTTCCAAAGTTTATTTGGAACAATCCCCCTGATCAGTAGTGTTAGAAATACTTGTGGCTGGTGGCATTTAATTAATCCAAACTATTTAACAGGTAGACTGGTTAACTGATAAAATGAGAGAAAGCAACTTTACTGTGTCCTCAATGCATGGTGACATGCCCCAACAAGAGCGTAATGCTATCATGGAAGAATTCAGAACAGCTAAGAGGTAAACATCCCAAAAAATTCCGCCAATTTTACTCTGTGCGCGTAGCGCGCGGATTATTTTCAGTTATTAAAAGCACGCTATCCCCAACATTTTGGCCGCCATTTCACGCGCGTTAATATTTATGTTTTGTAGATTTAACAACTTTTAAACTTCAGCCGTGTTCTGATTTCTACTGATGTGTGGGCTCGTGGTATTGATGTTCAGAACGTATCTCTTGTCATCAACTACGATCTTCCCCCAAATCGTGAACTCTACATCCACCGGTGAGTAGTGTTCGATTTTACATACAGCATTTAGGAAATTTTCGGTAAACGTTCATAATTAACGATTTGCAGGGATTGCAAATCTTATTCTCGGATTCCGACAGTGCTTTTCTCACTTTTGCCACTTTTTAAAATTCGTATAAATTTTGCATCAAATCGATGTGTAAATGTAACTGTATTACAGTTTACAAAAAACCAAAATATTTACTGTGAGACAAATAATATTCGTGATACTCAACACCACCAGACTGCAGCTGGAGTGAGAAAGATGATGTAAAACATCTGTAAAATCTATTTTGGCTGAACCAAAACACTGCGGTCAAACCATAATTACATTGGTGCCGATATGGTGTCGCTATTTGAAATGTCCACAAAAAATGTTCACACATCAAAAGTAATAAAATGATAAAAAACGGATAGCTATCACTTTCTATATAACTGTTAATTAAACGTAATATTATGTGGTAAAACAACAAACCTCATGATAACAAACCCATCTCTCAGGATCGGACGATCGGGAAGGTACGGCAGGAAGGGTGTAGCTATCAACTTTGTGAAGAACGATGACGTCAGAATCCTCAGAGATATCGAGCAATATTACTCAACCCAAATTGATGAGATGCCCATGAATGGTGAGATACTGTTAATTAATTGTTGCTGTGATGCAACGTTACCATTCATAAGAACCACTAAAGTCAAAATTAACACCAGTACTGGTGTTCATTTTGACGGTTTTTTCCTTTCTTACTTAGTGGAAATTGATTAGCTGCCCCCATACCAGTTGAATGTTGGTGCCCCAAACAGTAGAAACGTTTTATAAGTGTTTTGCTAGTACTTACGATAAGTTTTTCAAAATTGTCCCACATTCCAACCACGCTTTAAGGGTATGTTAAAATTTACAATAAAACCTTGTTACTCTCAACTTCAAGATATCCCAATCTCCATGAAGATGATATCGAGATATATATTGACAATTTCATTTATGATAAATTCTATCCTCATCACAAAGCCTCATCCGTTATTAGTGCTTTGTGCAATCTCCATTACGTTTCGTCTTTATGGAGATTTTAATAACGTTTCTTTTATTTCAGTCGCTGACCTGATATAAAGAACGGCTCGCCCTTACGTCTATCAGTGAACCCATATAAGCAATAATGTCACCCCGACAGTGCTTAATATTGATACCAGTATCGTTCAGTTTTATTTAAATTTTTTTATCAAACGTAGACGCCCATATTTGCCGAGGATAAGGATTACATTTTTATTTCTTAACGCTGCTGACCTTAAGTGATATCCGTATATTTTTAAAATAGTACTGCTGTCAAATATTTTACCGTTTAATATAATTCTTTACCCAGCTGTTATACTCCTGTATTATTACTCAATTACCACGAATTACCCACTGATTTGATTACATTTCCCCTTCTACACTTGCAGCAAGTACCTCAAGTCTGCAGATTAGATCACTGTTTAGCTGTACAGTTATCGTTTCAAGTTACGAGTCTCCTCTAGTCATGTTTCGTTCTGTTCTATCTTCTCTGTTTCTCGCTCAGTTAGTAATGTCCGCCTTCCTACGAGTTGAGAACCCGGAACCTGGGCGGTGGTACGAGATGGGCTCGTTTGGAGTGGGTGGTAGGGTGGTCGTTGAGATGGAGTCTCAGCAGTCCTCTGAGCTGGAGCTAAAGCTTGGAAATAGTCAGGGAGATGTTATTTTCCACCTGGTAGCTGACAAAGTGATCACAAAGATTTCCACCTCGCTTTCTGAGGAAGAGGTGAAGACTACTTCTCTATCTGCCTCTGGTTTGAAGGAGTTAGTTGTGGAGGTGCAAAGTGAGGGGGTGTTTGTTGATCTAGTGGGGAGTGGGAGTGTGGTACTGCCCTACCCTGCTGACTCCTGGACGGGCAACAGAAACAAGGCCTGGGACACTGTGGATTACATCACCAGAGTGTACGTTGGTGGACGAGGGGTAAAGTTTATTCGTCTCGCTGCACATGTACTCGTCTTTTAACTCAAATTGGCATACCGACCCAAAATCTGTCTGCGATAATTCCTGGTGTTTTGTTTAAATTTGGACGGTCACGCACAAATAGCAAATAGGTGGACGAGAATTCGTTGTCAATGATTCACGTTGCATTTTTATTTAAAATTGATATACATTCTACAAGTGCAATTTTACTCATTATATAACAGAAATCTTACTGGGCCGCGCTCAGCCTGTCATTCCGCCTAATCTCTAATATGTTAATGAACATAATAGCCTGGGGTCCCCAGGTAACAGAAATCATGAAGTCTAGTGATTAATTATTGATTAATGAAATTGTTTCAAGAATGTCGTTTATTATTCCATTAATGAGTTAACTTTTTTTTTTTTTTAATCTACCGACCGTGGACCGACATAAATTACCTGGCCACTTTGACTGATACCAATGTTATCATTGGTTGTAGGTTTACATCCTACCAGGACGCGCGCCGAGTTGGACTCGTCGACGGTCTTGTTCCAATATATGGAACAGATACAAGATATTTTACGAGTATCACCCGTTAACATTGTGGCTAAATCGCTCGCTCAAAAATCATCGAGTGACTTTGGTTTTGACTAATGTTTTGGCAGTTAAGGTTTTACATAATATAGCATATAGGGTAACCCTATACTAACCAGAGTGATTAATCATCCTTATTTGTTATTATTATATTTGACCAAAACCCATAATTGGTTAGAGTGGACCGCTGCCAGTGTCTCTCTTTCCCAAACAAAAGTAAATGATATTAATCTGAACGACCGTCCGCACATGCTAAATGATAACGAGAATGAATGTTCAGGGCTTTTACTAATTCGCTCGCCCAAAAAATCGAGCTTACACAGTGTAATTTCCTCCAGTCTGCGCCGCGCGTCTATATAAACGTACGCGGCGCAGACTGGAGGAAATTACACTGCGTAAGCTCCAGTGTAATGTAATAATATATGTATGTACTACGGCTTAAGGGCGTGAGAGTAAATTAGTTTGGTGTGTTTTTGGACGCTGATTCCGAATCACTGGGCGGCGCTCAGCCTGTCATTCCGCCGAATCTTTATTCGTTTATTATTATGTTTATGAACATAATAGCCTGGGGGTCCCCAGGTAAATTCCGAATTACCCTTAACGGGTGATACTCATAAAATATCTGTTCCATATATGACTAAAATTAAAAATGCTTCCCTACACCCTATACTTTACCTGGGGACCATGAACATAAAGATTCGGCGGAATGACAGGCTGAGCGCCGCCCAGTTAAGTATGCAGTAACCTATACTAAGAGAGTCATGGGCAAAAAACTGTTTTAGTGATTTACTTGTCATACGTTGTACGACCCGCCACGCACGATAGTGAAACGACCGTGGGCCGTTGGGTCGCAACGTGATACAAAGGAAAACTATACGAATTTACAATTTTGCACAAAAAAGTGCGCGCGCGGCGACCATTGACCAAGCTAGCTGGAATGTTGAACGTACAATCGCCGTAACAAAGCAATTTTCAATTTTGTTTGACCATTGTTAATGATCTGGCCTTCGGCGGCGCGCGCGAAAAGTGGCATGCAACGTATGTCAAATCTGGCCCGGCACGCGCTACTTCGTAGCTCGTGCCATCGAGAAGAAAGCGGCGCGCGCTACTTCGAAGAAATTTAGACGAGTAACATCCGTCAAAATTTTGTTAGCAGTGCTTCACATGACAATGATGATAGTGACATTTTTAAATTAAAATTTCAGAAACAAAATGTATTACTAAACATATCGAAATCAAAAGAAAAATGTAAAAGAAAACAGAAACAATACAACCAAATTTATATTTAAATATTGAACCTTTTAAATAATAAAAACTCCAAAATGTTTTAACATTTAATGTTACTTTAATAACGACAAACGTTTTTATTTTTCATGACGAGCTTTTAAAACTAATAATACACTTTTTGCTACACGTTGTAACCTCTCGTGCACGCGATCCGAAGCCTGCGCGATCAAAAGGGGTTACAGCGTGTGTCAATACATTTTTACACTAAATTTTTGAAATTTGAAAAAATCGATTAATTATTATATAGAAATCAAGTATTACATTTCAGCCATGCAAAATTACAATGACATTTTTTGATACATTAATTGATTAACGGCATGGTACTGCAATATTATTCGGCTGAACCAACCCATAGCAAGAGCCACATTAACGTTGAGGCATAAATAATTACAAGTATTTTGCTCATTACAATTCTGTCACAACTGAGAACAAAAAAATAGGGGAGATAAGCGGACAGGAAATCGGATGGACAGAATTATAACCAAGAAAAAACACATTTCTGGGAATCATATGAAAAGACTGATAAGATAATCTGGCCAGACTATATCGGCAGCCCAGAGGTACTTGATCAGTTTGGCCTTAAAAATAGAAATCCGCTCTGAATGCCGGATGCATACTGGTAGACTATTCCATTTCAGCATAGATCTATGAAAGAAGCTATTATATACATTATATACATACATACTCAATATTGCACTTGTAAGATTTTAACAGGTGATACTCGTAAAATATTAGTTCCAAATATTAAGACTGTTACGTATACCAAGAGGAAAACAAATTTGTTGAAAATCGCGATAAAATAACAGATTATTTAAAATTAGTAGGACTGTGTATGTAAAGATTCAGAAGTGGAAAATCACACCAATTGTTTGAATCATAAATTGTTTTCAAATTAATACTCTCATGAGCAGTATCCAGTTAATTGCCTTTTTGTAAGCATGACTGCTGCTTATAGGCTTGTTTCCTTTATTTCACCTTCGACTGGTTCAAAAACTGTAAAAAAGTAAACTATTACTACTACATCATCTTAAAATCGGTAGTTACAAAGACATTCGTATTTAATATGTAGTTAACAAGTTGATTTGTCTATTGTTATTGGACTGACCCGGTGCAGCACTTTGCCTAGCGAAGAAGGCACATGCTACACCGAAGAAATTTAGACGAGTACCATCCATCAATAAATTGACTAATTAATAATTATATCTATGAACAATTGTTCTTGTGCCTTGGCTACCGCTGAAATACAGAAAACCCCCAATTTCATGAACATGTATCTGATATTTAATCTACATGACCAAATATTTGCCCCCAAAGTTCTGGTTCTAAGCATAGTATAGCTAAAATTTGCCCCCAAAGTTCTGGTTCTAAGCATAGTGTAGCTAAAATTATTGTAAAGTGTTAAATGAGAAGTAACCTACCAAAAGAAGGGTCAATTAACTCCTCTGCAGGTGATGGACCAGCTTCATAATATTCAAACTGTTGAGATACTTGTTCTACAAAACCCTGTAAATATTCAATAGTCCAAATTTTTTCCATGCAATTAGAGCTTCGAAAATAACACTAGTGCATAGGATTTGGGGTGGCACCCACCTTTTTATTTGAAAATTCAATTAATCATTATATATATAAATCAAGCGTTACATTTCAGCCATGCAAAATTACAATGACATATTTTGATATACTAAATGATAAATGGTACTGCAATATAAGTTGCTTAATGTTTGGCCGGATGACAACTAACGAGAAAAATAAACTTGATTATATAATAATTAATTCGGCTGAACCAACACATAGCAAGAGCCACATTAACGTTGGGGCCGTCTACCAAATTTGAATGACAAACATTAACAAGAAATCAAACATATCATAAATAATTATAAGGATTTTGTTCATTACAATTCCGTCACAACTGATAAAGAAAAAAGAAAAGGACAAGCAGATAGGAAATTGGACGGACAGAATTGTAACCAACAAAAACAAATTTCTGAGACTCATAAGACTGATGAGCTAATCTGGCCAGACTGTATCGGCAGCCCAGAGGTACTTGATCAGTTTGGCCTTAAAAGTAGAAATCCGCTCTGACTGCCGGATACATACTGGTAGACTATTCCATTTCAGCATAGATCTATGAAAAAAGCTATTTCGGAAGGCATCCGAGCAGGGCACAGTGGTACTCATGTAAGTTGATGTATCCGACATATCAATTATTTGAGCATTGTGCCTAGTGTATCGGGTGCCCTCTGGACGGCATAGGACTATATATGTAGGGAGCGAAACTGGAATTATGCTATTCACTATTTTATAGAAGGTCATAAGATCGTTATAAATAAACTTCTGTTTAACAGGGAGAATATTTAGTTTCTTTTGCTCTGTAGCAAGTTTATCGTCATTATAACTGGAGTAAGGTTCACCATTGATCCATTTAATAGCCCTCTTTTGGATAGCAACAAACTGTTGAAGATGAGTTGCAGATTGAGGGGACCATATGACAGAACAATGTTCAAATATAGACCTAATTAACGCTAAATAGAACGATCTTTTCTGCCTTTTATCAGTAGTGAAATGACATGTTCTCTTAAGTAGTCCAAGTCTAGAGGTAGCTTTGGAAACAAGCGCTTTACATTGTGCACCCCAATTAAACCTGGAGTTTATTGCGACTCCTAAATCTGACTGAGAGGGCACAAAGTCAATATCACTTCCAGAAAGTTTATAAAAGAAGGTATTGAATGGCAAGTTATCCAGCACGTTTCTTTGCAGGGACACAGAGAGGGCTTTGCACTTTTGTGGGTGGAACTTCATTCGATTTCTCACTGACCAATCATATAATCTGTTGATGTCATTTTGGATTATGTGATGGTCAGGGTAACCAAGGATCTCCCTCCAAATTTTAGTGTCATCTGCATAAAGGGCGATATTGGTGCCTTCAGAGACACAGGAGAACATGTCATTTATAAATATTACAAACAATAAAGGGCCAAGTATAGAACCTTGAGGGACACCAGACCGAACTGGTAGAGAAGAAGACGTTTGGCCTCCTATCACTACTTGTTGTTGTCGCCCCTCAAGATAGGACTTAATAAATTTAAGCATTAGTCCATCGACATTAAAAATATTCTTTAATTTACTTAAAATGAGGTCATGCGAAACGCTATCAAAGGCTTTCGCAAAATCAAAATATATTATATCAGTCCTGGACCTGTTATTCAATGCAAGTGCAAGATTGTCCGTGAAAGGTATCATTTGGGTTGTGCATGAACGTTCATTAACAAAACCGTGTTGTCGGTCATCCAACAGATCAGAACATGCAGCGTATAATGCAGTCTTTATGCACCTTTCAAAGACTTTCATTACAAGAGATGTTAACGAGATAGGCCTGTAGTTCTCAACCGAAGACTTATCGCCCTTTTTGTGCACTGGTACTACAAGTGCCAGCTTCCAATCAGGGGGTATGCATCCGCTCGAGAAAGACAGGTTAAATAAAACACTAAGTGGGTATGCAAGGCTTTGGGCACAGTTTTTGAGGACTCTCCCATGAATCCCATCAGGGCCAGGGGCCTTGTTAGGATTTAACTTTTTAAGAATCAACAGAACATCTTCTCTACTAAACACAAGACTTGAAAAACAATCATCACGAAAATCTATGTCAATGCCATAATCGCTCTCTTGAGAAAACTGCTCATAAAAATATTCGTTAAAAAGGGCAGCTTGATCAGATGGATTGTTTCGAAAGCGATTATGATATTTGACAGTTTCAGGGATCCTGGTTGACTTTGATTTAGATTTAACGTAGGTCCAGAATTTCTTGGAGATAAGAGCATCATCGGAGTCATCCTCAACACTGAGTCTCATTCTTTCGTCCATCATATTTTTAAATTTTGTGCGAAATGCACGAAACTTTTGTTTATGAGACTCAGAGTTGCTCCCCTTATGCCTTATTCTCCATTTCTCCTTATTTCGTAGGAGACGATCACATTCGGAGTCATACCATGGGGGCTGGAACTGAGACTTAATGGTCTTTTTAGGGATCCATCGGTCACAGGCTGCACCGAGAACTCCTCTGAATCGACTCCAAGCAAGATAAGGATCATTACACTCAAATATACTATCCCAATTGATGCTAAATAACTCAGAATTCAGGCCCCTAAAATTACCTTTACTATTTAAATTAAAGATCTTTCTTTTAGGCTGCTTAATATACTTGGTCTTAATATCAATGTCAAATGTGATACAAAAGTGGTCGGACATACACATTTCGTTTTGATCTAAAACTTTAACATTCTTAATAAGGTTTTGAATGTTAGTGAACACAAGATCTAAGGTGTTGCCTGACTTGTGAGTAGGGGAGCTAATAAGTTGTGTATGTCCGAGGTCATCAGTGAGAAAATTTACAAAGCTAGAATGTAGCTGGCAAGATGACTGACCATCTGGCCAGGAAATCGAAGCCAAATTAAAGTCACCTACCAGAATGTGCCTTTGCAATTTTCTGGCAGATGCTAAAGTAACAAAATGTTTCTTGAAAGATTCAAAATTATCTAAGCCAAGCGTTCCTACTCTATAAAATGTTGATATACAAAAGTTTCTTCCACACTGAGTCTTAATTATGATGGATAATAATTCAGCTTGAACACTAACTTTAGAGAACTTTAGACTCGAGATATCAATGTCTGTTCTATGGGCAATCAGAACACCACCACCGTTTTTTCTTAATTTCTTGGGCTGGGTTGCATCCACTGGATGCGATCTTAAGGATCGGTCAAGCCTAAATACTTTGTATTTGTCAGGGAGCACCTCATTACTGAGAATGGAATTTTTCAGCCATGTCTCGTTTAGAATAATGATGTGAGGCTTATGTTTGTAGATATAACCATGGAATTCATGTATCTTGGTCATATTTAGTGGTGGTGTTCCTGATGCTAAATCACGTGTATTTAGGAAACCATGGACATTATTGTAAACAACGGATAAATTTGGTCCAGGGTTCAGTAAGGAACAATTACAAATTACTATCAGGGAAATATTAAGGAGAGATAGAAAAACCAGACCACACCTAGACATGACCCCAAGCCAGCTGCTGGTTATACTGAAAAGTAACTTAACAGTCTGTTTCGGTGACATGGTAGGTGACAGTTCGGTTTTTGTGGTAGATAGCAATTTTACAGAAATTGCAGCTAAGGCTGTCCCAATGCCCCCCTCCCCCCTATACACAAGTTTAAAGTGTCTGAGAAAAATGGTACAAAATATTACCATAAAGTAAAGATTTATGGATGACCTCAAACATGGTACAGAGTGTATTTTAGGTTGTAGGGGAGCACCAGGGAGTATATTAGCATCGATAGTCAAAGAAAATATATACAAAATAACATAAAAATAAAATATACCCAATAGAGCACATAACATATGACGAGACAGAAGACAGGACAACAAATTTTCCCCGTTACCTCTATTACTTTTACTGATGATAACATACCTAGAAAACATACCAGATGCAACACGGTGTTGTTGAGCCGATATTCCCATGGAACTTTAAAGTATATTATTAACAGAATTGTGTCTCGCCGTTGTGTTTTGTTAGGTATTGTGCTATAATATGAAGTAACATACATTATGCTATCACTTCGTTTGAATACATATAAATAACATCCAAATGATCAGATCCAATAGGATACTGATGCAGACAATGAAAAATTTATTTTAATTGAAGTACCACATCAGTATCCCAATGGATTAAACCACTTTGAGTGTATGATTCTGAGATAGAACTTTGCCAACACTGGCATCCCAGCCTTGGGGCTGGGATGAATATCATAAAAGCCCCTATTGTCACATTTAGGAAATAATCTAAATGCAGTGAAAGCTGTACCAAAAGGGCTGTACCAAAGGGGCTGTGGCCGAAACGCCATTAGACAGGGAAATCGGCTCCCAGACTGCGGTCGCCCAAATTATTAATTATTATTTTCCCTGCAAACAATATCGTAATAAGATAGACTGATTCCTCAGTTTATCCCCAAATCTAACGGTAACAATACGTTGACTTGTCATCTCTCCTGAAATCTGTTGGTGATTATCCTATTCTAGCTGACGTCCTAATATCACATCTGCTCTGGGCTGACGATCTTGTCCTACTTGCCCTAAGTCCCAAGGCCTTGCAAGACAATATAAACATCCTATTCGACTTCTGTAACTCTATGGGCCTTGAAGTAAACATTAAAAAAACCAAGATTCTCATATTCTGCCCTTCTAAAAGAAAACAATCCTATGAAACATTCATTTTGGGAGGCCAGCCCATCCAGCACAACCGAAAAATACTGCTATCTTGGCAATATATTCCACAGAAATGGATCTTTTACAGCAGCCAATACTGAACTGAGGGCCAAGGCTCTCCGTGCTCTCTATGGCCTCAAAGGCAACATCGTCAAAGACGCCCTCTCTCACCGTTCTCTAAACATTCTATTTGACTCTCTAATAAAACCGATACTGCTCTATGGCTGCCAAATCTTATGTCCTCACTCAAAAACCATGAGATACCTCTCCAAAACAGATAGCAAAGCCAACCCCCAGCATACTCTCAGGTACATCTCACAAGACCACTATGAAAGATTCCACCTTAAGTTTATCAAGTGGTCCTTGTCTGTCCATTCAAAAGCATCAAATATAGGCTGCTGGGGCGAAAGTGGGCGCCACCCCCTCTTCTTTGAAGCCTGCAAACTTGCAATAGATTTCTATAGTCGCCTTGAAAGCACTGAAAATGAACTTCTCTCCGCTGCATTTCACGAGCAGATTATGCTGGGCCTTCCTTGGTACACCAACATCTCTAATCTTCTCACCAAATATAACTTCCCCCACTCATCCTCTTCAAAATCCAAGCTCTCTACCCAAATCAGTCACAACATGACAGAAGAATTTGTGGATACCTGGAAATCTGCCAAGGCATCCTCACCTAAATTAGAATTCTACAATCAAATTAAACATGATTTTGAACCAGAAACATACTTAGGAGTGGTTAAGATCCCCGATGCTCGGAAAAGCTTAACAAGGTTTCGTATTAGCTGCCACAATCTTTACATTGAGAGGGGCCGTTACGAAACCCCCCTAGTACCAAGAGAACATCGATGGTGCACTTTTTGCTTTTTCAGCAAGGGGCTTAAGCCTATTGAGGACGAAATTCATGTTCTAACTGACTGTTTACTCTACTCCTCAGTTAGAGAAAAATTTAACTTCCATCCCAAAAATATTACTGACCTAGCCGGTTTGCTATCCGATAAAACACTAGACCCTACAAAATTTACTGCCACAGCAAGAGCAATCCATTCAATTCTCTCTGTGAACGAAAATTTTACAGCCTACTATAAGAGCCCAGATTTCCACTCAAATACTGGCCAATGCATAATGCTATAGGACCTCAAAAATAGTATTATAAAACATTTCTATTTTATCCCTACACATTTGTAAATAACTAGAATTGTGTAACCTTAAATTATTTCAGAATTATAACTATTGTGAATTCAATAAAATAATTATCACTTTTGTATCCTTGTATCCTTGTATCCTTGTATCCTTGTATCCTTGTATCCTTGTATCCTACGTTTACAAGAAATTTATGTTCAATTTACCTGTTCTCTCCTGTTTTTCTTTCTCCAAACCCTGATGACCAGCACAGTCAGGAGGAGGAGCACTGCAGGGATAGACAACCACGCTAAGGACACACATTTTCCCATCAGATAAGGTACACTGAAGCTTTTTGCTGGGCATGGATCCCCCTTGAAGGTTAGTCCATTGCAAGCAGTGTTCAATGGGCAAACTGAGCATCTCTTGATTGCAACATCAAATTTATATCCTGGCTTGCAACCATCTGAATAAGTAACAGATTCTGATTTTAAAATCATTAAATGTGAAAAATGCAAAGGGAAATTGAATCAACTTCTTAAATTAAATAGATAAAATTATAGAAAAATAGTTAAAATGATTGGATTACAGACAGATATAAATACCTAGACATTTTAACGAGGTTGAAACTACTCCAATTCTTGACTCAGAGTGGTCATCGCCAATGACCCTCTCATGGTGCAGCCAACAAGTACCATTCTGAACGAAAGAAACTCTTGAGCAACCATCTTGCGATCTACAGCCCAGGATGCAAGCTTTAATGTCTGTCTGTCTCAGCACTCCTAGAACACTGCCAGCTCCAAAAACATTGTCCTCGTAACAACCATGTTCTGATGTTTAAACAATTGGCCATATTATTTATGATGAAGATGGTCAAGAATTTTATAGGGAATAAGGACCAAATATAAATGAGTAAAGTTGGTTACTACATAACTATGTTACATATCAATTTAATCTCAGAAACATTCTCCCTTGAATAATTTTTGATTTGAAAGTTGACTTACCATGAAAACAATCAGCCAGATAAGTTGATCCTTCAAGAGAATCTTTGCCATTTGGACAAGCTGAACAAGAATGAGAGGACATATTGCTAAAAGTTCTCCTGCCACAAACAATACAATTATCAGTTGCAGAATTGTACATCATTC
The DNA here is from genome assembly GCF_026151205.1 of Bolinopsis microptera. Classification (NCBI taxonomy): domain Eukaryota; kingdom Metazoa; phylum Ctenophora; class Tentaculata; order Lobata; family Bolinopsidae; genus Bolinopsis; species Bolinopsis microptera. The sequence goes on along the minus strand of NC_087078.1, from coordinate 2,252,970 downwards.
CTGCCTTGCACATCACTGGTTATGGATTTAAGTTAGTCTAATTAAACATAATTTCGATTTCAATTTACTCATTCTAGATTGAAGTAAAATTGTATCTAAATAGAACACTGTGATCCTGTACTCAACCATCCCCTTTCAATTCAGATAAGCTGTACTTACTGCAGCGATCAGAGCAGTCTAACTTTTCTGAGCTATTTCCATTGCACTGTAGACCAAAACAAACAGAATCAAAACAGGTTCTGTTCCTTATCCTATAACCTAATGAGGTAAATGATTTTTCTCCTGTCTCACAAAAGCAGTTTCCCCAGTTTGTCCAGTCGCTCCATTTCCCATCAACTGTCAAACCTTAAAATGGGAAATCAGCTGTGGTGATTGATTAGATATTTTAATGACTGATCAGATGAAATACATTAGCTTAGTCATCATTTATAATTCTTGGAATGGCCGACAGCAGACTTGTCCCTATTCATTGAAAGGTAATTGGAATCAATTGTAATTGTGCAGTCATTTTTGAGACTTACAGCACTGATCATCACAAGTTCCGTTGTCGAGTAGTTCACCAACACAGTCCCTGGTAAGATGTTAAACTTGTAAGATAAGGGAACAGATTTTAGCTGATTATTACAAGTTCATATTTAAAAGAATATTTTGTTGATTCCAAGTCAGGATTGTTTTATAACATATATTAATTTTCCCTTACGTTCCATAGCAAGAAGGTGGTGGGTTGGTACAAGATCTGGTTCTGTTCCATGTTCCTGTTCCTGTACTATGATCACAATCACACCCACTCCAATTTCCCCAATCTGTCCAGTTTCCGTTCACTGTCTGACCTGAATATAATCATATTATATAGAAAACCAGCAGCAAAGTTCTTGTTTCAGTGTACTGGCAATGAAATCTGAAACTTAAATCATTCTTTTGTTAGACAGGTAATGGAAATCGATTCTAATTTCATCCAGATTTATGTTTAATTCGACGATGCACTACTTTATTTGAGACTTACAGCATTGATCATTACAAGTTCCGTTGTCGAGTAGTTCACCAACACAGTCCCTGGTAAGATGTTAAAAACTTAAAATATAAGGGAACAGATTTTAGCTGATTATTACAAGTTCATATTAAAGAATACTTTGTTAATGCCAAGTCAGGATCGTTTAGAAAAATCTGTTAAATTTTTCCCTTACGTTCCATAGCAAGAAGGTGATGGGTTGGTACAAGATCTGGTTCTGTTCCATGTTCCTGTTCCTGTACTATGATCACAATCACACCCACTCCAATTTCCCCAATCCGTCCAGTTTCCGTTCACTGTCTGACCTGAAATATTTTGAATACTGAAATCTGAGGTATAATCATTCTTATACATAAGGCTGGCAATGGACATGAATTCTATTTCAGATTTATGTTTAATTCCACGATGCAGTACAATTTATTTGAAACTTACAGCATTGATCATTACAAGTTCCGTTGTCGAGTAGTTCACCAACACAGTCCCTGGTAAGATGTTAAACTTGTAAAATAAGGGAACAGATTTTAGCTGATTATTACAAGTTCATTTTAAAAAGAATACTTTGTAAATGCCAAGTCAGGATCGTTTAGAAAAATCTGTTAAATTTTTCCCTTACGTTCCATAGCAAGAAGGTGATGGGTTGGTACAAGATCTGGTTCTGTTCCATGTTCCTGTTCCCGTACTGTGATCACAATCACACCCACTCCAATTTCCCCAATCCGTCCAGTTTCCGTTCACTGTCTGACCTGAAATATTTTGAATACTGAAATCTGAGGTATAATCATTCTTATACATAAGGCTGGCAATGGACATGAATTCTATTTCAGATTTATGTTTAATTCCACGATGCAGTACAATTTATTTGAAACTTACAGCATTGATCATTACAAGTTCCGTTGTCGAGTAGTTCACCAACACAGTCCCTGGTAAGATGTTAAACTTGTAAGATAAGGGAACAGATTTTAGCTGATTATTACAAGTTCATATTTAAAAGAATATTTTGTTGATTCCAAGTCAGAATTGTTTTATAACATATATTAATTTTCCCTTACGTTCCATAGCAAGAAGGTGGTGGGTTGGTACAAGATCTGGTTCTGTTCCATGTTCCTGTTCCTGTACTGTGATCACAATCACACCCACTCCAATTTCCCCAATCTGTCCAGTTTCCGTTCACTGTCTGACCTGAAATATAATCATATTATATAGAAAACCAGCAGCAAAGTTCTTGTTTCAGTGTACTGGCAATGAAATCTGAAACTTAAATCATTCTTTTGTTAGACGGGCAATGGAAATCAATTCTAATTTCATCCAGATTTATGTTTAATTCGACGATGCACTACTTTATTTGAGACTTACAGCATTGATCATTACAAGTTCCGTTGTCGAGTAGTTCACCAACACAGTCCCTGGTAAGATGTTAAAAACTTAAAATATAAGGGAACAGATTTTAGCTGATTATTACAAGTTCATATTTAAAAGAATATTTTGTTGATTCCAAGTCAGGATTGTTTTATAACATATATTAATTTTCCCTTACGTCCCATAGCAAGAAGGTGATGGGTTGGTACAAGATCTGGTTCTGTTCCATGTTCCTGTTCCAGTACTGTGATCACAATCACACCCACTCCAATTTCCCCAATCTGTCCAGTTTCCGTTCACTGTCTGACCTGAAATATTTTGAATACTGAAATCTGAGGTATAATCATTCTTATATATTAGGCTGGCAATGGACATGAATTCTATTTCAGATTTATTTTTAATTCCATGATGCAGTACAATTTATTTGAAACTTACAGCATTGATCATTACAAGTTCCGTTGTCGAGTAGTTCACCAACACAGTCCCTGGTAAGATGTTAAAAACTTAAAATATAAGGGAACAGATTTTAGCTGATTATTACAAGTTCATATTTAAAAGAATATTTTGTTGATTCCAAGTCAGGATTGTTTTATAACATATATTAATTTCCCCTTACGTTCCATAGCAAGAAGGTGATGGGTTGGTACAAGATCTGGTTCTGTTCCATGTTCCTGTTCCAGTACTGTGATCACAATCACACCCACTCCAATTTCCCCAATCTGTCCAGTTTCCGTTCACTGTCTGACCTGAAATATAATCATATTATATAGAAAACCAGCAGCAAAGTTCTTGTTTCAGTGTACTGGCAATGAAATCTGAAACTTAAATCATTCTTTTGTTAGACAGGCAATGGAAATCGATTCTAATTTCATCCAGATTTATGTTTAATTCGACGATGCACTACTTTATTTGAGACTTACAGCATTGATCATCACAAGTTCCGTTGTCGAGTAGTTCACCAACACAGTCCCTGGTAAGATGTTAAAAACTTAAAATATAAGGGAACAGATTTTAGCTGATTATTACAAGTTCATATTAAAGAATACTTTGTTAATGCCAAGTCAGGATCGTTTAGAAAAATCTGTTAAATTGTTCCCTCACGTTCCATAGCAAGAAGGTGATGGGTTGGTACAAGATCTAGTTCTGTTCCATGTTCCTGTTCCAGTACTGTGATCACAATCACACCCACTCCAATTTCCCCAATCTGTCCAGTTTCCGTTCACTGTCTGACCTGAAATATTTTGAATACTGAAATCTGAGGTATAATCATTCTTATATATTAGGCTGGCAATGGACATGAATTCTATTTCAGATTTATGTTTAATTCCACGATGCAGTACAATTTATTTGAAACTTACAGCATTGATCATTACAAGTTCCGTTGTCGAGTAGTTCACCAACACAGTCCCTGGTAAGATGTTAAAACTGTAAATATAAGGGAACAGATTTTAGCTGATTATTACAAGTTCATATTTAAAAGAATATTTTGTTGATTCCAAGTCAGGATTGTTTTATAACATATATTAATTTCCCCTTACGTTCCATAGCAAGAAGGTGATGGGTTGGTACAAGATCTGGTTCTGTTCCATGTTCCTGTTCCTGTACTATGATCACAATCACACCCACTCCAATTTCCCCAATCTGTCCAGTTTCCGTTCACTGTCTGACCTGAAATATAATCATATTATATAGAAAACCAGCAGCAAAGTTCTTGTTTCAGTGTACTGGCAATGAAATCTGAAACTTAAATCATTCTTTTGTTAGACAGGCAATGGAAATCGATTCTAATTTCATCCAGATTTATGTTTAATTCGACGATGCACTACTTTATCTAAGTAAACTATAGGTAAAAATATAATATTAATCATAAGCTAAAATGTACTAATCTTTGTATTCTAAATGGGGAAAAAGAAGAAACATTGTCAGTCAGTCGAGAAAATTGTCAGTCAGGCTATATGGCAGCTTTGTAGATGTTGTGACTATGCTAGTAGTGGTCCCAGGCTTGCGACTGGAATTGCGGTGTTAAATCGATTTAATGGTACCAACGATCCACCTCCCACTTGTTGTTTGGTACTTAGCATTAATAGTGTTAGCTGTAGCCATTTATAGCAAGAATCTTAAAACTAAAGGGGATGACAAGGAAAAGAGGAAGGAAAAAGAATAACGGGACAAACAATTAATTAAAGTATTTATAGGAGCATTAGATATTGTAATTACAAGCTTCAATAATAAATCACTGACTAAAACTTCTAATTAAAATGACACTTGGTACGCTCGCCCATTTTCACTGGTCAGTCTGAACTTCGGTTTAGCACGTTGTACACTTATTCACCTAAGTTTCAGAATTTGTTCAGTTTAGCAGAGTTAGTACCCGTGTTTCAATAAATCAAAAGATATCAGGGGAGTTCTTTAATAATGTTACGGTCATCTAGAATACCGAACTTCCTGAAAACGTTATCATATTTCCTCAGACAACGTTTAATGCCTTTAATCAGTCTATCACGGCTATATCCTCTATCAATTAGAATTTTGAATATTTTGTGAAGATGGGAGGTAAAGATATCCAATCTAGTGCAAACATTACCATATCTAAGAACAGAGACTAACAGCATTGATCATCACAAGTTCCGTTGTCGAGTAGTTCACCAACACAGTCCCTGGTAAGATGTTAAACTGGTAAGATAAGGGAACAGATTTTAGCTGATTATTACAAGTTCATTTTAAAGAATACTTTGTTAATGCCAAGTCTGGATCGTTTAGAAAAATCTGTTAAATTGTTCCCTTACGTTCCATAGCAAGAAGGTGATGGGTTGGTACAAGATCTGGTTCTGTTCCATGTTCCTGTTCCTGTACTATGATCACAATCACACCCACTCCAATTTCCCCAATCTGTCCAGTTTCCGTTCACTGTTTGACCTGAAATATTTGAATACTGAAATCTGAGGTATAATCATTCTTATATATTAGGCTGGCAATGGACATGAATTCTATTTCAGATTTATGTTTAATTGCACGATGCACTACTTTATTTGAAACTTACAGCATTGATCATTACAAGTTCCGTTGTCGAGTAGTTCACCAACACAGTCCCTGGTGAAATGTTAAACTTGTAAGATAAGGGAACAGATTTTGGCTGATTATTACAAGTTCATATTAAAGAATACTTTGTTAATGCCAAGTCAGGATCGTTTAGAAAAATCTGTTAAATTGTTCCCTTACGTTCCATAGCAAGAAGGTGATGGGTTGGTACAAGATCTGGTTCTGTTCCATGTTCCTGTTCCTGTACTGTGATCACAATCACACCCACTCCAATTTCCCCAATCTGTCCAGTTTCCGTTCACTGTCTGACCTGATTTTAAGTTTATGTATAAGTATAACTATATAATAATATGTATTATATATGATATACACAGTAAAACCTCTTTGTACCGCACCCCTCTATATCAGATCTATTATTTTTTATCCCCCAAATTTTTTGGTCAATTAGCCAGTGTTTTGATATTTTAATGAAGTAATGTGATATTCCAGTGCTCACATCGAATTACTAGGGATACTAGGAATTGGCCATTGGGATCAAGGAAACCTCTCTATCCCGGGTTTTTTTCTACACCTCCCCCGAGGTGCCCGGTATAAGAAGGTTTGACTGTATGTATCATAAAGTGATAAGCATTATATATGAATTGCCCCAAATGGTTAGCTCAAACTAAAAATTCAAATTTACCAATTTTTATTTTTATCATGCCATAAGATTCAATCTGTTTTTAAAAAATATATTGAATTGATTCGAATTAATTGCCTTGCCTAGTTGCCTTCTTTCATTTTCACAATATCTTTGAATATAATGTACTTACAACATTGACTGTCGCAGTTTCCAGTGTTAGAAGATGATCCTGAACAGGAAGCTCCCCCACAAGATGGTGAGGGATTGTTACAGGATCTAGTTCGGGTCCATGTTCCGGTGCCAGAATTGTGGTTACAGTTACAGCTGCTCCATCCACCCCAGCTACTCCATCCTCCATTTGTTGTACGACCTGATTACATTTTAAACTGGTTTGCACCTTTGTCATGGACACTACAGCTGATGTGAGTTTAAGAAAAATGTAGATTGTATGTCCGTTAGAATGTCTAATCGATTTGATCGGCTGAATTACCTATTAAAACATTCGGTACTGAGTGCATAGTGAGTAGCCTCAAACATGATATCAAGTAGCAGGAACCCGTCTAACCCTTAAATGGTGTCAAGACTCGAGAGACTAAAATAATTATTACCTATTTAATTCACACCACTTGGGAGTCCAAATTTTTGGCACTAAAATTCTTATTCTTTGGCCATTTTTTTTCATGCTGATTTGAAGGCCATTAAAGCATTTGACCCAGTCAAAAAAGTTTGAGTTGTATATCTTTTACGGTTTTTGCGGAAAGTCGCGTTAAAGTTGATGCCATGGTGTCAGTAAAATGGCACGGAACCATATCGTCTCGTTTTATATATAATAAAATAGCGAAGCATGGGAGCACAATATGCCATTAAATTCATTGATACCTAACTGATTCGAATTGAAACTACTTTGCCTTCTCTCATTTTCACAATATCTTTGAATATAATGTACTTACAACATTGACTGTCGCAGTTTCCAGTGTTAGAAGATGATCCTGAACAGGAAGCTCCCCCACAAGATGGTGAGGGATTGTTACAGGATCTAGTTCGGGTCCATGTTCCGGTGCCAGAATTGTGGTTACAGTTACAGCTGCTCCATCCACCCCAGCTACTCCAACCACCGCCTGTAGAATTGGGAGATTAATAATATTTCTTTAATTGGATGCACTCATTTTTGGTCATTCATAATGCATCAATATAGAATTAATTATTATTATTATTATATTATTTGTATGGGACAATATTCATATCTTACGGCCAGAATTCTTTTTATTGTTAAATCCAAGATATATGTACTTCCTACCAAAAAGCAATCAATTTTGATGGCTTACCAGCTTTCCTCATTGACAGATACCCGTTGTTCTTATATAATCCTCCACTCCAATTGAACTTGATCTTTTCAGAACGCTGAGTCCAGGTGCTTCGACATTGTGAAAACCCGTTCATATAATCTCTCGCAAAGTTGAAGTTAAGGACCGTCCTACCATTGCACTCTATAATCAAGCTGGTGCCTGTTCTGGTGATTCGCCACACTTTAGTCTCATCACGTGGAACTCCGATTAGAGGCTTGTTCGTAGCCCATGAGTCGGTCATGCAGTACTTGATTACACAGATCCATCTGTTTGAGTTAATATCCGTGCATTTGAAATTGACGAACTTCCATTCGTCGCTGGGAAAAACAAAGTAAACAGTTATTGGGGCTTCAACCTGATTTCTAGTGGTTCGTAGTTCCAGGGTTTCGTCTAATCGTAGACAGGTGCTCTGTTGATATTGCGGAGTAATCCACCCTAGGAGCGAGGAATGAAGATAAAAGATTATTTAAATGGAATCTTCATTCCATTTAGAGTTAGCCAAATTATAAGATTTGTAAATCGAATTACCTAAGAGTAAGATAATTTATTACCCATTTGATATTTATAGCACGATCCCTACCTGAAGTTTAAAAAATCCAGTGAACTAAATGGTATCAGGAAATCAATCAAACTATCTTAAGAATGATAAAAAATGTTACCTGATGATCCAAGGCATAGGTGTGCTGCCCCTGTGAGAACAATGACTAGCGTCAAACTGTTCCACATTCCTCAGCACGTCGCTTAGAATTTCGGTGTTGTCAAGCAAAATAACTAGATAAATTGATGATCTTATTCTGAATCGTTCTCCCTGGAGTCTGGTAGATAATCAAATTCCTACCTTATAGGGTTAGGGGTAGGAATACCTAATATGTTAATATCCGGCTGTCCACTCTCCAACCCACTATCTTGGCCTTCACTCAAGAATATAAGAATAATGTGAAATTTGATGAATGGAGTATTTCACGATTAATTAAAGTAGATTTCAAGAATTAATTGCTTTCCTTTACGTCATGACTTGTTGGATTTTATAAGTTCAAATTTTAAAATAACCAAATAACAGTTAAGAGACCAACAGGGCAACAGTGACAAAACATTACAATTCGGTCAAAATATGATCATTACACTAAATACATAATTGTACAGTTTTTGCGAATTCTGAGTTTTTGCGAATTCTGAGTTTTTGCGAATTCTGAGTTTTTGCGAATCATCGTAATTTAATCTACAAATTTTGAGTTTCAGTTTTTAGTTTGGACAAATATCATACTATATCCCTACTCAAAGTCAAATAAGGTCTACTGCTATACGGAGTATGTATACTAAACGGAGATATATTACGTTGTTAACGATAACTAGCACCGTACTTAGTACAGTCAACAGTGGGTAGTGGAATACAAAAATATATGCTGATTTGTGCAGAGTCTCGTCTAGAATAATAGAGTATGGGAGGTGGCAATTAAATATCTCACACCATTATAAGTTGTGGAACACAACAAGAAAATTTAGAATAATCTTGTGCGAGGGTAGGGACCCAGATGTCGTTTCTAACCCAAATTAACTTTAAGTTTAAGGAGGCTTCTCATCAGTAGCCGCACCTCCTTACTCGGTTTCTGAACTGGAATTCTATGGGCTTTCAGGCGGCCAGACCGAGTATTATCATCCCATCCTTCTAGAGTTCATCACAAGTAGCACCCACCTTGAAGATCTTGACACCCAGACACACGTACAACCCATTGCATTGGTAGTGGAATACTTCATCTGTGACGACAAACAGACAACAGTGCATAGATGGTAGATAATTATCTACTATATAATATGCACTGTTTGTCGTCACAGATGAAGTTTTAAAGAAGAAGATCATGTTGTTTCCAACAACCAAGTGCCCAAGTCAGGTGACCAAATGTCTGATTTCATTGGTTACTATTGTGAATTATTATATATATATATATATGTACTCAGCCATTCTTTTTGTTTGATTATTACTCAGTATTTTTTAGTTTTGTACCGTTTTGAGTCACATAGTTTTGTACGTCTTCCTAAGACTTGTTTTCCTTTCCTAGTTTGTAAGTTATTTTAAAGATTTGTGTATATTCCAGTTGCTTTTAGAACAATTTTATCTCAGATAACGATGTTTAATAAAATGATGCAAAGAACTATTTCGAAGATCTAATCAACACCGACTTTTAATGTGTAGGAGTACAGCAACGAAATATATATATAGTATATTATAAGTGAAGAGTCAAATGAGCTGTAGACCAGCAGGCTGAGTATCTTTCCATTTAGATTTATTGGGAAACGTTACGAAACTTCTATGGAATATAATAAGTATAATTTATAAACCAAATCTGTAATCCCTGAAATTTGTGACTTACGTGATCTGAGTCATTTAAGAGTTGCGTATGAGTACATAATGTGGGAAGTAAATTGGGTGACTAGCCACTAGGGCTGAGTTATGAGTTAAGTTTCAAGTAAAAAATGTTTTGAAAGCCTTTGTATTTTTTAAGCGCCCACTTGTTACATATATTGTATTCCCTTAATATTCAACTTATGTATTAATCTAAATATAATATGATCATGTTACACGTTATATATAACAGCAAAAGCGACAGTGTCCCTGACATTCTTAGTATCAATTTGACGGAACCTGTGACATCTTACTATATTATATATATAAAGCGAGACAATATATATATTGGTATTATTTTATACATATCGGATCGTTTGCCCGCCAATTTGATTTTTTTCAATTGTTCGAATTATATAATATATATATATATATCTGTTGCCATTTTACTGACACCAAGTCATCATCTTAAAGACGACTTTCCGCGAAAACCGTGACAGATATACCATTGAAACTTTTTGACTGTGTCGAATGCTTTTATGGCCTTTTGACCAGTACCGTATGAAGAAATAAAAAATTGGCCAAGAAATATGAACTTTAGGTCCCGATATTTGAGCTGTCTCTTGACACCACTTTGGGGTTACACGGGTACCGGTAGGACATATTCAAAATTTTTATTGCATCAAAGTTTTCTCCGGATATACTACTTTCAGTACCTCGATAGCATAGCGACTTGTGTCACTCTCACCGACCTCACTGATTGGTCACTGGTAAAAATTTCAATCAAAACCGCCAAATTTTGGACAAGGCGGCAGCAGAAAAGCTTCTCTTAAAAATCTTACAAAATCTCTTCTCTATTCTGATGATTTTCCGTTTAACAAAGCTTTCTTTACGAATAGGAAGAATTATAGATCTGTACTACTATCTGTTTGGATTAGATCTATTCAAAGTTTTAAAAATGTTTTTCAACAGTAGATTATCATGGAAGAATCATCTTATGAAGACGAAGATGTGGTTCCAGAGGAGGAGGATGAGAATACACGGGTTGGTGGAATTTAAAATTTAAAAGATTTTAAAACTTTATTAGACAACAAGAATTGCGCTCGTTTTTTCGTTAAAGCGAATGCTAGATTTCCATTTACTACAAGCTCTGATCAGTTAACTTCATCATATTATGCATTAAATACGGGAAAGTAGAAACACATGTGATTCAATCCATTTGCCGCAGAAATTGCCGTACAACGTAACTTTTATCAGTAATTAAATAAATTGGATGCAAAAAGTGAACTATAGACATCAGTATTCAGTACACTATACGTGTCACGTACAAATTGAGCTTAATGCATAATGCATTAAAATACACGTGCGCTGACTACAGGCTATACATAACATCTCTGTAAGCAACCCTTGCACGCCGCGCGCATCTTTCTCGTTGTCATGATAACGGGTGGAAGACTGACGAAATTTTAAACCCACCTACCTCATTCTCCAAAATCCCTATTTTTCTGAAAAAAACGACCATTCGTAATCTTTCACTTCACATTTTTGCAAACTTGTGAATGGAAAATCCTACAAAAATGTAGGATAGGGGAATGGAGGAATTAGCCATTTCGTCAACACAACCTCCTGTTGAATTAATTCAAAAACAACATACCCACAATTCATGTAACTATCAGGTAACGAAAGAATGCTTGGAGGCGTTCCACCAAAAGGATAGTATTTGTGAAGCGAGTATTTTCAAGACGGTCAAGAAGTATTTTAACTCTGGAGGCACACCTGAAGAGGTTACTTTTCTTTTCAATAATTTGATATTATAACTTGATCCAAGAATATTATAAATAAATTTAATTGTGGTTGTTTTGGCTCATTGATTGAGCAATTCGAATTTTAAAATCTTCAAAAATTTGCAAATCTTAAAGTTTAGAAAAGTCCTGACACTCTTCTTATCTGTAACATGCGAGAAGTGTTATCATCCTCTCTTTTTCCAGGTAGTAAACGTGTTAGCAGAGAGTTTCCAAGGAATAGGGAACTTAGCAAGACAGTTGGTCTTATGGCTAGAGTTCTGCGGGGAGTCCACGTCAGGGATAGAGAGAATGGTGGAGGATCATGTCAAGGACTTGCTCGAGGAACACTTTGATCCTAAGAAAGCTGATACAATATTCTCTGAAGAAGGTAATTATTATTATAGGTTTCAGTGGAATTTTAAACACAATAGTAATGTCTTGCTGATACTTTGACTTCTCATTAATGATGTACATATTAAACTCATTTGATGTCCAGTTTAAACTCACGTAATACCTTAAGTTAAATTTGAAAAAATTACAAAATAGTGATAATACAAAAAATAACTCAGTTAATACCTTCAGGTGATTTACCGGGTTGGCTTGGTGAGATGATCAGTTATCCAACATGGAGGAACTTGTTTTACAGTCTAGCTGACAAACATCCTGATTGTATCATGCTAAACTTTACTATAAAACTAATCAGCGATGCTGGATTCACTGACGAAATCAGCAGGTTCGTGCACATCCACCGTGCAGGTTCGTGCACATTCACCGTGTATTGTCAGCAGGTTCGTGCACATCCACCGTGCAGGTTTGTGCACATCCACCGTGCAGGTTCGTGCACAGTCACCGTGCAGGTTCGTGCACAGTCACCGTGCAGGTTCGTGCACATTCACCGTGTATTGTCAGCAGGTTCGTGCACATCCACCGTGCAGGTTCGTGCACATTCACCGTGCAGGTTCGTTTACAGTCACCGTGTATTGTCAGCAGGTTCGTGCACATTCACCGTGTATTGTCAGCAGGTTCGTGCACATTCACCGTGCAGGTTCGTGCACATTCATCGTGCAGGTTCGTGCACAGTCACCGTGCAGGTTCGTGCACATTCACCGTGTATTGTCAGCAGGTTCGTGCACATTCACCGTGTATTGTCAGCAGGTTCGTGCACATCCACCGTGTATTGTCAGCAGGTTCGTGCACATTCACCGTGTATTGTCAGCAGGTTCGTGCACATCCACCGTGTATTGTCAGCAGGTTCGTGCACATTCACCGTGCAGGTTCGTTCACATCCACCGTGTATTGTCAGATTGTTGTGATATGATGGATGGTGCGGATGACATTTGAACAAAATAGGACGATGAAAGAGATTCATAGCATTTTTAAACATTTTTGAAGAAAGCAGCTCATTTTTGCCCATCAACAAACAATATTTCGTGTTTTGTCCCTAATCTTATCTACTTTCCTTATCAGTGTGAGTACAGCCTCTCAGCAGATAGATGTTTTCTCACGTATCTTAAAGACAAGTGTAGCTAGCATTCTGAGATTTAGAGGATCCAGTTTGGAGAATATCATTACAGACCTAGTGAAACTGGTGGGTGCATACTGTTGTCGCAGTGTTTATTAGCTGTGTCTTATCAATTTTTATAACATTGTTTAATGTTAGGAAAACTAAGACTGTTTGTTTCACTTTCACTATTTGTTTCACTTTCACTGTATCTAGGAGTTTCACTTTCGCTTTTGCAGGTTTGTAGCAGTAAACACACGTATTTCTACACAATAGCCTTGCTGCATCAAGCTAGCAAGGACAGAGGCACTGGCTACAAACTCAGATACCTTAGTCAGGTATAATGTATTCTGTTGTGACGTCATGATTTTTGTGATTTTAAGATTAGATTATAGCCTCATATTTGATAACAAGTTTTATAGATTTGAGCAATTCGCTCCAGCTGAATAAATTATGCACAGCAACTTCGATTTAAACCAAACCTAACAATTACTTCATATTACCAATATGTGTCAGTATTTCTTAGCTGTACAAATAAAAGATACATCTCACAGGAGTTAGAAAGAAGGGCTAGAAAGATGGGTCGTGACACGTGTTATATAACTTTAGCAATGTGTGGAGCTGCAGCTTACCCCACCATATACCAGTGTACGTGACGTCATCGTTACGTGACGTCATCATTACTTTTTGTGACGCTATAATTATATGTCGAAATGTCGTCAATAATTTTGAGACGTTATTTTTACGCATCTTGACGTTTAGATTGATTTCTCACACAACTGCTGATTTTGTCAATAGTCTCGCAAATCATAAAGTTATTTTGCCACCACAAACCTACTTACAGAAACTTACAGAAACTTACAGAAACTTACAGAAACTTACAGAAACTTACTGAAACTTACCGAAACTTACCGAAACCTAAGTTGTATATCTTTCATCCCCGCAGCACTGACCTCCATGTTGACACTAAGCAAGAACGCTCTGAACTCTGGTGACGTCACTACACTGTACCAGCTGTATAACGAGGAGGACCCTCCCCCAGTCGCCTTCCTCAGACTACCACAGGTTACCATCAGTTACTCTAAATAACCATCAGTTACTCTAAATAACAGTTTCTATGGTAACTAAGAGTAACTGTTATCTAGATGTTAAAACACTAACTTGCACTTTCACCCTTAAACCGTGGGTCCTTCACGTCGATATTGGCACAGCTCTGAATTAGCGCGGCTCTGAATTAACACATAACATCAATGTCGTTCAGAGCCGCGCAAATTTTGATGTGAAGGACTCAGGGTTACATATCCACTTCCCCCAGCTGTTTGAGTTACTGATAGAAGCACTGTACTCACCCTCGGAACGGTCCCGAAACATGGAGCACACTGATAAGTATATCTACGTGCTAGCTTACGGTGTGTCAGTTACTGAGAGGTGGGACGGAGAGGAGAGGAGGTCTATTAATACTAAGAGACTTGAGCAGACTATTAATGCTATCGAGGTATTGTTCGATTTTCACTTTGTGCATAGTAAAAACAGTCAACAAGTCCGGAGAGGAATTTCGTCTACATTTTCGGAGTGTGGGAGGTCTAAAACAGTTTCTGTCACGGTCCACAACTCTCCTTTGATGAATAACTTTACATCAGATGTGCAATGATTTCTTGATAAGATTTCAATATTATAAACCACAATAAAACATTTTCAGAAGACACACAAGTTAGCCAAGGGCGATGACATGCAAGAGTGGCTGTGTAACATAGAGACGGTGTTCAAATACCTGAAATACCCTGTTGTCAGCATGGGTATCATTAAGTACTGTAAAGTGGTAACCATGGAAACATCCTACTTCAAGGTAAAATCACGTGACATATCCGCTTCTTTTTGATATTATAGTGAATTCGGAATGTTGCCAGATCCTAGTTCATTTTGTAACGGATTTTATACTAACAGGAAACGATGTAACAGAGTCGATATATTTTAATGTTGCCATGGGGTGGCAAGTCCCCATACATCGCAGTCCGGTAGTTTCATTGCGTCTTAAGGGGGGGGGGGGGGGGGGGGGGGTTCACCCTGATTTTTTTGTGAAACTTGGTTTCGAGATAGCAGTTGACCAACAAACTAGGACCGGTGACCGAACTTTTGAGGGGGTCCCCGACCCCAACCGCCAAACGGTGCCCGCGGGGCAGCCACGCCCATATTTGGTTCAAATTAGGCCCAATTTAGCCAAATACCCTGGACATGCCCAAAACCCAGATTTTATGTGCTCTTCTTGTAGCTAGTGGTCCCCTGAACAAGTATGTGAATTTTCATCAAGATTGGGCAAAAAATGACTGAGTTATGAGCCAAAAACCATATGACCATATTTTGGGCATACGCACCAAATTTGATCAATTTTGGCATATAAATTGGTCAAATATCAATATTTTTGAATGAAACCAACTTTATATGAAAGGTAAGCTTAAACTACACATTCTCTATGATTATCAGCTCAGTATCTACCTAACTGTGGATTCTGTGTTCAAATAATCACAAAAATGAACTAAATCGTCCATATCTCAGTTCGCGATATTTGCAAAACTGATTTCGCTCAAAACAATAGAACTCAATAGGGTTTCAATATTTTTACATGAAATTTTCAGAATCAACGTAGAATCGCATTTCGACCTTATCTCTTGTATTGAAATTTTGAGTTAGGCCTTTAAAAAAATTTGGCGGCCAAATTCTGTAAAATGCCTGGCAAATTTTGGAATTTGGCCGCCAAATTTTTTTAAAGGCCTAACTCAAAATTTATGGGCCAAAATCGATCAAATTTGGTGCGTATGCCCAAATATGGTCATATGGTTTTTGGCTCATAACTCAGTAATTTTTTGCCCAATCTTGATGAAAATTCATAATACTTTGTATTATTTATTCATTAAAACGGTATAGTAAACTTGTTGATAAAATTTGTTCCCTTAGTCTGGCCTTCATTGTTATATTTCCTTGCCTAATAGGGGGGGGGGGGGCTAATACCAACTCTTCATAGAGGGGGGGGGGGGGGGGGGGCTAATACCAACTCTTCATAGCTATAGGGGGGGGGGGCTAATACCAACTCTTCATAGGGAGGGGGGGGGGGGGCTATTACCAACTCTTCATAGGGAGGGGGGGGGATATTACCAACTCTTCATAGGGAGGGGGGGGGCTATTACCAACTCTTCATAGCTATAGGGGGGGGGGGGGGCTAATACCAACTCTTCATAGAGGGGGGGGGGGGCTAATACCAACTCTTCATAGCTATAGGGGGGGGGGGCTAATACCAACTCTTCATAGAGGGGGGGGGGGGCTAATACCAACTCTTCATAGCTATAGGGGGGGGGGGGGCTAATACCAACTCTTCATAGGGAGGGGGGGGGGGCTATTACCAACTCTTCATAAGGAGGGGGGGGGCTATTACCAACTCTTCATAGGGAGGGGGGGGCTATTACCAACTTTTCATAGGGAGGGGGGGGGGGCTATTACCAACTCTTCATAGGGAGGGGGGGGTGGGGCTATTACCAACTCTTCATAGCTATAGGGAGGGGGGGGGCTATTACCAACTCTTCTTAGGGAGGGGGGGGGGCTAATACCAACTGTTCATAGGGAGGGGGGGGGGCTAATACCAACTCTTCATAGGGAGGGGGGGGGCTAATACCAACTCTTCATAGGGAGGGGGGGGGGGGGCTAATACCAACTCTTCATAGGGAGGGGGGGGGGGCTAATACCAACTCTTCATAGGGAGGGGGGGGCTATTACCAACTCTTCATAGCTATTAGCTATATCATTGTTTTTAGGGAGTAACCGACTCCGTGCCCTTACACCTGATAATGATAGACGAGATTGCAAATAACCATCCTCTACATCACGAAACAGTGTTTGAGTTTCTAAAACCACTCTTTGAGCGATCCCATGAACATTTACAGGTTCGATTATTTGAAGAATTTATAACTTATTTTAGCTAAACTAGTATGTTAGACTCCGGTGAATTTAAATTAAATAAATGTTCTTATCTAAGTCTAACACCAAGTTTGTCTTTAATTAAAGTCCCATTATACTACGCGTTATTTGCAATCTTATTGAAAACGAATCGAAATGCTACTATTAAAGGATGAGGGGACCTTAGAATTTACTTCCAAATATTCGCGTTTAAGTCCTGTGAAAGTGTGTAGAATCAAAAAATACGCCGGACTGTGAAATCGATAATTCGTGCAATATCACGCCGCGCTCCTATTGGCTGATAGCAATTTTGGGCTGTGACGTCACTTATGTGTTAAGACCAACGTGCGCGCGCACCCTTTCACCTTTGCTCGTGTCAACATTTTGTTTTCTGTTCTGTTTTAATTACGTCGTGTTACCTTTGGCGTTTGCGAGAGCGGTATCTTTGGTTGCACTGAATTAGTCTAAGTTACGAATAATTCTCTTTAATAATAATAGTTAAATGTAACTCAGAAAGGCTTTCTTGTAGTTGTAGTAGGTATTTCTATTTATAAATAGCTAAGATAAGTAGCATCCGCTAACTAAACCACAAACTGCTATTTTGTTTTGACTTGTTTGAAACCCGATATGGACACAATTAAAAAGAATGTATGATGTAGTAGAAGACATTTTACTAGCTGGCCCTTGGCGCCTCTAGTCCTATCTGAGTACGCACGTGCGGTTTGACACTGCGCGTGTACCGGCCTTTAGTTGTACACTCATTTATAATTTACCGTTTTAGTTTGCTGTGACTTGAATGTAAAGCGTAACGAATGTGGATGTATTCGTCTGCTATGCTTGGTATAATATTGCTTGGTGTAATAGTTGCAAATCTTGCTTACGTTATAAGTAGTGTCACATAGTGAGTTAGAACTTTTAAAGCTTGGTGCTTGGTGCTTGTCCAACTGGAATGAAGACATGCATTTCATACCTACCCGATCCATTTTTATTAGGACCGTGTTGTGTTGATATGACATGTTGATATATCAACTGTGGTACGAAACAGGGAGTTGCTAGGTGTTACGTTGGGAGCTATAAATATACATAATTTACATGCCTTTCTGTGTGACTTCAATCTTATTCCAGGTGTATCTCGGCTCATGGTTATCGTAGGGTGATAATTCTTTTTTCAACCGGTCATAAAAAGTCTCCTCTCCATTGGACATAGGCTCGTTCGTATCGTAAATTGTTAATGTATTCTTAATTAGTAATTTAGTCGGCCCGCACGCTCATTTTACCTGTATTTCTATATGCGCGGATCAGAGCAACTCACATAATTGACGTCACAGGTTCAAATTGTTTTAGCTGGATATCTCGGCGCGCGAATGAAATACAACTTTGCGGATTTCACTAAAGTGGTTTATACGATTAATGTAATAAAAGGATTTGCACGAGAAAAAAACTTTTTCTAAGGTCCCCTCATCCTTTAATCCTCATTATTGAATATGTAATACCCTTATTACCAATGTAATATGTAAACTTCACTGACAAAGCGTTTGTAGGAGTTGGAGCAGATAGAGATAAGGAAGATGATAATAGACAGGATGGTACACCTACTTTGTGTGGGCCACGTGATCCCTGTTATTCAGTATATGAGATATTGTCTCGACCACGAAACAGCGGACAAATCCCTTATTAGACATTTCGCTGCAGAGGTTTGTCTGAAGTTTAGTTATTACTTCAAAAGTTATAAGACACTAGTTTATCAACTTTTGATAGAGGAACATAATATACATTCGTATTCATGGATATTGCAGAGGAATGTTTTATTAGCATATTATAAATCCCTCATTTTCTGTACCGATAATAATAAATGAGATTTTTAAAAACAATACAATTTGCTGCAGGTAATGGAGGTCACTACATCTCCATACAGTCCAGAGTTTATTGCAGAATTCCTGCCCATAGCAAAGAATCCAGATATAACAGCTCCGCTTAGAAACATTAACGAATCAGATTCTATATCTCAGTTTATTGAGTACTGTGGTGGGTGAATTTATAAATTAATGATCGTTAAGTTAACTGATGGAATTGAAATACTATGAAGAACTCTCGTCGGATTTTCTGTGACAGTTCATGAGTTTATGTAGTATAGTGGAGGGTGGAAATGAACTGTGTTTTGAGGGTTTTTCTGACAGATATTTGTAATTTATTACTTTATTTTACTGAATATTATAAATAATATTGACACTGAAGAGGTATTCAAGTTGATTAAAGAGGATGTTTTCAATTTTTAGTCGTATGAGTCCAGTTTCCCGGGCAAATTTCCTCTGGTACCATTGCACGCACCGCCGAACGTTTTCATTGTGAAGATGTCTGCGCGTTTTTTCAATTTCTGAATGTGTCGCATAAAGTTCGTACGTAACCTCTACTTTCACAATTTATTTCGATGGATCGATCATCGAACGTGTGGTGTCTGCACATGCTGCTGCTTCTGCTGTAGCTGCAGCTTTGATGATACGAAAGGCGGTATGAAATATTATGTTTACTTAATATGTCTTGAATTAGTTGATACTAATCTTTATTCAAATCGCTTGGTAACTTTCAATTGCTTTGTAAATCAAGATATCCAGAACCTGGGAATTGCATAAGTTCCGATGTTTTAAGCGATTCGTAACTCTCATATATAAGTAGCTGAAAGATTGCACTTAAATGAAGTTTGAAGATTTTGCTCTGTCAATATGTACCCAGACTCAAATTCCAAGATGAAACTTATCTGTTATCGGGGGTCTCCTGGAAAAGCTCTAATTATGTCTGAATAAAACGTACTTGAGTCTGCCGATCAACACAATTCTTATTAGATAGATGGATTACCAAGACTGTCTGTCTAGTCAGGACTCAGATGAAATATGCCATTCGATCATGTATTAAATTGACTGAGCCGCATGTATATATAACTGCGCGCGCTGACTAAATGCTGCAAAATTGTTAGCGCTGTACAAGGATTAGTTGCTAGCAATAAGCACCTTGGAGTGTCTTGACAGTCAACCGACCAGCCATTAAGTTTTTACCAGCCCACACATGGCTTCCTTGGAATTGGTTAGCTAGCAGATTTGGATCTGTGTTGCTAACTGGTTATTTTACCGTTATCCCATCGGATTTTAGTGCAGGAAACAATAATTGTTCCCTCCACTATTGGTACCTTGCCAAAAGCGAATTTATCGAATGTTAATCGATTAGTTTAGGAGTTATGTAAAGTTCTAGTCAAAATGTGCTCACAATTTGTTGACAAGTTAGAAACCATATGTTGACAAGCAGGTATGATTTGAAAACGTTGATAACTTGTTACATTTTGAAAGCATAATAATGTAAACAATATACTGTGCTGAGTAATACCCATTGATTTAAAAAGTTAAAAATCATAACGAATAATATTTATTCGTTTGAAATAAAATCAAATTTGCAGCTTCAGAAAAAAACGAGAAGAAAAAGCAGTTAACATTTAAATCAACGATCATTTCGATCAACTCTCAACTAATTTATAATGAAGAACAATCAAGAAAAGAATTTATGAAAGTTTTTGTGTTGTCTCGTATTATTTATCTCAGTTCATATATGAACCTATTTAGATCCAGTACATCTTATTCTTGGTTGCGTCGTGTGGGCTGATATCTTTCAATATCTCTTCAATGGTTTGGCCAGCTGAAAAATAAAAACTTCAAAATCAACGAAGATACGTGAAACTTATCAATTTCATTTTTATCTCAAATTACACTCAAAATCCAGTTATACTTATCATCAAATAACGCCGAAAATTAAGATGTGAGCGTTAAAGCAATTTAAATTATTAGAAGATTAAAATCTAATTTAATGATAAATAAACTCACATCAAGATTTAAAACGAACTAAATAGCCAATAACTCACGTCTAGACTTATAATTAATCATCAATCAGCTAATTAATTAATTATCAATTAACTCACGTCTACTCGCACCATGGCCCCTGTTTGCAGTGCCCACAGAGCTAGCTCCATCTGAGCTGTCAAAGTTGTACTTTGAGTTGGAGAGATGGGCTCGGGCTCGGTCAGTCGCTAGATGTGCATAGTAGGTTGGAGCAGGGATGGATACAGATCTGAAATTAATTATCAATTAGTTATTTAATAATTCTTGTGATGAATGGGGATATGCATTCAATTATTGATTAGTTTATAAACGATTCTAAAGATAAATTGATATAAATCTGATGTATCTATCAGTTAATTGATAATTCTTTCAAGAGAATTAAATAATTAGATACAGATCTGGAATTGTTATGTATTTCATAATGTGTTGTGTACTACTGAGAAATTGTAGACTAACCTTGTGCATCTAGCGTAAACATGGCAGAGATGATATGTAAGTTTGTAGATCATATCAGCTGGGAATCTATTTTCATCAACCAGTACATGGTACTTGGCTGGCTTGTTCGTTCCTAAGGAGTGGGTTAGGGTTATGTGATATAATAATAGCTCAAATATGTTTGATAATTTAAAGACCATATATTTAAGTCCGCGTCACTTAATGTGGTTGCATCAGTTTGAAATAAGTGACAGAAATATAATGGTTTAATTTGTTACTAATCTTAAATAGTCAGAACCAGGAATCTGAAAAGATTTTTTTTGCAAAATATACCAGTAACACTGTTTAAAAAAACATAGTTCAGATATCAGGAAGTAAGTGAAAGTAAGCCAACCTTGAATTCCTTGGTGAGAGTTGAGGTAAAAGTCAAAGTCAGTAGTTGAAGTGACACCCTGATCTACTACAGTTCCAGCGGGTACGTTTCCAGATCTGTCTCCATCACGTGGGTTCTGGAATGTTAACATTAGGTTAGAGTAGTGTTATTGGAATGTTGGTTAGGACCAGCCTCTACCCCACAAAAGTTATTCATAACTTTTCTTTCATAGGTTATCCCATCAAAAATGTTTGTTATTGT
Organism: Bolinopsis microptera; assembly: GCF_026151205.1. Classification (NCBI taxonomy): domain Eukaryota; kingdom Metazoa; phylum Ctenophora; class Tentaculata; order Lobata; family Bolinopsidae; genus Bolinopsis; species Bolinopsis microptera. The sequence continues at coordinate 2,231,077 of NC_087078.1, read as the reverse complement.
AATACAGATTCCCAGGCCCGGCTACAATCCCGGGCCTCTGATAGATTCCAACATATAATAACTTTCCTCGTTTACAGTTTTTGGAACGAATAATAATTATAACTTAGTGGCCGCTAAGTAAACAATTCCCTGTGAGTTATAACAGATATCCAATAAACATATCTGACCTTGTTTGAACAGCACATCAGACATTAATGGACACATTGGAAGTCTCAAATTACCGGCTCCAATAACATCGTGTAAATCAAATTACCGGCTCAAATCAAACTCCGAACATTCTCGTTAAAACAAATTACCTGAACATAAAGTCTTGTGTGGTGACGTTTCTGGCAGACAATGTAGGTGACGGTAGGAGCGTATCCTGCCTCCAGTTCAAGACAAGCTTCTTTATTGCATCCAGCTGGCGAGAAGATCTTTAGGTGAAAATAAAACGACAAACATTATAAATTTAGTACAGATTAGAATAGCTGGCTTTAGATGAAAATAGAGGCAATAAGAAAAGAAAACTAACCAGCATTACAGCTCTAAACAAACCTCGAAAAGCATGACGTGATAAAACTGTCCCTCGCTGATACCATCTCTGTAGAAGATAATACGTTGAGGTTTTGTCTTGACAGATTGATAGAACTTGATCAGCATGTTCTTAACCATGGCCTGTAGGCTCTCTATAACTGGGCTGCTGACCTTCTTTCCGTCTGTCTTCTGGATACCGATTTGTGTGGCATAGCGACAAGCGAACTTGTCCGTGCTGCCTACTAGAGCAGATACACTGGGTCGGCTGCCTTCTCCTGGAGGGTACGGGGTTACAGTGGGCTAAAAGGGTTGAGGTTGAAGGGGTTGAGGGTAAAGAGGTTGAGGGTAAAGGGGTTGAGGGTAAAGGGGTTGAGGGTAAAGGGGTTGAGGGTAAAGGGGTTGAGGGTAAAGGGGTTGAGGGTAAAGGGGTTGAGGGTAAAGGGGTTGAGGGTAAAGGGGTTGAGGGTAAAGGGGTTGAGGGTAAAGGGGTTGAGGGTAAAGGGGTTGAGGGTAAAGGGGTTGAGGGTAAAGGGGTTGAGGGTAAAGGGGTTGAAGGTAAAGGGGTTGAGGGTACCTTGAGCTGGATGAGCGTTGTCAGCTCCCATCACTATACAGGGTTTGCTAAAGATGGGAATGTTGATCATATCAGCTGCAATGTTGTTGACTCCTCCTAACTTAGTATTCACCTTTTGTAGGATGTTACCTGCGGATAAACAGTTAGTTTTTAATCAGAGTATCATCGCCTATTAAGGTAGTACACGTGAAGAGATTATTATTGAGGCTCTCGTTGTAATAGTAATAGCAAAAACAAGTTTATGCCTCGGGTCAAAATGTAAAACTGTAAAACTGAGCTCCACATTTAAATTTGATGTAAAATAACACGTACCAATAGTCTGAGGTTTTGGTGGTTTCATGTTCCTCATTTCCATGCACTGAGTTGAGATAGCGTTTTGGTTCTCAAACACATGCTTAATACGCGGGTAACAGCTGCTGGAATTCTGAAAAAGTGAGTAGAGTTAGCTAACTTGTTAAATGTACTAAGTAGTGGAGTAGAGTTAGCTAACTTGCTAAATGTACTAAGTAGTGGAGTAGAGTTAGCTAACTTGCTAAATGTACTAAGTGGAGTAGAGTTAGCTAACTTGCTAAATGTACTAAGTAGTGGAGTAGAGTTAGCTAACTTGTTAAATGTACTAAGTAGTGGAGTAGAGTTAGCTAACTTGTTAAATGTACTAGGTAGTGGAGTAGAGTTAGCTAACTTGCTAAATGTACTAAGTAGTGGAGTAGAGTTAGCTAACTTGTTAAATGTACTAAGTAGTGGAGTAGAGTTAGCTAACTTGCTAAATGTACTAAGTAGTGGAGTAGAGTTAGCTAACTTGTTAAATGTACTAAGTAGTGGAGTAGAGTTAGCTAACTTGTTAAATGTACTAAGTAGTGGAATAGAGTTAGCTAACTTGTTAAATGTACTAAGTAGTGGAGTAGAGTTAGCTAACTTGTTAAATGTACTAAGTAGTGGAGTAGAGTTAGCTAACTTGCTAAATGTACTAAGTAGTGGAGTAGAGTTAGCTAACTTGCTAAATGTACTAAGTAGTGGAGTAGAGTTAGCTAACTTGTTAAATGTACTAAGTGGAGTAGAGTTAGCTAACTTGCTAAATGTACTAAGTAGTGGAGTAGAGTTAGCTAACTTGCTAAATGTACTAAGTAGTGGAGTAGAGTTAGCTAACTTGCTAAATGTACTAAGTAGTGGAGTAGAGTTAGCTAACTTGCTAAATGTACTAAGTAGTGGAATAGAGTTAGCTAACTTGTTAAATGTACTAAGTAGTGGAGTAGAGTTAGCTAACTTGTTAAATGTACTAAGTAGTGGAGTAGAGTTAGCTAACTTGCTAAATGTACTAAGTAGTGGAGTAGAGTTAGCTAACTTGTTAAATGTACTAGGTAGTGGAGTAGAGTTAGCTAACTTGCTAAATGTACTAAGTAGTGGAGTAGAGTTAGCTAACTTGCTAAATGTACTAAGTAGTGGAGTAGAGTTAGCTAACTTGTTAAATGTACTAAGTACTTCTTTATATATATTTTTAAACAACGAATAATTCTGAAGTCGCATACTGATAATATCACTATCACTACACTGTACACTTGCAACTGTATTTTTGAGTTTTGGAAAGTACACAGAGTGTAAGAGGCGTCAATATGACCATTAAAACTGGAAATATTTATATCTATGTACTACACAGAAATCAAGGGGACCTCATTTAACTGACCCTGGGTAGAATGCAGTAAACCAAATCTATTGGGTTTCCTCCAGCTTTCTGTTTGATCTCCGCACACACAGCCTGAATCTCATTCTCACGGAGGTATTTAACGTAAGAGGGCTGTGCTATTTGCATTCCGTTATCTCTTCCTACTTTGATCATCACGTCACAGAACGCCTGAAAGGTTGTATGTGTAAGTTGGAGGAATTTACATTGACTGTCACCAAACCTTGAACTGTCACATAGCAGCTCCAGAGCAGTGAAACAGCATCAATTAAATTATGCTTCTTCGGTCTTAAAAAATGCTACGGAAGGAAACAAAACTTTCACATATAATTCAACTTCAAATATATTTCCCACAACACAATCTAGATCAGAGTAAATGATTTCAAATCTAACCTTAACATCAGCAGTCTGACACTGGTTTTGCGGAGGGAACATGAGCATGGCCCAGTTCTTAATGCTGAGTGCTCTGAAGAACTGTTTCCCTCTGTTGTCCCATACTCCACCCTGAGCAGTTACCACCTGGTTATTGGAGTATCCCAACTTGGGAGGCTGAATAACCTTACCCTTGATCTGCACCATTGAGGTATCCACTTCGAACCCAAACTGTTTGAGGTAGGGGTCGGCAGGGTACTGCATCTTTTTGACTTGTTCGTCAGTTCCTTGTTTTCTCAATGGTGGTTTCTTAGCAGTGGCACGGATCATGTTTCTGGTCTCGTTGTCGGTTAGTTTTCGCACACAGCGCTGACCTGCTACGATGTCACATACCTGAATAAGGGATATTTTTATGCTGTGGTAACGGTTTTATGAAAACTTGGGAAATAGGAGATTCAAAATATAAGTCAGTGTAATAATTTCTTTCTCGAATTAAAAACATGGCAACTATCTTATTAAAATATCAACAAATCTAGTAAAATAATTCCTCACCTCCATAGGGATAAAAGTGTTTTTCTCCTTGGGAGACACCCAGATACAGGGTAGGTGAGGGTACTTCAGTGTATAATTATACTGTTGTTTGAAGTACTGTCCTATGCTCATTTTGCGGCCCTCTACATCAAACGAGATCTGGCTAGCGGTCTTGCTGGTCAGCTTCTCGACTCTGGTGAGGATGTGGACAATAGAAGGGGGTCCTTAAACCATGCAAGGCGTAAGGACGGAGACAAACATAGTTGACTCAAAATAAGTAATAAGTTTTGTGAACGTTTAATTGTGTAGAAGATCTCATATAAATTTAAAAATTCGAATTCATGCTTGGAACTCAATTAAAAGTATTCGATGATACAATTGAAATAAATCAACATACCTATATTGCCGCTTTTGGGCCTGATGTTTGACGGAAACCCTCAAAAACTTGAGATGTTTCTCAAGGATAATCCTATCAGCATCCCTCAGATTGAAGTTAGCGTTGATTGGTCCTTTCATGTTCAGCTGCTTAGCCATAAAGTCCAGGACGGGCTGTTCCTCGTAGAAAGCAGTGTGGCTCTCATCAACGTTCAGTACCAGTCCCCAGTTACTTGGTCGAGCAGAGGTGTAGATTCCTGTTGGTTAGAATTCAGACTTAGGGAGGGGGCTGGGGGTTGGATATTGAAAATTGAATAGTTCTGAAGTAGTTTAAAGTGCTCAACCCATTTCAGCCGGCTACATACCGGTCCAAAGCTCCGTTGCTTCACCAAGGGTGACCCTCTTGTTGGCATCAGGTCGCTGGTACATGGACCTGCCAGCTACCGTGTATCTCATGGACGGAAAGTGACGGAGCACAATATCAGCTACAACCAGGGTCTCTTGGGGGATATCTCCGTATCCACTGCCTGCAGAAACGGGTTGTTTTAAATGTAATAGTTAAAACGCAGTTAAATCATTATTTTCAAAATATTTCAATTTTATCACATTTGATTACAGGGGATAAAACTTGGCATTGGAACTTACCTTTCAAGACCTGTTCTAGACAACTCATGTCTATTGATGCTGCAAACTTGATTTGAATCGTAAATTTCTTGGCCTTGGAGTCGACTTGTTCGGGCAGCTCTACCTCAACAGACTGAGCCTCATTTCCTACTGGCAGCTTTATAGAGCTGTAGACATTCTTGTTTCCGTCGTAAACGGGCAGACCGTCTGAAAGAGGGTGGGGTTTAATGGAATGTTATCTTCTTAAACGAGGAAATTGTTATGTACAATGAAGGTGTAATGAATACTGCCGAATGTTTAATTGAAGCTGAAGGAAAATATTCCGGAGATAGCTAAGTTCGATAGTATTGCTTACTTTTGAACAGGGTCGCCTTGTTGTCTTGGGCGAATTTGTGGATAAGTTTCCTTTTCAGGAACTTGGGGCACTTAGGCTCGATCTCGATGTCGTAATGGTATACGGTTATCCTTGGGTTAAACTTCATTCGGTAGAAATTCGCGAAGAGATCGATGGGTCGACCCTCCTTGCCAAAGCCGGGTCGTACCACGGCCTTACAGGCCATCGTACGGTCGAAAGCTGTAGACATTTCTTCTTTTTTACTTGTACTTGCTAAGGAAGATAATAAGGTTGATCACTTTGTTAATTGTAACATATTATACGGTTGACGATGTAATCTACTGAATCCTGTTTAATTTACATGTACTTTAGATTGGCACACAAAGAGAATTTACAATCGTATATAAACTTACTAGACACAAAGTTGTACGAATACAAATATAATATAAAAATCTGAAAATTATCTTTAAATCGGAAAACGGCTCAAAATCAAATATTCTTTATAAAATCAAATACGAAAAGCTGTTATCTCATCAACTCAAATAAGAATAAGTTAATCAAAAGGAAAAATTATACCGGTATAAACAAGCGCGAGCGGTTTTAAAAAAAATTTAGTGAAGAGTGTTGCTTAGCTTCCTAGAAGATCGCTTTCTCCTTCGACCAGTATTTATCATAGGAACATGGTTCAGTAAGTCTGTGATGTGTTGAACGATCAATCCAATTGCTACTTTGTTTTCACCTCCACGAGGGATTATGACGTCAGCATACTTCTTGGTTGGGAGACAGAATTCCTCAAATGCTGGTTTCACAAATGTGGTGTACTGAGTGAGAACGGTCTCCAGTTTACGACCTCTAGATTCGATATCACGCTGTACTCGGCGGGAGAGCCTCGTATCTGAGTCAGTGTCAACAAATAGTTTAATATCGAACAAAGATCTCAATTCTTTGATGTACAAAACTAAAATGCCTTCGATTAAAATTATGTCCGTAGGGAAAACTTGATACGTTTCGTCTGATCGGCGGTGAAGGACGAAGTCGTAGATAGGGATTTCAACAGTCTCACCATTTCGAATTTGCTGAATTTTCTCTAACATGAGTTCGGTGTCAAAAGCGTCTGGGTGGTCAAAATCGTACTGCCCGGACTCAGCCAACAGAATCTGAGTAGGGGTCAGAGGCTTGTAGAAACTATCTTGACTAAGAATAATTACTCGGTTGTTCATACTTTTATCAGTTAAGCTCTCAATGATGCATTTGCAAACAGTTGTCTTCCCAGAGGCTGTGCCGCCAGCAACGCCTATGATAAAGCTGCTGCTGTCGCTGCCGGAGCTGGCATGTAGACCGTTCCTCACATCTCCATTCATACTAGCCATCAAACAGTCCTGAGCTGTTATCTAAGATAGGTTATTTGTGTATTATGAAATATGGTTCACAAAAGGCTACGACTTATCAACGGTAACGGAAACAACCTGACGGGTGTAAGACCAAATCTACAGGATTTGTCTAACAATGTATCTATAAAAAGCTACTGACAGAGGAACCAGAACATTAAACGCTTGCGGAGTATCTTGAATTTATTAGCTCAAGTATGCGCGGCTCAACTCAAATAATTATGGATGCGCACCTTTTATTTATTCATTTCACCTTTGAATAAAATATTTATATTTTGATGAAGGTTTAATAATATAATTTGATATTGCTATTTGATAAATTTAAATGATTGTTATTCAAAAGCTTTCAAAGTCAAACATTTACTATTTTTTTTTTTTTTTTTTTTTTTTTTTTTAAGAGAGGCTGGGCCTGGTTGGCCCACGAGAGGATAGCATATGAATGCTTTGCCTACCTCTGGGGTATGGCAGTCCTGTGGGAGGATGCCAGTGGAATCAAGATGTGTAATCAAGGATGATGGTAAGTGTTGTGGGGTGTGTCATAGATAAACGCTTAAGTGGTGGTTGAGTGTGGAAGAGAGAGGCGAAATAAGACGGCGTTAAAGTAGTCGCTATGTTACACCTGTCTGGTCCAACTCCTCTGGCACCACTAAGCGTTTAGTGTGGTTTGTAAAGTTGACAATGGTGGAGATGTGTTGGTTGTCGAATATGTCATTGACAGAGAGGTAGTAGTCCCGGAAATATTGACCTCTTATTTGGGCAATAGCCGGGCACTGTCCGAGAAAGTGTGAGACAGTCTCCTCTTCGTCGCCGCATTTAGGACAAGCACTTGTGTCTGATTTGCGAATGGTGTGTAGGTGTTTGTTGAGGCCACAATGTCCCGTGATGAGGTGCACTGCAGTTCTATAATTTTGTCTGTTGTTACTGAGTGTAGTGTTGAGATTTTTGATGATGTTGATGTTTTTATGTCCAAGTGTTAGTTTAGTGTGTCTGGGACCATCAGTAATCCATGATTCTTGATTAAGTTTTGTGACTTTGTCGTTGATCAGGCGTTTGATGTAAGATTGTGGAATTGGGCAATTCAAAGTGGATTCACTGGTTGTACCATTTTTGGCCAGCTCGTCTGCTTTTTCATTACCCCACAATCCAATGTGTGCAGCTATCCATCTGATCTCTAAGGTGTTAGTGGATCCGAGTGTATTGAGGGTGTCGTAACAGTCTCTAGTAGTCCTACTCCTCGTTGAAGGTGAGGATATGGCTTGAATAGAGGAGAGACTGTCTGACCATATGATGATGTGTGTGTTTGTATAAGTTGATAGATATTTACAAGCTTCGATGATGGCAGTGAGTTCTGTTTGATAAACGGTGCAATAATCGGGAAGCTTGAATGATCTTTCATCTAGTGTAGTGTTGTTGTTGTCTGTGGTGATAATATAACCAGCCCCGCTACCTGAGTCTGTGCGTGACCCGTCTGTGTAGCAGGTGATGGTTTCACTGGGGATGTTGTCGATGGTGTTTTGGAGTGAGCCTCTATATCCAATGTTGTCAGCTCCAGGAGTGGTGACCGTGAAGCGTCGTTCAAGCATCATGGTTGGTATAGATAGGTCTCTCTCTGCTTTGGGTGGTATGTTGAGGTCTACCATGAATTGTTTGTTGATAGTGGTGTGAGTTGTGATGGTACCTTTTCTGGGGGCGATAGTTTCGAGGGTTAGGCTTCCATATGCTTGAAGCCTGGCTGTGCCCTTTGCTGCTTCACCTCTCAGGAAAAGTATGATATCTGGAGTGTTAGTGAGGTGGTTCAGTGCGATGAAGGGAGTACTAGGCATGGCACCAGACATCATTCTCAATGCCAATGCCTGAACTCGTTTGAACTTCCTCGCGTTGGTGTCAGTTTGGGTTGCCACATTTACTATTCAAATATTGCAATTTATTAATCTCAACACAAACATTGGTTTTATTCATACAAATATTTTAATTGTATTTCCTGAAATATGAAACGCACAACTATGGGCTTAATATAACGGGTGATACTCGTAAAATAGTTGTTTCAAATATTAAACCAACTCGGCGCGCGTTTTGCTAGGTTACAACCATTTAATGGACCAAATACAAATCCGGATGAATCGGTTATTAAGCGAGTGCCGCGCATATATTAAAATTGTGTCAAAATCGAGCGCTATTTTTAACTGTCTGCCAAGTACCTATGCTGTGCTATGTTTTGTACTATCAACTACTGGTGCAGTGGCGTAACGTTGCCTGTTGGCGCCCCCTGCCGAAAAAAGCGCCCCCCTGTTGGCGCCCCCTCCCCTTTTGGTGCCCCTCCCTAAAATTGAACAAATTAGGTGATTTTAGAGAATACGCCGGTAAAATCTCTAAAAAAGTGTGTATCTAGAGCAAAACGCGCAGTTTTGCTAGTACTTTAGTTAAGTTTTCGAAATTGTCCCACATTCAAACGACGATTTGGCGCCCCCCTAAGACGGCGCCCCCCTGCACAGCGGGGTCAGCAGGGCCTTTCGTTACGCCACTGTACTGGTGACGCATGTTATTGCCGTGCAGTTCGATTTGTTATGATTTCTGATTCGACTGAAAGAGAGGAAAAACGTATACAAGTACAATGTTCTTGACAAATTATGCGAGAAACCTGTTATGCGATAGCATGGCTCTCCTTTTTAGAATGAGACCGGGAGTACCTCCTTTACTATACTATGCTGTTAAAGGGATTCCGTAGTTATGTTCAGACCAAGATTCCATGGGTCATAACCTTTTTTACTTCGGGTGCAACCAGTGGCGTAACATCACCCCCTCCTCTTTTGGCGCCCCCCTAAAATTGAACAAATTAGATGATTTTAGAGGATACGCTGGTAAAATTTCTAAAAAAGTGTGTTCCTAGAGCAAAACGTGCAGTTTTGCTAGTACTGTAGTTAAGTTTTTCCAAATTGTCCCACATTCAAACAACGATTTGGCACCCCCGCTTAGATGGCACCCCTGCACAGCAGGGTCGGCAGGGCCTTTCGTTGCGCCACTGGGTCTAACGTTCAGCTCCATAAAAAGGCCTATGTCCAGAGGGACCTTTGAACATACATATATATAAATAAGTCAAACCTGCCCAAGCTAGAGAGCCATGGCAGGGCCAGCACACAAGGCCCGGACCAAAACAGACTGAGCCAACTGGGTATAAAAATATCAATATGGAAAACTAGTAACCATATGGACCTTTCAACATAGTGATATTGTATAACTTTGAAGGCATGAGCATGTTTTATCGAATTGTAGATAACATCTCTGTGTTCTAAGTCTTTTCTTGTGCAATGGTATATTATGCATGATAGTTATGTGTTCACATCAACCATTGCAATCCTTATTTATCCCTATGTACTTGTTGTTGTGAAAAATGAATGGAAATATAGGGTTTAGAGATCCCTCCGTAACATTTAGACAAACTGACCTTGTTGCCAAATGTGAGCTCTAGCTGGTATTTTCTTAAAACGAATCTTACGAAAGATGGTGCTCCTCTTGTTGAACTGCTTGGTTTTCTCACAACAAAACTGTACTATTACAATTGAAGGCCTGAGTCCTGCAAACCCAGGGTTATGGCTGATGTAAGAGTGGTTGGTTGGTTAGTTCCTAAGAATCACTGTTAGTTGTGTTGTAACCATCATACTGATATCTTGTATGGCTTCAAAATAGAGCCTCTGCTCATCAATTAAACAGCAATTGCACCTTAAATTTAACTCAGTTTATCATTATTTTAGATTTTCATGTGATTAGACTATGTCAGTCCTCGTAGTAGTTACTGTTTTAGAAGGTAAGCTTTTCAATGATTTGTTTAATTTTACTTTTCTTGAGCTATTCGAAAATTCGAATTTCTGCTGTAATATAAGACAATTAAGTAAAAAAAAATTTAAGTAAAACAAAATTTAAATTTTATTGCCATTACAATGAATAATGATATCATAATAAATATAAGTAGACATCCGATAATAAACTTGTTAGGTCCAGTACAACCCAAGATGTCGGCCCACTAACAAAATAAAGAAAGCTAGCATGTTCATAGTTTTTCAAAAGAGCATACTTAGGCTGTACGGAAATAGCTTTAATTCTATGTTATATTAAAAACTTTACATCATTTTTGAGATACAAAAATCAAATTTAAAGAATATCAACAGTCAGAACTGATTGGCAGAACAGAGTATGTTAAAAGAATTTATTTTATTACTCTTTTGCTGCTTAGGCTAATAGGGACACACACAAAAATTAATGGGTTATGACCGATATATAAGGTATTTACAAATTATAAATACAATATACATGCTATCTGAGTAATAAAGCAGCCTTATTGGATCAGAATCTATGCAATCCCAATTTGCTTAAAAATGTTTCAGCAGTACAGCTATGCAAGAATTGTCATTCGTAGCTCAAAATGATAGAGCAATTAAGAAGCAATGTTTTTCACTATTAATGGCAAAAATGGCAATTATATTTTTTGACATATCCAGGTAAACAATTTCCGTCAAAGCCAAAGTCAGAACTCCAAGTAACTTGTAAGTTTGCAAATGAAGTCCTGAACAGTGATCCCGTCTCCCATGTTTCATCTCCGTACTTCAACACCGAACTTGCTTGGGAACTCACACGCAAAACTCTTCACCAACACAGGTTGCAACGGACTCCCTTGAAACTTACCGTGAGTTACACTGTGTATATGATAGAACTGTAGTTTACATAAATTAGAAAATACTACAATATAATCAAATGTACGATGTTGGATACCTGAGTTCTATATCTTTCGATAGCAACTCCATCTATGTATCTGCTTAGCTTCCATTTCTGATCCTGGTACTTGAGATTCCAGGTGTGGCTTTAAACAATGTTTTAAGGGCCCAACACTCAGCTCACTCAGTTGATGGTAGAACAGTGGGTCTTTGTGCGATGTTGTAGCAGGGACTCCACTTCTTGATTTCTCTTGCTAACCAGATTGCATAGGAACATCTGAGAGCAACCAAAGCCGCCTCTTGGAACACTGCTTTCTTTACTCTCTTTGTAACACCAAAGTAGTTTAGTAGGGCTGGTAAGGTATGATGCCAGAAGCCTCTACACCCAACCTCTACCATAAAAAGCTGAGGTTTCCAACCACTGCCATGCAGCCCAAGAATAAGCTCTCTGTTATAACGTGCTTGTTTACGTTCTACTTGGTCACTAAAGTTATTATATAATATATATATATATATATATTAACTTTATTATACTCATTTACAAGCAGTATTAGCTTTTTAAAACATAGCTTTCGTCTTAGATCGTTGCTTTAAATTAAGGATTAGGGTGACTGTAGGGTCTTAGTCGAACAGATGCAGTGGTCAAGAATGTATGTTTTATACTGTGTTTCAGAGGAATTTGTTTCCCTTTGAATCAATCAAACTAGATGAATTGTTGTAAATACTGAGATCAAACTATCAATCTACAGGCTATCGTCAAACATGTTGCAAGGCGTCATCTTCAGTGACATAAGCCCTAGAAATTGTAAAAAGTTAGTAAAACCCAAAATTCCTTTAAAAATCTGAACACTCTTAAAACGGTTATAAAGTATAAATTAAGATGTTAGGAGTAATGGAAGGCCAAAAGGATTTATAGTGTTAATTCCCAAAGGTTTTAAAGTCTTGAGTAGTTGAATATATTTATGTTCACGAACATCCAAAGTTTTAGGACTAGAATTATCAATAATTGACACATTAAAAATTTTGTTAAAATCTTCCCTTTGTCTAAAACCATGATCCAACAAATGTAAACCCAAACTATATTCATCACTTGTTTCATCTACCTTATCACCATTTAAAAGTTTATAATATTTGACCCTATGTATACTGTGTTTTGGGCACTTCCAATGTGTACTATTGATATAAGTTTTCGTTTGAAATAGGATGTAACATGCATTTTCAATTATCTGAAATATTGCACAGATTTTCGACTTCAAACACGACAAGATACTCAACAAATAACACAATCAGTTTCAAGCCAAGACGGGTACCAATACAGAGGAGGTGGGCCACATCATGCTGGACCTGCGTTCCATCTCAAACCAAGGTGGGGAATACAAGTGGTACCCACTTTCTCGCAACAAATACAAAACTCACAAACCCCAAGTTAGACTGATGCTCTCAACTGAAGATCCTGATGGAGAAATGCAACCGGTAACTATTTAATTTTATTAATTATCGTCATTCTAGTTTAGTTTTCATTGTTCTGCTGCTGTCACACTTAAAAAAAAATTGTAAATTAGTTTTAAGTGCGATGAGATATATGTTTCATTGTCTTTTAAACCAATAAAATAAAGCAAATCCCTCTAGGAGGCAGAAGTTGTCCCCAAGAAACTGTTTGTTTCACTAGACGAAGCAGCAGGGTGTTACCAAGTCGGAGAGCCCTCTAACTCTGACCCTCTTTACAATCTCTCCCTCACTATCATTGCAGCCTCTAATCTCATCAGACTTATTGACAGCACCAAGCCGGCCGCTTTTTCTTTCAGGTTTAAAACTTCATTCAAGTGGTGATTCCAGGAAATCAAATATGATTTTGCTGATATTTAAGGCTTAATAGATACTTGAATTAAATTCAAACTAGGTATTTATTTCAGGTATTTATGGTATTTAGGGTATTTATGCACATTGTTAACTAATAACCATTATTTCAGATTTAATCTGTTGGATAACATCATAACAAACTCTTCTTTTGTTAACGCTGTAAAGCCAGACTTTCCCATCGAGAGGGTGAGTGTGAAGTTGCGTGGTTCTCTCGAAAATGTTTACAAGTACCTTGCCTCTGTTAAAGATGTCTCCCTTCAACTATGTCAAGGTAATTTATAATCTGCAATTAATTAGCATTTTTCAGGAATAAATTGCACATAAAATCACCCACACACTCGCGCACATTTATTTAATTGCAATCATTTTTAATAGCGTGATTCAATAGATAATTTTAGATCAACAGAAATCCTTAAATCATCCTCTGCTTCTGTAAGATTTATGATTTTATACAGAACAGCACGACATATTGTTGACACCACTGCACTGTCTTACCGTTCCTAACGAACCCCAATATTCAGGACCAGAAGTGGTGGGTGTAGTGAACATGCCCTTTACCAAGCTGCTCACTGCTGCTGAAGATACTGAGAGTGTGAACTCTCTACATGCTTGTCTGTATCTCCAGCATCCTGCACTGGTTAGTGTCATATTTTATAATCTTATATAATCTGTGGTTTGTTCGGTGATTTGCTCTAGCTAGTTAACACCAATCCACACGATTGCTGCACTAAAAAACTTATAATTATTTCGGTTAAGGTCAATTCCGGGACCGCTTGAACCCTAGCATTTTACTACTTTGAAGGGGGTCGGTAATTTAGCTTTTGGTGGCTAATAAGGATGATCAAGTAGTCCAAAAAGCCCCATTTACATCCCCAAATGAGACACACGTTTATTATCAGGGAGACGTGATGGGAGAGGATAGACCAAGTGTAGAGGTGCACTTCACACTACGCGAAGAGAGACCCCTCACCCAGCCTCCCCCTCCGGCTCCTGCGCCTCGCTTGTTAGATGATACTGACGAGATGTTAGCACCATCTACAGAACAACTTGACGCTGAGATGCGTGCATCTTCTCCCCCTCTTTCTCTTCTCTCTCCTTCTCCTCCTCGCTCTCCTGTAGCTTCTTATCCTGGGGTGAGGGTCACACAAGGTATGATACATTCTGTTTCAATTTTAAACACTTTTTGTTTCACCTTAGTAGTTAGTTTCACTACTTTCGATTTCAGTTAGGTGTATGATGCTGCCTGATTTATTTTTGTCGATCCTTTAAATCAAATTTTGTTTTTGCCTAATGTCTATTATTATTTTGTCTTGTTTGTTGTGTAAATTCCTGCGTCGAACTTTAGTTCCTGACAGGAAATAAACCAGAACTAACAGGTTTTCTCTAAAACAATGCGATGTACTTGCGATGTATTTTAGTTGCAGTACCGGCTTCTAGTGTTGCTTGGTGAATGACTGGAAGTATCCAGCCAGAGGACAGTCTTTAGGGCTCCTCCAACATTAAACATGCAGCTGAACAACAGATTTACTGTTGCACATTTTATGGAGCCTTTACCTCTGGGATTTTGCTAGTAGTCAAAAGAATTTACCCCAGTGTCCGTCTTAACATTTGAGCTGTAGCGGTTTGTACCGTATCATTTTTCTGTGCCTCTTATTTTTTGGAGCACTATAAGTAAATCTCTGCTCCGTATATTCAAGTTTGTTGTTGTAATCGCTACTTTTAAGGGTGTCGTCGTTTAAATATACTTCTTTAGATTTATTCGACTCCTTCTCGTTGCCTGATAGCCACCTTGTGTTGCCTTGTGTTGCCTTGTGTTGCTTTGTGTTGCCTTACATGTTGCCTTGTGTTGCCTTGTGTTGCCTTGTGTTGCCTTGTGTTGCCTTGTGTTGCCTTGTGTTGCCTTGTGTTGCCTTGTGTTGCTTTGTGTTGCCTTGTGCTACCTTGTGTTGCTTTGTGTTGCCTTACATGTTGCCTTGTGTTGCCTTGTGTTGCCTTGTGTTGCCTTGTGTTGCCTTGTGTTGCCTGATAGCCGCCTTGTGTTGGTAATTGTTTTAACTGTAATTCCTTTTATAAAGAAGCATCGAGCGATTTATTTCAAAAGTGCAGATTAGTAGTTGTTAACACTGATGATTGATTTGTGAAATTGTACGATTAATATATGTTAAATCAATTAATTAGTGTTGATCCACCTAATACCACGATTCTTCAGGAGAAAGTAAAATGTGGTTATGTAACATACGATTAGCTAACGCTAAGATAAGTAAGTGTTGAGTTCAAGAAGATTTGTACCCATTTTGTGCTTTGAAATAAACTATAAATTTAAAGATAATAGAATCTTAAATCAATTTTTGATTTCTGAAAAGGTCAATAACACATTTTCAATTTTGATTGGTTAAAAGTCCTAGTCCCTGCAATATTGAACACAGATTCTGTTTCAATACGCAAAGGTCATCAAATAGGTTTTCTGTATCACATTAACTGTTTCACTTAAACATTAAACACATTCTGTTTCACTTCAACATTAAACACTCTCTGTTTCACTTCAACATTAAACACTCTCTGTTTCACTTCAACATTAAACACATTCTGTTTCACTTCAACATTAAACACTCTCTGTTTCACTTCAACATTAAACACTTCTGTTTCACTTCAACATTAAACACTCTCTGTTTCACTTCAACATTAAACACTCTCTGTTTCACTTCAACATTAAACACTCTCTGTTTCACTTCAACATTAAACACTCTCTGTTCTCACATTAAACACTCTGTTTCACTTCAAACACTCTCTGTTTCACTTCAACATTAAACACTCTCTGTTTCACTTCAACATTAAACACTCTCTGTTTACTTGTCGCAACAACCGGGATAAAGATAATTTTACACGGAATACATTACAACAATGCGACTCATAAATAATACTCCAATCCGGATTTTACACTCTCTGTTTCACTTAAAAATTAAACACATTCTGTTTCACTTCAACATTAAATACTCTCTGTTTCACTGAAACATTAAACACATTCTGTTTCACTTCAACATTAAACACTTTCTGTTTCACTTCAACATTAAACACATTCTAGTTCACTTCAACATTAAACACTTTCTGTTTCAGTGCCCAGTGGTAAGAGGTATATCAGATACGTTTACCCATATTTCGGTACAACAGCCCCTCACTCTACTTCAGTAGTACACTTCATAGCAGGAGATTCCACCCCACTTCCACCTACTGCTTGTGAATATTCCTTTACAGCTGATACAGAAAGTGTGGTCCAGCAGTTCACAAAGTTAGTGGATTTAAAATGTTATTGGGTCATTGGTTTTTAAATTTTCTGTGAAATGGAGTGAGAACTGAAAGAATTATATATTATGAAACAGCTATTTTGTGTTTTCGCCGTCTTGATAAATCCTTTCTTTTTTAATTTAATATTTGCTTAGATGATTCAGATAATCATAATGTTTAACTTACACAAAGTTACAGCGATTGATCGATAAGATACTTTGCACTGTGATAACATCATTACATTATAGGATAACAAGAGTGTTATTTCAGAGTGCCACTTGTTTTACAATTCTGGAGTAAAACGAATGAAGGAGAAGATTTAGAGGGAACATCAGTTGTACTATTAGCTCAGCTTCTAAAGGTACACTATTTTCTGTTTTGACTCCTCTTGACGTATCATAAGCACTCAAAAGTCATAATCTGTGTCCTTATTATCATCTTTGACTCGTGTTAGACATTCTTTAACCTAAAACGGTAGTACGTACTCAGTAAAATTCGTGGTTTTAGGGAGGATTGCAACAGATGTCAGGGAAGATAATATCAAAATCAGACGAGAAGGTTATCGGGGAGGTGCAGATAACGGGTTATCTTGAAGATAAGGGTATGACTCATCAACCCGTTGGAAATAAACCAAATTCTAAACCTCTCAGAGCTGAACCAAATTCTAAACCTCTCAGAGCTGAACCAAATTCCAAACCTCTCAGAGCTGAACCAAATTCCAAAACTCTCAGAGCTGAACCAAATTCTAGACAGGTTAGATTAATTTAAAGAAGCAGATTGTGTTTTTTTGAAGAAAAAAGGGTCGGTTTCAAATTTAAAGATCGCAATTAAAATAGAATTGCGCGGAAATTGTCCTAAGTCCCTGCTGTGATAAACTGAATTGTGTTGGTTTACGTAACGCGCGCCGACTTTCATGTGACGCGAATTTTCGCATTATGCATTCACTATTGTTTTTCGATAAACATTTCCCAACCGAATTTGCCGCATTTTGTGGTGCATTAAATTTATTAATAATTATTTGTCACTCTAAGCGCGAAGTAAGTTCGGAAGATATACCAGAAAGACAGCAGGAAACTTACAAAGTTGCTTTAGAGTTAGAGTTGTGGAAAGAAATGGAACAGGAGAAATTCATCAAAGGTATGCAGCTCTATAAGTCAATAGCCTCAGGGTTCAAACTTCAAAGTTATTTTTTATTACTTTAAAAGGAATATAATAAATATAATCTCCTGCTGGTTATGGTATCATGGAAAATGTTTTTACCGTATCATAGCGATTACAATTGATTTCAGAAGTTATATTGCCAGATCCCAGTTCAATTTGTGACGGAGTTTTATATTAACACTAACAGGAAACGATGTATCAGAGTCAATATATTTTAATGTTGCCACGGTGTGGCAAGTCCCCATGCATCGTGGTCCGATACTTTCATTGCGTCTTAATATAGCACCCAAAATTTAGCTAAAAGTAAAAGTAAATATCAGTACAATATGGTATCCCCTGTTAACTTGTTTTCTTTAGATCTGGAGCTGAAAGGGGAGACGAGAATGAAACAGATAACTGCAGAGTGGAAAAAAAAGGAAATTGGTGAGGAGAATTCAATTTTTTCGCACAAACTTAACACCTGACAAAAAGGGAAAAATGCTCGGTCCTCTGAAAAAACATTAATTTAATTTAAAAATATCTGGCTTTACATTTGAAATTAAATTCCGTTCACACTGTTCCGCCCAGAGCGCGAGGAGGAAGCAAGAAGACAAGTATCAGAATACAACAAACTAAAGGGGAAGATGAAGATAGCGCTAAAAGATCTGGAACTGAGAGAAAACCAACTTTTGGAACAGGAACGGAAGGTGAAGTGCGAAATGGTTGTTCTGCTATTTCAGCGCGAGTCACTATCTACCATGTTGAGAATTCGTAAAGAGTTTTAAAAATGTTACATTTCCGTGGCCAGGAACTAGCATCAAAATACATTTCTGTTAAAATTTAATCGCGATTCTCTGATTAAAGACGATAATAAATTACCTTTTTTTCATCAGTTAGTGTTATCACAAGAAGATATGGCACGTGAGAGGACACGTTTAACAAGTGATATCAGAGAGACTAGTCGCAGAGTTGAGGAGGAATTCGAGCACAAACTCAGTCTACAGAAACAGAAACTAGCTGCTCTAGACAAGCAGAACAGGGATCTTAGAGCACAGGTTAGAGACAGAACAGGGATCTTAGAGTACAGGTTAGAGTCAGAACAGGGATCTTAGAGTACAGGTTAGAGACAGAACAGGGATCTTAGAGCACAGGTTAGAGACAGAACAGGGATCTTAGAGCACAGGTTAGAGACAGAACAGGGATTTTAGAGCACAGGTTAGAGTCAGAACAAGGATTTTAGAGCACAGGTTAGAGACAGAACAAGGATTTTAGAGTACAGGTTAGAGTCAGAACAGGGATTTTAGAGCACAGGTTAGAGACAGAACAGGGATTTTAGAGCACAGGTTAGAGACAGAACAGGGATTTTAGAGCACAGGTTAGAGTCAGAACAAGGATTTTAGAGCACAGGTTAGAGTCAGAACAAGGATTTTAGAGTACAGGTTAGAGTCAGAACAAGGATTTTAGAGTACAGGTTAGAGTCAGAACAGGGATCTTAGAGCACAGGTTAGAGACAGAACAGGGATCTTAGAGTACAGGTTAGAGACAGAACAGGGATCTTAGAGTACAGGTTAGAGACAGAACAGGGATCTTAGAGCACAGGTTAGAGACAGAACAGGGATCTTAGAGCACAGGTTAGAGACAGAACAGGGATTTTAGAGCACAGGTTAGAGTCAGAACAAGGATTTTAGAGCACAGGTTAGAGTCAGAACAAGGATTTTAGAGTACAGGTTAGAGTCAGAACAGGGATTTTAGAGCACAGGTTAGAGACAGAACAGGGATTTTAGAGCACAGGTTAGAGACAGAACAGGGATTTTAGAGCACAGGTTAGAGTCAGAACAAGGATTTTAGAGCACAGGTTAGAGTCAGAACAAGGATTTTAGAGTACAGGTTAGAGTCAGAACAGGGATTTTAGAGCACAGGTTAGAGACAGAACAGGGATTTTAGAGCACAGGTTAGAGACAGAACAGGGATCTTAGAGCACAGGTTAGAGACTGAACAGGGATTTTAGAGCACAGGTTAGAGTCAGAACAAGGATTTTAGAGCACAGGTTAGAGACAGAACAGGGATCTTAGAGCACAGGTTAGAGACAGAACAGGGATTTTAGAGCACAGGTTAGAGTCAAAACAAGGATTTTAGAGCACAGGTTAGAGACAGAACAGGGATTTTAGAGCACAGGTTAGAGTCAGAACAAGGATTTTAGAGCACAGGTTAGAGACAGAACAGGGATTTTAGAGCACAGGTTAGAGACAGAACAGGGATCTTAGAGCACAGGTTAGAGACAGAACAAGGATTTTAGAGCACAGGTTAGAGACAGAACAGGGATTTTAGAGCACAGGTTAGAGACAGAACAGGGATTTTAGAGCACATGTTAGAGACAGAACAGGGATTTTAGAGCACAGGTTAGAGTCAGAACAAGGATTTTAGAGCACAGGTTAGAGACAGAACAGGGATTTTAGAGCACAGGTTAGAGACAGAACAAGGATTTTAGAGCACAGGTTAGAGTCAGAACATGGATCTTAGAGCACAGGTTAGAGACAGAACAGGGATTTTAGTTGTTTGGCAATCACACATTTCCTATTTGTGAAGTGGCTCTTGCATAATGTTCAAAATTTTATCCGCTATATTCATAGCTTTGAATGATTTTAAAGATCGGTGAAATCGACGATAGCTTATGAACTTCTATTTACTTTCTTATCAAAACTATCTACTGAGATGCGCATGTTCTAAATAAGATTTAAATTATTTTTGAGTCCTTGACACTGAAACAGTTTAACGTGGACCCCCCCCCCCTGAAACAGTTTCATCTCAGGTAGAGGAAGCAGAGGCTCGGCTAGAGAAAAGAACAGCAGAACTAGTCGCGGCTAGAGAGGCTCAACTCACTGCACCTTCTACTAAAATACAGGCTCAGTTAGAGATACTCAAAATGGAGAAGGTCAGACTTTTTATAGTTTTTTAAACATTTCTTTTTAACATCTTCACTGAAAACGTTATAATGTTATAATTGCTATATTTTGCTACAAGAGTTTGCTAACTTTATTATCGCAGGATGAAATGGACAGGAAGATAACGTCTCTAGAAAAAGCTAAGCTGCACTACAAAGAGAGTTGGACCAAAGCTCTCAAAGAGCTCATCAACGGTTCGTGTACCTTTAGAGTTAGGGGTCGTTCACATATTACGTAATCAATATTTTAGCAATTTTTACCCCCCTCCCCCCTTCCGTAATCAACCGTTATCAAGACCCAACCCCCCCCCCCTCCTGACAGCAATATTACGTAATCATGGCCTGACCCCCCCCCCGCCCCACTTGACTTTTTTCCTAGAAAACACTTTTCTCTACGTTTCATGCAACCCTGATTATGCTATCATGATGAGCCGAAATCATTGTTATGATATCCGGCCAAGCACTGCACCTTCTAAACTACTTACTATTATAGCCGGATATTCGATCAATTTCTAAATTTTATCACTATCAGAGTGAAATTGAGTGGAATTTGAATTAAAATATTGCCAAATTGTTATTATTCTAGAGGGTAAAAAAGAAAATTTTGATTACGTAATCAACGGCCGAAACCCCCCCCCCCCCCCCGTAATCAACCGTAAGCATTTGGAAACCCCCCCTCCCCCCTCGGCTGATTACGTAATATGTGAACGACCCCTAACTCATTAATTACAATTAGTCAATCAATTATAACTACCAAGACTTGTAATAGTGGAAATTTAATACATCATATGTTTTTAATTAACTTCTTACTCACACCCACCCTTCTCCACCAGTGAGAGAGCGAGCGCAGCAGGACGCTAAAAGACGACTACATCACGAGCAAAGTCTGATGGAACACGCCAGACTTCGATATCTCTCATTAGAGGACCAGAAGGTATGTGCAAACTGAGAGAGTTAGAGGACCAGAAGGTATGTGCAAACTGAGAGGGTTAGAGGACCAGAAGGTATGTGCAAACTGAGAGAGTTAGAGGACCAGAAGGTATGTGCAAACTGAGAGAGTTAGAGGACCAGAAGGTATGTGCAAACTGAGAGAGTTAGAGGACCAGAAGGTATGTGCAAACTGAGAGAGTTAGAGGACGAGAAGGTATGTGCAAACTGAGAGAGTTAGAGGACGAGAAGGTATGTGCAAACTGAGAGAGTTAGAGGATCAGAAGGTATGTGCAAACTGAGAGAGTTAGAGGACCAGAAGGTATGTGCAAACTGAGAGAGTTAGAGGACCAGAAGGTATGTGCAAACTGAGAGAGTTAGAGGACCAGAAGGTATGTGCAAACTGAGAGAGTTAGAGGATCAGAAGGTATGTGCAAACTGAGAGAGTTAGAGGATCAGAAGGTATGTGCAAACTGAGAGAGTTAGAGGATCAGAAGGTATGTGCAAACTGAGAGAGTTAGAGGACCAGAAGGTATGTGCAAACTGAGAGAGGGTGGTTCACTCAAGAAGTATAGTCGATAAAATGGTTTAAATAGATATTTCGAAAGTCATTGCCATAAATAAGTTGAGATACAATTTGTCTACAATATTCCGGCTTGTCCACGAAAAGAAATGATCACTGTGAAACCCTCAGTTGAAAGATAACAACAGACTGGGAGAAGATGTTGAGAATCTGAAGGGGGAGATAAACAAGATGAGGGATCATATTATCGTACCACAAAAAGAGAGTACAGATAAAACTCTACCTCAAGATAAGATCGCGGTTAGTTAAACATATCTCTGTTTGGTTATTTTGAGCTATTTAGGTTATTTTGAGTCACGTTTTTACAGGGTGCAGCAAGACTTGTTTCCAAATTTTGAATGGCTCTCAAAACCTAAAATACGAGACAAACAGTTTAATTTGTGTTTTAAATCGTAGACAAATTATTACAGTTCACTAATTGGTTATTTTGAGCTATTTTCGTCATGCTATCTTTAGTCATGTGATCTTATCAGTTATTTAGAATATATATTCGCATATATCCACACTATATTTACATTACACGTTCAACGTGATATCATTATCAGTGCAGTGTGTACAACACCAACTACACCGATCAATTGCCAATCTGCGAAAAATTTAATTATTATTATCACTTCGAGATGGCAGGGCGTACTCTCATGCTGTCTATAGGTGATGATTAATTCTGATCATGTGATTCTGATCATGTGATCTGTTAACAGTTCACTGATTGGCTATTTTGAGCCTCATAACAGCTCTCTGGTTAATAACACCCAATAACCTGCAGCTAGGCAGGCTGATAGAAGAACGAAACTCGTTACTGAACACTGGAGTGTACACCAAAGATGATCCCCTGATTCAGGAACTCAACAACAAGATCAACCTTCTCCAAAACCCTTGAAATGTTTCCGGCTAATTAGTTAGTTAATTGATTAATTGATTAACCAATTGATTTTTTGAACTGGGAGAACTGATTGATTTTCAGACACTAATTTATGCGGACGCCTGGCAATAATATCTGTAATACGAACTTGGTTTGTGAAGTGGTAAAGACAATCCCGACAGATTTGGGTTGAAAACGAGCTTATTACTTTTGACAGAATCTTTGTATAGATTGTATTATATATTAATTATTATGATGTTTGACTTTCGTCTTCATAGCCACTTTATTTGATCGTGACCAATAGTATTCCATCGTACTTGAAGTTATAATTTGATCCATTTAGTTTATTTGTTTTCGTGAAGTTAAATGTGGATGATCTTGTTACGACTTGTTAGTAAGATTAATAATGATACTTTTCTCTACTAGTATTGTTATCGCTATCCTACAATAAACTGTTTTGTGACCTATTTAAATATCATTTTGGAGCTGATACTTTATGTTTACAGATTTAAAATTCAGTAATAGCTGTATTATTTGTCTGATGAATAACATTATTAAATACAAATTCTAAACAAAGGATAGTTAAAAACAACGCCCAAGTCTAATCTTCACTGTAGTTTCTGCCAATATCTCGTACCATATCTAAATTCCACAGCTGTGAAGCAGAGTACACCCGTTGTCCATCTTTTCGTTAACCTTAGCACCATCTGGTGTCCAGGGACATCATGTTTCATATAGAATTTGGGACGGAGTTTTGATATTTTTCATCGAAACATTACATCGGATTTTTCATTGAAACATTACATCACATTTTCAGATTCTTCACCCATTCTTCAACAAAGAATTCAAAAATTGCTTAAAATAGGCCAACTCGACTTACTCGACTTAGGGCGGCTTCAAAAGGCTGAATGACCCAGTGCAGTTCCATTCACTGTGGCTAATGATCACTTACCCCAATGCCACACCATCTGGACATTGGGGAAACCACTAGAACAAATAACCGATTCGAACTTAACGTTAACCGCATGAAATTGAACATACATTTTTTCAGTGATACTACTACTAGTAAACTTTACTCAATCTTCATGTCATGCTCCCTGCAAAAAGAGTAAAAATATGAAAATTGTAGCCTTTTTTCGAATCTTCAGCATCTGATGATCGTCACGTCTTGCTGAGTCTGTTCTCTGCGGGCCCAGTCGAGCAGAATGTGAAACCTTGCTTCACTTGGACGGAAATATTCATAGACTTCATATAATAGATCTTTTCTGAAATTCATTGATTTCATCTTTTTATTATCTTAAGCACCAGCCTCAACTAAGTAACGCACCATATCTAAATTCTTTTGCTGTGAAGCGTTGAGTAGTGGAGTACACCCATTGTTCATCTTTTCGTTAACATTAGCACCAGCCTCAACTAAGTAACGAACCACATTTAAATTCCTTTGCTGTGAAGCGTTGAGTAGTGGAGTACTCCCATAGTCCGTCTTTTCGTTAACATTAGCACCAGCCCCAACTAAGTAACGTACCACATCTAAATTCCCTTTTAGTGAAGCTTCAGAAAGTGGAGTATACCCATTGTCCGTCTTTTCGTTAACATTAGCACCAGCCTCAACTAAGTAACGAACCACGTCTAAATTCCCTTTCAGTGAAGCTACATGAAGTGCAGTACACCCATTCTCCATCTTTTCGTTAACATTAGCACCAGCCTCAACTAAGTAACGAACCACATCTAAATCCCTTTTAGTGAAGCTTCAGAAAGTGGAGTATAACCATTGTCCGTCTTTTCGTTAACATTAGCACCAGCCTCAACTAAGTAACGAACCACGTCTAAATTCCCTTTTAGTGAAGCTTCAGAAAGTGGAGTATACCCATTGTCCGTCTTTTCGTTAACATTAGCACCAGCTTCCACTAAGCAACGAACCACATCTAAATTCCCTTTTAGTGAAGCTTCAGAAAGTGGAGTGTACCCATTGTCCGTCTTTTCGTTAACATTAGCACCAGCTTCCACTAAGCAACGAACCACATCTAAATTCCCTTTTAGTGAAGCTTCAGAAAGTGGAGTGTACCCATTGTCCGTCTTTTCGTTAACAGTAGCACCAGCCTCAACTAAGCAACGAACCACATCTAAATTCCCCTCTTGTGAAGCTTCATAAAGTGCAATACTCCCATAGTCCATCTTTTTGTTAACATTAGCACCAGCCTTAACTATGTAACGTACCATATCTAAATTCCCGTTTAGTGAAGCGTAGTGGAGTGGAGTACACCCATTGTCCATCTTTTCGTTAACATTAGCACCAGCCTCAACTAAGTAACGAACCACATCTAAATTCCCTTTTATTGAAGCGTAGTGTAGTGGAGTACACCCATCGTCCATCTTTTCGTTAATATTAGCATCAGCCTCAACTAAGTAACGAACCACATTTAAATTCCCTTCTTGTGAAGCGTAGTGTAGTGAAGTACACCCATCGTCCATCTTTTTGTTAACATTAGCACCAGCCTCAACTAAGTAACGTACCACATCTAAATTCCCTTTTCGTGAAGCGTAGTGTAGTGGAGTACACCCATCGTCCATCTTTTCGTTAACATTAGCACCAGCCTAAACTAAGTAACGTACCATATCTAAATTCCCTTCTTGTGAAGCGTAGTGGAGTGGAGTACACCCATCGTCCATCTTTTTGTTAACATTAGCACCAGCCTCAACTAAGTAACGTACCATATCTAAATTCCCTTTTAGTGAAGCGTAGTGTAGTGGAGCACTCACATCGTCCATCTTTTCGTTAACATTAGCACCAGCCTCAACTAAGTAACGTACCATATCTAAATTCCCGTTTAGTGAAGCGTAGTGTAGTGGAGTACGCCCATCGCCCATCTTTTTGTTAACATTAGCACCAGCCTCAACTAAGTAACGTACCATATCTAAAGTCCCGTTTAGTGATGCGTAGTGTAGTGGAGTACGCCCATCGCCCATCTTTTCGTTAACATTAGCACCAGCCTCAACTAAGTAACATACCATATCTAAATTCCCGTTTAGTGAAGCGTAGTGTAGTGGAGTACGCCCATCGCCCATATTTTCGTTAACATTAGCACCAGCCTCAACTAAGTAACGTACCATATCTAAATTCCCGTTTAGTGAAGCGTAGTGTAGTGGAGTACGCCCATCGCCCATCTTTTCGTTAACATTAGCACCAGCCTCAACTAAGTAACGTACCATATCTAAATTCTTTTGCTGTGAAGCGTTGAGTAGTGGAGTAAACCCATTTTACATCTTTTCGTTAACATTAGCACCAGCCTCAACTAATAGTGTATGTACTAAGAGCGTCAACTTGCGGGTGAACATTTTATGTCTCAAAACCCAACATATTATACATCATTGGAAAGGTCTCATTAAGTAGAGTCGTTTGGTACCAAGTTTTGGGCAAATGGTTGCTCCTAGCGGAAGTTATAACCCGTCAAAGTCCCAAGAATGATCAATTTAAAAAATGGGGCGGGACATCGTGTTCTTAAATTTTTTCACGAAATTGTTTTACAGAATATTGTTAATCACATTTTTTTACACAAGATTTGCTGTATGCCGTAATTTTATTTTCCGATATTTGAATCAAAAATAATTTTTATTTGGATTTCAAAGTACGCGCTACGACGCACAGTTAGAAATCGCAATTAGGAGATTTAACCAAATTTTTTGTTGCGCTATTTTTATTCTCATATCAAATATGCGCTGATACTTTTCGGTCGAATTTCTTTTTGTTGCCGCTCATAGCAATTAGCATAGAGCCTCAATGCACACACCGTATATTTAGTTTGATAGTAGTTGTTTTGTTGCACATTGTAATGCAGATGTTACTAAATGATCTTGAGAGGGTATTTAATATAACTGAGTTAGTGTTACTGCGTTTTGGCTGCGATGTGCTGGAGACTACTAGAAACTTGTTCTAGTATAGAATAGCTTAGTGGATCAGGATATTGCTAAATTAAATCCCTTGTTACACTCGTTTAGTTCTGGACAGGATTTGAACGTTTAACACTTTCATCAGATCATTTCAATCATGCTTCATAGTTCATACCGAAATTACAATTAACCCATTCAAGCCTTGTATAAACAATAACGGACAGTATTCTGTGTTAGAAAAAATATATGTACTTCCAATCAAATCGTGCGATTGCCTTGGTACACAGGTGCACATTCTTTGATGCCCGAAACGCATTCCAAGCTCTAGATATCTGCCTTCAATAATGGCCATTAATCACATTTGCCAAAAAAACAGCTGCTTTGTAATGCTGGTGTGTCCCACTTAGTTTGATTGATTGATTGGGAACTGGGTTTTACTACCCCAGTTAATGTTTACTAAAAATAGATATTGAACAGCAATTTAAAATTGTAAATATACATATAAAAGTATGTATAAAGGCTGCACCAGCTGACTAAGAGTAATGAAACAGCGATCTCTGAACAAGATTCGCCTAAAACCAGATTAATCCCTTGAAAACTATACAGTTTTGTATAAGTGAAATAAAATGGTTAGATCCTTCGACAAAAACTAAGCACACAGAAGACAAATACTCATAGAGCTAAACTTTTTGATTTGCTCACAACACGAAAAATATTTAGAAACTCATTTTTGCCTCTCAAGGCTACAAATCTTCCCTTCACGAATGAAGAGTTTTTTGTCCTTCTCAATACCAGCTCTTCTTTTTAGCTCTAGGACAAGTTCTTTACGCTGAGCTCTCTCTTCTGCTGTACGATCTGGAGCTAGGAACACCCTCTTAAATCTCTCTGTTCCACACAGTTTACTCGACTTCTTCAGTATTTGTTGCACAATCGAAGAACTGGAAAAGGAAACTTTAACCGGTGTTGCAGCTGACGGTGATTTCTTGCCGATTCTACAAGCCTCAACTCGGGGTTTCTCTCCCAATGATTCCAATACTTCAGCGACTTTTGTATTGATCTCCTCATTGACCTCCTCGCATAGCCCAAAGACCATGATGTTCCTACCCAACTCCTCCTCCAAAGCAATTTGCTTGGCAACTGATTTAATGGATTCTGTAGAAATCGCAGCTGAGTTCTCGATACTACCGGATTTCACCACATCGCTAAAACTTTGTTTAACTGAACTGACTTCTTTCTGAACACCCTCAAAAAACTCAGTCTTGAGATGTTCGTTAAACTCTATCGCCTTAGAAAGTCCTTCTTTTGCAGATAATAGTTGCTCCTGTAGTTTTATAACTTGGTCCTGCAGCTGTATCATACCGGACTGATACTGACTAACGTGTACCCTCTGATTTATGATCATGTTATGCTGTCTCTCAATGAGCTGCATGGCCTGCAAAAACTTTGCCGCTAAATCCCCCTTGTTACCAATTTTGTTCACGCTCTCATGATTTAGTTCTTGAACACAATCGACTTTACACTGTTTCACGGTATCAAGTAGGAACTTTTGTCCATCGGTCTCTACTAAGTCAAATTTGAAACGTTCTGCTACTGTCGGCATATCGTTGATCAGTTATACACAGTGTATAGTATCCGTAAAACAAGCTGTAGCTGCGAGTATGAGATAGTTGTTGAGATGATAAGCGCTGCTGATAACAGAGGCACAAATTAGCAACGAAATAAAAGCGTGTATAACTGATTATCTTTGTTAAGCTGTAATATCGAACTCGAAGACCTGCTTCGTTATTATTTCTTGAAATGCAGGTATTTGAAGGTTTTGAAGCATTTTTTTTTCAATTAATCTATTTTCCTGGTGTAGAAACAGAGTCAGACCTAACTTGATGTATATTGTTTATTCTAATTAAAGTATATTTGAATTTAAAATATGAACTTCAAATATCATTATTTCTAGCTGAACCAGAATTTCCTTTGGGACGAGATGCTTTCCTGACAAACATTATTGTATGCTGATATAATAATTAACAACCGATCCTATGGGCTGAAATATGTAAGTACTTTGTTCAAGCTTGATGTGACCTTTTTTATCTTAGTATACTTATGACTGCTTTAGCTCAGCCTTTATAATAAAAGATAACCTCTTACCAAGCGATTGTGGAGAGAAATGACAGTCCTATTTACCATTACCATTTTACAACTATTTAACAGTACCACCAACTGACTGTAATTTTCAAGCAAGAATTATTACTGATGAAAACCCATTAAATACCTAAAACTGCGTTGTACAAACACACTTGTTTATTGATAGTTAACATTAAGGATGGTTGATGCCTGTTAAGTTCATTACAGTGGAGTTCCCACCTACGAGTGGTGGCTGAGAGGTGGCGCGCCTGAGAGGTGGCGCGGTGTATGCAGAGTATGATAATGTCAGCCTTGCCGCGGACGCGATAATTCAAACGTAATGAAAGCTAATGTCAGCTGCGCCGCAAGGCTGACATTATCATACTCTGCATACACCGCGCCACCTCTCAGGCGCGCCACCTTTACCACTCGTAGGTGGGAACTCCACTGTTATGCTCATCTACTTACCAGTTTATTTACAGTCAATTCTTATCATTGTGACTTTAGCAAGTGGATATTTTCAATGCAACATTTAAACATCGTTTTTAGGCAAGATTGGGCAATTTGGTTTTAATCACTGGATTGATCACCAAAAGTTACTTAATTGAATAATAATTTGAAACTAAATTATTTGAAATCACTGATTAAGTGCCATTGATTGAGTGAAGAAATCACAGATTAAGTGCCAGGATCATGTATCCGTGCCAGATCTTAAAATGGTCATAACTCGGCTTAGTTGTAAACAACGAACTTGAAGTTATAGGAAAGCACTTCAATTATCAAACCAAGTCCAAATGTGTCTGGAAATTTTGGAGTTCCTAACTCAAAACGTTCTCAATTTATGGTGACAATAGAGAAAAAGAGGGAGTGTACAACCCTATACAATCTCACTAGTGACAATATACCTTTAGAATTTTAGAAATAAGTGCTCTATATTCGTTTCCTCCTTCAAATAGTTGATTTGGTCATTTACTTTTGAAACACTGAGACAGTCTGAGTTCTTTAGCTTTGATCAGTATCTGATGAACGGTGCTAGAGTTTCAAAATGATACTTTGACAGCTCTGGGTTTTTCAGCAGACATATTCCCAATTTGAGCAGCTTCGAAGCGTGGCTTTTCTGCAATTTGTTCAAACACATCACAAATTTGATCGCCAAGTTTCTCTCCTGTATCCTCCTTGAGACTAAAAATGAAGACATTTCTGCAATCTGCTGCGATCTTCTTCAGCTACAACATTCCAAACTACTTTCTTCAAATTTTCTGCCGTGAAAGTGGAGACAGAGCTGGGGAAGGGTTTCCTCTGCATTTTTTGCTGATTTCTGAGCACTGGTGATTTCACTTTTCATTTCCTTTATCTTTTTATTCGTGGAGAATACGCTGATATTAGACAATACCCTAAAACGCAAGGTGCTTTACTAGAACGTCCTTGTTTGGTTTCTTGAACTTCTCGAATGTGATATCACTATCTTCATCAAAGTTTATTGTCTTCATTACCTCAACCCAAATACCAAGATCATTAGAAGCATCTGAAAGCTGGTCAAAATGTTTACTTGACTACATTAGAGAGTCTAAGTACACATCTTCCATATCGTACTCACAATTGAATAGCACCGGACACAAAGTAGCAGATAAGTCGTCGAATTATAGCAATAAGAGATGCACATGTAAGAAATGTAGTAAATCAAAGTTTTCACTTTTTAGTCCCCGTCGGATCACATGATTTCTCTCCGCATAGAATTGGTTCCCAATTAGTGGTTTTACAGTACCGTCGAGCTAGAATAAAGACTCCATATGAGTGTGTTACGTATTGTTAAGCTAGGATCTTAGCATTAAGCAATAAGGTGTCAGAGAGCTAAAAGATGACAGGGAGTGATAGACAAAGTTCGACCGGGATCCCGGTTTAATCCCGGATTTTTTGAAAAACTGAAGTTTAAAGCAAAATTATTTACCAATTAATAAACAAAACACTGTCTGAGTCAAGTGCCAATTTGTTGGGTAAGCTGTGCTTGTGCTTTTTATCAGTTGCGGATACCAGATTTTAGTGTAAGTGTTAAGTGCTGGTTTTCTTAGCTATGATCCCGGTCCCAAATCTGGCTGAATCCCGGTCCCGGCGTATACCTGGTTCCGGCACTCCTCTCCAGTCCCGGCCAAAAAAGCAGTCCCGGTCGATCCTTGGTGACAGAAGGGGCGGTAAATAATGTTTTGTTTCTGATGTTGGTCAAAGAGCGTACTGTATAGCATTGAACGTACACGGTTTTAGTACCCCTCACTTGTCCACTTGAGTACTTGTGAACCATAGTCCATGACCACTAATTGGGAACCAATTCTGTGCGGAGAGAAACCATGTGATCCGACGGCCAAGGGGACCAAAAAGTGAAAACTCTGATTTACCGCACTATTTATCTTTCCCCAAACTGTACTGTAAGTCGGGGTTTTACTGTATATATTATCACGAAGATCAGCCCAGGCTAGTAATTGCCATCCTGATATTTAAAGTAAATACCATTTTATTTAGAAAATAAGTGCTTACTTTCTATCACCATCTTATCAGTAATACTAGGCAAAATAGTGATACGTATACATATATAGTGCAGAGTGCTACATAGAGATCAATTGTTTCATCTTAAGTTTGTTACGCAGCTTACGCTCATACCTGGTAGTGGTAGTGGTACCAGTAGTAGTGATAGATTGCCCGACCCTAATCGTGGGTTTTAATCACGTGCTTCATGCTTGTTATAGGTGGTTATCAGCTGTTATGTTCTAAAAATTATAGCGCTCATTGTAAGACGTAGGTTCAATGTTGGTATGGTTTTAATTAAATTAGTTACCCAGAATTTTATTAAGATATTGTAACGTAATAGCTTTTTGAGTTCCGTTATTTTGTTTAAGTGTAATTGTTATTCAAAACATATAATTTCAGGTGTTAAAAGCTTGGAGCAAGACACATTACGATCGATGGCGTTCGCTGACTGATGCATTGCTATTTACTGCTGACTAGCTTATCCTTTTGTTGCCTCTAATCAGTGATGAACACCAATTAGAATCAATCGATTTAATTCACAGGATATTACGATTGTTTACAAGGGCCCTAGCACCTGTAGTTTAAGTTATTCGATTCGATTTTTATTAAATAACGCCATTTTTCTTTTTCTGATCTATTATTAGAGCTGTCAATATCTTCATCTTATATTTATTGCTGCGATGTTTTACTTTATTTTATATATCAGTTGAGACTAATTAATGAATTTGACAAATTTACAAGTTTTAAATTTTTGATAATATTTGATATTTCACCATATTTATAAATGTGTTATCAGTAGTCAATAACTACACAATATGTAATGTATTTGATTTCTGTTTGTGTGTACAACCACTCCCGTGCATAGTAAAGCAGGCGGAGACTTGCACGTGCACGTGTTAAGAATTTGGAGCTAAATTTCGATCATTTACTGTCGAGTTTAGAGTGTTCTACGAAATAATAGCATGTATCTTCGGTTGTGATTTAAATTTTATGATACGATAAAAATTGATTTCTAGCTTCTTCCCTGTGACAACGGATTTTCTAGTATGTCTTTAGAGTAAAATAAAGGTCGAGACATATTTATATGGTACGAAATTCGGGGATTTTTGGAAAAATGGGAAAAAATCCCCATATTTTCGTACTGAATTTCTGAAATTTCGTACTGAATTACTGAATTTCTGAAAAAGATCCCCATATTTTCTTTCCCCCATAATTTCGATCCCCGCTAGTTATGATCCACAAAAATATGTCTTGTAAGGTATGCACCACATACGATGGAATCAAAATTATACTTCGATCAATTATGCGCAATATCACGAACATCTTCTAGACCGGCAACAGAAATCAAACTAAAATGATGCTAAATTCATCTTGTATTGTACTGATTACAATTACGATTCACTCGATGTCAGAATAAATTCGGGAACTAAGACTTGTGAAATGGTAGATACCTATAATCTATATTTCAATACTCACTATTAGGGATACGGACAGCATTACAGCAATAGTCTTTAATGCTTTAAATGTTCAATAAACTCCTCGCATGTTTGGGTGTACTTCAGCATACTAGTTGCATACCATAAAGATTTAAGATATAACCTGATCTCGTTCTATTAACAAACGGTTCTAGATACAGTTGGGAGCAAGCAGGCCATAAATGGGGGCACCAGGCCACCATTTCATTAATTTATGTATTGGTTAATTAAGTAATTAGTGACGTGGCTAATTACTAGCTGAACTCTCTACAATTAATTCCAATTATAGTTGTTAATAACTAGTTTCAGAATAAGTTAGATTCACATTCGACACAAAAACCGAGAATGCACTCTGGCATTGTTCGTGCGCTGCTCGGGAGAGCACGTTTCCTTGATTTGTGTAGGGGATTTCACACTTGTATGAGTTCCCTGGTAGTGGTATTTGGAACATTTTCAGGTGGTTTAATGGTTAGTACTTGTCCCTAACAATTAGAAAAACCGAGTTTCGACATCTTGACCCACTCAGGCCACTCCCAGGGGCCACGCCCACCCCAAAATTACTGAAATCCAGGTCAAATCAAGAATGAGAATCTTTACCCTTGTATGGGATTTATGTTCCGGGGTATTTGGAACATGTTTAGGATGTTTAATAGTTATTACCTGTCCCAAACCATCAGAAAGACCGAGTTTCGACATCTTGACTCACTCAGGCCACTCCCAGGGGCCTCCCCCACCCCAAAATTACTGAAATCCAGGTCAAATCAAGAATGAGAATCTTTACCCCTGTAGGAGATTTATGTTCCGGGGTATTTGGAACATGATTTGGTGGTTAGATAGGAAGTACCTGACCCCAACAACCAGAGAAACTAATTTTCGACGTCTTGACCCACTCAGGCCACTCCCAGGGACAATTCGAAACTATTTTTAGGGGATTTGAAATCCGTGTCAAGTCCCCTACAAAATCCCCAACAAAATTCAGGGAAACGTCTTCTGCTACGTTACTCGGGAGAGCACGTTTCCTTGATTTTTGTAGGGGATTTGACCCTTGTAGGGGATTTATGTTCCGGGGTATTTGGAAGATGTTTAGGTGGTTAAATAGTTAGTACCTGACCCAAACCATCAGAAAAATCAAGTTTAGACCTCCCAACCCACTCAGGCCACTCCCAGGGGCCACGCCCATCCCAAAATAGCTGAAATCCAGGTAAAATCAAGGTTGAAAATCTTTTCCCACTGTAGGGGATTTATGTTCCGGGGTATTTGGAACATGTTTAGGTCGTTAAATAGTTGGTAACTGACCCAAACCATCAGAAAAATCAAGTTTCGACCTACCAACCCACTCAGGCCACTCCCAGGGGCCACGCCCATACCAAAATAACTAAAATCCATAAAATCCAGACTGAGACTCTTTACCACCGGTTGCGATTTGTGTTTCGGGGTATTCTTTTTGGTATGACTTACTATCACCACTCTTTTCACTCTTTTGAGGAATATGTTAAATCGAAGAATATTCATGTTCATTTTTTTTGAATGAAGGTTCATTATCGCATTTATTTGATAGTTTTGATAATCAGATCGAGCCAAATTTTATAGAATTGTATTTGGCCATTCGAATTACGTTAGGTCTGAAAAAATGAGAGTTGTAGCTTCTCAGATCACCGAGATTCGAGGCATAACAAGTTTATTCATTACGTGTGATCAGGTGATTGGATTACCTGTTCAGGTGATTATGTGACCCCGTTAAATTGGAAGGGAACCCAATTAAGGTGTCCTATCACATTATCACCCAATCAATTTTGTTAACGAGATACATAAAATGCTTGATAACTTCGTCATTTTAAATCCGTTTGGCCTTTATTTATAAGATCAGATGCAGCAACAGTAAACTGAAATAAATGGGTGTTTAGCATGTCCGGAAAAAACAATATAGGTGATTTAATATTATGTAGGTGTGGCCTAGAATATTCAAATTTTCAAACATCGGCGACGGAATCCTCGAATGATTAGTTACAGCAAGCCATCTGCAAAGTTACAGGTCCATAGTATGAAACACGATGGTGGTTTAAGACCCAACGTATGTAACGTTACTTTTGCCCCACCCCACCCCCTGTAGCTTTTCCGGGTTAGGCATGGCCCCTGGGAGTGGCCTGAGTGGGTTGGGGGGTCGGAACTTGATTTTTCTGATCGTTTGGGACAGGTAATAACTATTAAACCACCTAAACATGTTCCAAATACCCTGGAACTTAAATCCCCTACAGGGGTAACGATTTTCAGTTTGGATTTGTAGGGGATTTGACACGGATTTCAAATCCCCTACAAATAGTTGCACGCATTGTTCTTAGGAGTGGCCTGAGTGGGTTGGGAGGTCGAAACTTGATTTTTCTGATCGTTTGGGACAGGTACTAACTATTAAACCACCTAAACATGTTCCGAATACCTCGGAACATAAATCCCCTACAGGGGTAAAGATTTTCAATCTTGATTTTACCTGGATTTCAGCTATTTTGGGATGGGCGTGGCCCCTGGGAGTGGCCTGAGTGGGTTGGGAGGTCAAAACTTGATTTTTCTGATGGTTTGGGACAGGTACTAGCTACTATTTAAGTAATAATATTTGACCAAAACCCACAATCATGGGTAGAGTGAACCGCTGCCAGTGCCTCTCTTTTCCAAACAAAAGGAAATGATATTAATTTGAGGAACCGTCCGCAAATGCAAATTGATACCGAGAATGAAATCGGTCGCTCGCTTTTCCCACTCAATAAGCTTTATTACAATTCGTAAGCCGTGAATTCGAATGGGAAAAGCGAGCGACCGATTTCATTCTCGGTATCAATTTGCATTTGCGGACGGTTCCTCAAATTAATATCATTTCCTTTTGTTTGGAAAAGAGAGGCACTGGCAGCGGTTCACTCTACCCATGATTGTGGGTTTTGGTCAAATATCATCTCTTTTTGATTATAATGTCAGGATAATTAACACAGTCAAAACTTCATTAATAAGGAGGCAATTTCAACGATTTCGAAATTTTACCTTTGAAAACATTTCCTTGTGTTTAGGTAGGTATATCTGTTGATAAAAGACTGAATATGGCACTTTTTACTCATTCAAGTTGGCATTGAATTCATATATAATGCCATTTAAATATCGTGGGAAAGCAGAATATATTCGAAATCACGAATGATCAAAATTCTCACCTTTCGCACGTGCAAACTTTGAGCGGACGTTGCGTGCGCATACAATATTGAATCACCGTAAATTTTTGCATAGTGGTATTTTATATATAGTGTGATAAGCATGCAAAGTTTTAGAAGATTTCAAAAAGAACTTGAATCACAACGGGACTCCAAAGTTGATAAAAATCGTGAAAATAACAATTTTCAGTGATTTTAGCTATTTTAAATCAATTTAGGCGTGTCCCCACGTGTGCAACTTTTTGATTTTTAACTTTAAAACTAGCCTATAACACAATTTAGACCTTTAGGAAGCAAAATTGAGCTCCACAACCCAAGGGATAGCCCAACACCAGAGAATACTAATTCACAACTTTTGTGTTTTTATAAAATTATTCTTCAAAAAAGCACTAACTTCAATAGCGAATATCTTTATGAAGGAGTAAGGTAGGAAACTTTTCCGGTAGATTTTCAGAATGCTTGAACAATTATCTAAGGTGAAAATGTCCTCAGATTTTGAATAAAATTACTCTTTAATGGTGTAAAATCGATTTGAAAAGTTGTTATTTTGTTAAAAATCAAGTTTTGAAAACACTTAACTTGATGACGTCATCAAGTGATGATGATGACGTTAAATTATTTTTCGATATAATGTAAACTAAAGTATAAACGATTATCTTTAAAACCTGCGGTTCGAAATGACTGTATCTTTTATACTTTTGAATCTACGGACACTTAAATGTAGGCTACAATTGACTGCCAAAGCGTCTATATATATATACATATATACATATATATACTTCACGACAATCTGTTGTAAAACAGGGGTTCCAGTAAACCCACTTCCTGATACTCCTGAAACATGTAATTTGTTTTACAGTCGATTTGGACAAGGTCTAGACGCCCTGCAAAGTTTCAGATCTCTAACTCAATTTTAACATGGTTTTTAAGGCACCTGAATATGGCGATTTTGGGTTTTTTACCTAATTTCGTATAACATGCTGGCGCGTATTTTGCGCAAATTTCTTAAAAACCTCCACATAACTATTTCTTATTTTGAACTTAAATATACCTGCTGAACTACTTTCGATGAATCTTAATGCCTGGAAAACAATAAAGGGGATATAATAGTATAGGGGGTAAATAGTGTTGTGAATATAAGGGCAACGGTTATGCTTGCCAGCATTGTGAAAATAGGACCGTGCTTGATGGTGAACACATTGTGGGGATTTTGATGATATCATTTTATTACACTAATTGCACTAATTGCACATTAATTAAGATTTAAGAAATTAAAACAGTGATGACTTATGGGCTAGAACATGCTGTGTCGGCCATTATTTCAGGTGCATTTATTCATTATCTTGTTTATATATAGCTAGAAGTATTTGTATCTGGACATTGGTGAGGGTTGCAGTTTATACTAGAGTTTAAATTAGTGTCTCACTGAACAATTAGCACAATTTTAATACCACCTCAGTAAATGATAGAGATAGAGAAAAGAAGCTCAATTCTTATATGAATCAATAATTGAAACCAAGTTTATGTTTTATTAATTTAAAACACAGCATGATTTGTCAGTTAAATTTGTACCAATCAATACTCAATTAACACATAGTCTTTCTTAATGTAAACAATAATGAATCCCAATATATTTAAGAAACAAGAAATAAAACTGTTTTAATTATATATCAAAAATGCAGCTTAGTTATTTATTTAAGTGACAAGTGTGCACATGTAATCAATATTTAATTACATTAATTAATACATGTTCATTCTCAATAATGTCTCTTGATATTAGCACAGTGTTTGAAATCACCTGATAATAATCGTTCCATCTCTTCTAACGTTATGTTAGGGTGTGGATATAGCAAAACTGTACAGTAAACTCTAGCTCGAGACATGGTCAGGTATAGACCAGGCAGGTCAGTTAAATGTCCAAATTTAACTATACCAATGACAGCTGGCCATTCTCCTGAAGAAGTCTGTGAGCGATATAACAAGGGTATGTTATCCGTAGACTGTCCACTCCTATATTTTGCAACTTTTATTTCTACCATTTGTCTGTCTGTTCTCTTAGATATCACAGCTGTATTTAACGGTGTACTAAGAACATTTTCCCGCTGCAGCTTGTCTAACTCTTTATCTAGGTAAGTGTCTATCAAATCAACATCTCCGCTCTTAAAAACATGTATGTTGACTTTCGGTCCACGAATGTAATGACCTGGTGTTTGTTTAACGATGGTTTCATTTGAATGACGTGATCCTCTTCTTCGTCTCATTATTTCTTCTTCTATTTTGTCCCTTATTACTGATAAACTATTCGATATATCGTATGTGTTTCTCAAGTTCTTTGATAGAGTAATTGTGTAAAAGTGGGAATATGATTGTTGTATAGATGAAGGATTTACTCATTTGCAATTTTTAATACATTTGTTTAAATTCGCTAATGGATTAAAACTGATAAGAAGACCGACTGTGCGACGCGAATGATTCCTTACTGACTGACCATGGATACCACTACAAACACTCCAACTTCTTCTCAACGGACTCTTGGGCTGCCAGGTAGCGGCACGCCCACCGCTACCGCAGACTCTAAGGGCTACCTGGCAGACCCCCTTTACACAGGTACGGTAGATAGGGGCACTCAAACAACCATGAAGTCATTTAGTCCACAACTCTGCCTTGACCTTGTTGATCAGCTCTCGGAAGATCAAATGACACTTGAACTCGAAAGAACTTGTAATGAGAAGCTCATCAAAGCTCGGGGCAAAATACGTAAAAGTAACGCGCTTACTGAACATTTTAAACAAGTAGTCATAGAAGACAGTACCGACTTAACACACGATCTCAACAAATTAACCTCTAATTTTGCGAGGCACGTGTCGGAAGCAAACAAACAACTGGAGCAGCTGAAGGAGAACGTAGTCCGTGCCCAGACGCTCGTTAAAGACCTACAACAGCCAGCAGCTCCTGCAGCCCGTGACGTCCCCCTCCTGCCGACTCCTGCCATCCTACCTACATCATCCTCAACAACTCGCAATACTAGTAACCTGGAGCCTGAAGGTATCATGCCTTATACACTTTATGCAGAAAATTTATTTAAACAGTTTCAAGCTGCGCATTTGGACAACAACACAACATATGACCGCAATTTTGGAAATAGGAAAGTTGCCCACTATGGGAACATGCCTTATGAGTATGCTGGAGGCCGCCATGTGGCACGTGAAATCTGCACCAACACTTATCTGGCGAATATTGTTGATCATTTGAACTCCCTATTCCCTGACCAGGCCAAACCGTTCAACAGTTTCCTCGTGACCAAATATGATAACCATATCTCACACATCCCGCCACACAGTGATAACGAGCCATCAATAGACCCAGAAAGCACCATTCTAACCATCACGCTGGGTGCCCCTCGCCCCGTAGTGTTCAGAATAAAACCACCTGGTAGCTATAAGCGGTTCTCCCTGACCCCAGAACATGGGTCAATGTACACGATGACTCGGGCTAGCCAGGATGTGTTTGACCACAGTGTACCCCAGGTCAAGGAACAAGATTTCTCTGGCACTAGAATTAGCATTACCTGCAGGGTCCTCCGCCATGCATCAGCACCATACCAGAGGGGTAATTCTAGTCATGCTCGGCCTAAAAGGGTGTTGATTCTTTCAGATTCGAAGAATAAGTCGTTTGATTGTTCCACATTGCATGAGCCAGTTGTTGCCTTCAGAGAGGATCTCTTTCATCTGCGGGATCTACACCAGCACTGCAAATCCATTGAGCAGGCTGATGTTGTTCTCCTCTCTGCGGGCATCAACGACCTCAGAAAACACCGCGTTCACCCCTCGACTCTACACAACTTTGTTGAACGCTCAGTGAATCAATATAAAAACACTAAGTTCATTTTTGATTCAATTTCACCTCTCAACATGAGCGCCGATAGATTCAACAACATGAACAAATCTATCAACCAGCTGAACATGACATTGTTCGAACTTTCAGTTCATACTTCTAACTTCAAACTGTTTGATAACTTGAAATTTGGCACCTCACACCTGGCACGAGATGGCCTTCACTTTAATTTGTCTGGTCAATCCGTGCTATCTGAGTGTTGGGTTCACTGCATTCTACTTTCTCTAGGACTAAAGAGAGGATATCTGCCCCTGCGGCGCCAGTATAGAAATTTATTATGTCAGTTTTCTTTTCGTGTTAAGTGATTAATCTTTATGATAGAATTGCTGCACTACTTAACAATTTCACTCAAGAACAGAACAAGACCGACTAAACAAGCATGTAGCTGACAGAACAAACTGCGGAAATGGTCACCTTACAAATCCACCATAATAACCTGTAAACTAAATTCGGACAAATTTCAGCCTAAGTTATACCTAAATAATATCACGTATAATTTTAATTCATCATGAGCCTCAATATTAGTCCAGCATCTATGTCCATGACTCTTCGAATGAGCTGATTGGCTGATCACATCTTATCTAATCTAAGACGAGTTATCTCCGTTTCTCAGAATATTGCTTATTTCCTCAATTTAAATAGATGAAAATGAATTCTACAGTTACGTGATTATATCACATAACTGATTATGATAGTATAACTAATCACGGACGGGCGTTGATCACGCATACAAACTGGACACAGACAATAATACAAGTACAAATTACACACCGTAAAGGGAATTATTGCTCCACAGTCGGTCGTTTTATTGTTAGATTTCACATGATTGAGTTAGAAACATATAGAAAACGTATTGGCTACTTTAATAATAGCCACTCAAACAAGAAGAGAACAAAGAATTCAGTAATACACTCCACACCCGTTCAAAACTCATTCAAACCACATCACATATGTCTTGCTTTTATGTACTATTATTTCGTCCTTGTTATGTTACTCTGTTTTACCACCTGTATTTTGGAAAACCCAATCCTGCTAAATTGATACAGCTTATTAAATCTCCACTCCTACTAAATATTAACAGTCTTGGTAATTTACTTTGCAATTTCTACCTTGTTATCTTTGGTATTGCAATTAGACGTACAATGAGTAGCTTATCTATTAGAGGTAAAACACTACATACGTTGTTTGTTAAATACAATTCCAAACGAGGCTTAATCCCATATCTACAAAATATAACTGCATCACTTTACCTTTGGATACTACTCATAAACTTTCTCCTTATCTTTATTTGTAACCCTAGCATGAAAAATCCAGGACCCCCGGGAAACTGCTCGGTTTTTATTGTAACGTTCAGGGCTTGATCCCTTTTGGTGAACTTGGAGATGCAAATCCCACTCTCCACTCTACAAAAATTCACGAACTAAACCATTTTATTTATATCAATAAACCAGATATTGTAGTTTATAATGAAACATGGTTAAAGGACAATATCCATGATAGTGAAATCATCTCGACAGCTGATTACAAAGTATTTAGACTTGACCGTTCTAGCTTTACTCATCCCCCGGACCCCCAGAATAGTCGAAAATTCAGAGTAAATGGGGGTTACTTCACCAAGAACACTAAAAAACGTCGGGCCTTCTATCTATCTCAGGTTAGAAGTCATTTCGAACACTGCACAATTGTCTGGCGGCCTCATTCAGAAACCTCGGTGGAGAAACTTGAATCGATACAAAAAAGAGGTATCAAGTGGATCCTTAATGATATTTACTTGAGCCTTAGGGACAAAAAAAGGTATTTCATAGCGTGTAAGGAACTAAATATCCTTCCACTCTCGGTAAGGTTTGATTACAAGGATATATTATATTTTCATAATATTTTTTATGACATGTCAGTTGTGACATTTCCACCTTACTTACGACGTTTCATGGGAAGTAGGTTAAGGCGATCACATCTAGACGATCTCAGTATGATTAGTGACATTTCTCCTCAAGTTCCACAAAACCTTACGTCAAGCCAGACCAGATGTTCAGGCATATCTAAGTCTTACTTTTACAGAGCACACATTCTTTGGAATAAACTCCCTTATGAATTAAGGGAAATCTCAAGGCCATCCGTGTTTAAAACCCATTTAATTAAGTACCTCTGGACAGTTCTAAACGACCATATAACATCCTCTGACAGTTAAACAATTTACCTTAATGTAACTATATTGTCTGAATATAAATTGATAAAAAGTATAATTAATAAAATATGTTAAATAAAGTGTGTTTATAATTATGATTTATGGTACATTGTTATTTGTTATATTTATATTTTAGGCTGTAACCTTATTAATTCAATGGAATAAACCTAGCATGCCTCGGTTGCAGCATCGCTTCACTTATAGGTGCATTTAGGGCCCGATGTAATTGCTATGATTA
The DNA here is from genome assembly GCF_026151205.1 of Bolinopsis microptera. Classification (NCBI taxonomy): domain Eukaryota; kingdom Metazoa; phylum Ctenophora; class Tentaculata; order Lobata; family Bolinopsidae; genus Bolinopsis; species Bolinopsis microptera. Next base: position 2,188,881 of record NC_087078.1, on the reverse strand, counting down.
CTGGTCAACTGGTGTTTCGGTGTCCCTTATTTTGTTTACACTCGGTCACTTGTCAAGGCATGTAAGGTCATTCGGCGATATTTTCTTTGAAATAAAATGATGTATTTGTGTAACAATTTGAAAGTTTATTGATAAAAAAAACTATACAACAACTACCCTGTGCCATGTCATGAACTATCCAGATATAACGGTTGCCCTGATTAACCTCCGGCAAAGAACATAACGTTGTCATAATGTAATTCTTTCCCTCAATGTCATCAACAGTGGCCCTTATTATCCGTACACCAAATTGCAAGCAGCATGTTCCTGACTTTATCATGTTTTGCTTGAAAGTCAGAGTTCAAAGCTTCTTCCGTGTGAAAATCTGTAACGTTGCCTTTCCACCAAGATGCAAAATCTTCTGTATCTTCTTTGAATATAACCGATGATAGCTGATCAGACTCCAATGTAAGTTCTGCTCTGGATCCCTTCGTGAAGTTAGGATAAGCTGTAAAGTGGGAGATATTTGTGCTGTTCTCGATGCTTCTGATCAATTTCACCATTCTTTCCCTCTGTTTTTCTGATTTCTTGTATGATCCCTGCAATCCTAACTTATGCTGTTGTTCATCTAATCCAGGATTCTGCTGTTTTGCTTCACTAAAACTTGTCATATTCTTCACTTCAATGATCACAAAATAGTTCTTTCCTATGATCAAAAAATCGCACTCTCCCTCGCGATTGTTTGGTGTTTTTCGGCAAGCCACACACCCTTTTCTAACATGACTTTTATCGCACAAACGATATTGACGGTGAGTATATTCGAAACTGTGTAGAACGTTTATATCTTCATCTAGTAGCTCCTCCAGTGCTCTATAAACTACAACTTCGGTCTCATAGTCTAACTGACGTTTTTTATCATCTTTAAAACTGGGACCAGACTCACCTTCATCTGGGTATACGTCAATATACGTGTGTTGTGGAGCTTTAGGTAGCATGATTGGGCGTGTTTCTGTTGACGTACAATACGTATCGTAGATATCTTTCCCGTTCTTGAGATATTCCTCCATTTCGAGTTCTCTGAAATAATTGTGTACCTTTATTTCTTTATTCAAGTTTCGAAACTACGACAATGATATAGCAATATATGAAATTTCATACACAAGGCTGAAACGAAATACGTGCGGTCGTTAGTTGAGGTACGAAAAAAATTGAAATGATGCATGATTCAACTGTCAAATTTCCACATCTCAAGTCTAAACAACAAAGTCTTATCAACAACATACCTTTGATTTAAAGCGTAGTAAAGCTTTTTGCGTAGGGATAGGGTGTCATCCTGGTGAGTTGAAATAAATTGTATCGTATCAAGATCGTCTTTTTGGATAACATTTGTAGATTCTCGCTGTGTCCTGAAATGATGTGAATGTTGAATAATTTTGGTAACTAAATTATTATCAATTTTTAACAAAAATTTGTTATTCTTCATAAAAATAAATTTACGTTTTTGTATGGCGATATCCGGTTGTTTAAAAAGCTAATTTTTGTATAACAAATGATAACATTAACAGTGCTGCCTCGTTTTTAGCGCAAATACAAAATTCTATAACTGGTAGTTTATGTAATAAGCGCCATGAGTTGGCACAGTGTGCTAAATCACTCTACAGTCGATCTTCGAAAAGGTTTTAAAAGGGCCCTTGACAGTTGAAATAGGGTCTGAAATAAATAATTTCGAATAGTCATTCAGAGCCACCTAAAGGTAAAATGACGTTTGGACTTGGAGGACTTTACTGGGCGGCGCTCAGCTGAGTCAGCCCGTCATTCCGCCGAATCTCTATTCGGCTATTATGTTTATGAACATTATAGCCGAATAAATTCATTTCGAAATAACTGAAACTGTTGAAGTTTCAGTTATTTCGAAACCTGAAACCCCCATCGTGCTTGGTTATACAGTATACACTAACAAATTTGAAACATTGAATCACAAATAAAAACACATACGCACATTACACATATTATTATTACGATTACCTTTCATTGCAAGTCTTGAGAGAGTTCCACAATTCACTTACAAAGTGTCGAGAGTTGTTGTTGTTCACATCGTACTTTTTGCCAGAGCACGAAGTGTTGTAAATGCAGGCATTCAGCTCTCTGAGCTTCATTGATTTATCCATCAAAATCCATTCTTCTTCTTTGAATTCGGTACTGACCAATAGTTCATTTTTATATACAAATTTATTTACTCCACATTTAAGATCTATTACTTCGCAGTCCAATTGGCTGACCCATACATTAGATTCGGGGGATGTTGTAATGCTCAATGCTGCGATCTTTTTGTCACCAGTGAATAGAGCTACGAATGGTTTGAATTCTCCCAGTCCCACAGTATTATTTGTATCGATATCATTATCTTTATCTGGGATGAAATCATAGTCATTAAACTGAGCAATAAAGAAGGCAATATCATTGACTTTGACAGTCCCACGTGCTATCAAAGCTTTATGCTCAATTGTAGGGTATCCCTTTGAGGACTGAAATGCTGCAATCCTATCGAGGAAGGCAGTCGGCACTATTATCTGGTCGGTAGCCCATACTGCAATATGGGTAAAATTGTAGCCATCGCCCAAGTGCTCCATAAACTTAAGGAGTGCTGAATCAATTCTGTAAAGTGGGATCTTATTCTCCCTCAACAAATGTCTTGCCAATCGCACAAGAAACGCTGTGATTACTACTGCACCAGCTATCATTATAATTTGAATTCGATACCCTCCTCCAAGTCCATCGAGAAGTCCATCGATTCGCATGCTAAGATAGTAATTGTTAATGTTATCGTAAGAAAATAAAGTGTGTATCACAACAAGCTTTATTATTATCGACATATTCTGCACATTAGAAAGCAAAAGATGGGTTTACGATTTATAGCTGTATCTTTATGGCACAGTGTGGCCCAAATTCATTTTATAGGTCAGTTCACAATTATTGTTTTGATTCTTTGTATCAGTTTAGACTTTAGATAGGGCTGATCGATTATATCAGAACGATGACGTATGTAAGTAATTGTGTGACACCCTATATTAATATAGTGTACAGATTAGTGAAACACATAGACAAGACATAGGAACAAAAGTTAACAAAAGTTGTTGACATAGTAAGTTAACATTTTATATTTCTATCGAAAGTGATTAAAAAAACTCATATTTATCATCAAATTCGGTCATATCTCACAATGTTTTTGCAGCATGCATAGAAAGTGTTGATGGAGACGATAAACTTATTTATTTAGGACTAGGAGTAATTTATAAAACACCCGCTATGGGATTGAATACTGTTGAACTCGTTTCTTTTCATTAATTCTTTGATATGAAAAACGATGAGAATAAATCAGAACAAAAAATCAAACTCAGTGACAAGTATCTTGAAGTTGAACCATACAAAATATATTACTTAAATATGTCTATTTTCATACTACCGTTATCAGCATATTTTATGATAACTACAAGTATAAACGAGAGAATCATAACTAACAGTGATAAAAAACAATAAAAATGATCACTTAAAAAGATTTTCAGAACCTGAAAAATCGTCTTCCACTTTAGTTCCGAATTTAGGGAATGGTTCTCGTCCGATAGGAGTTTTATTGCAAAGTGTTGACAGTTGAAGTTAAAAATATTGTAAATTTTACCTGAGCATCTTCTGACGATACGGTCAATCAGTTCTCTATTCGTAACAGGCGGTAAGAGCGCCTTCCATTCATTTTCATCAAACAGTTTGTTTTCCAACTCCCCATTTCTAAGGACGAATCTTTGTCCATCAGCAGGAATGTCTGGATAGATAAGCCACACATCTTGGGGATTCAATTCAGAGGATTGCATTTTTAAGGCTGCTCCTCTTTTGTCTTCGGTGTTAAGTGGTTTAAACATTTTTTTCCATGTTGGAAACCACCATCTTCCAAAAAAGGTGTTTCCTTGGGGCGTTGAGATGTATTCAAATAGATTGAGATGAGCGATAATAAAGGCCTCCTTAATCACATCATTGTCCCCTCTCGTTCTCGAATAAGCTATGAAAGCCCAGTGTTCAGCCTTAGTATATCTTTCTTCGTTCACACGGTTTAGTCCTGTCACTAGAGTATTATATTTCGCAGCACCAGGGCAAACCATTTCTCTTGCCCAAATTGCCTCACGTTCAAAATTGTGGTACGGATTTATGGCGGATCCCATATATTCTCCGAACGTTGAATTCACCTCATAACATGTTCCATTATCGTCCGAACAATCAATAACTTCAATAGACTGGGCTTGGTCTGCAATTCCCCTTTGTCTAACAAGGGGAATTTGTCCCATTGTTTTGGCTATGAGATTAGATGGTTGTGTTAAAAACATGTTCAATTAGCAATTTTAGAGAAAGTAAATTGTTCAGGGTAGACGTGCGTTGGGGTATGCTTGTGAACGAATTATGATATGTAGATGCAGTGATGTAAAAAGTACGAATTTCAAGTGTAAATTTTATCAAAAGTTTTTTTGTCAGTAGACATTGCTTTCAATTGCTGCCACAGTTAACTACTCTTTTATATTGCCGTCTTCTATTAAAATGCTTCATATATCCCTATAACCCTGAAAAATCTAAGATGTACTTCTAAAATTTGAATAGATCTTTTCCACATCCTCACAATTCGTATTGACCAGCATTCCCTTTATGCATTAAAATAAAGGGCGAACCAGCTTCTAATTCTAAAAGGACCGCAAGTTCTCCTGTAGGAGTATTCAGTTATTCAATATTCATCCAAAAAGAAGTCGTCCCCAACCCCTATCACACCTTGTAGTTTTCTGTTTTCGTCCTAAATTCCACACCTCAAGCGGCGTAATTACCTGCTGCTTTAACATACCTCTGCCACAGAAAATAAAATCAGTCATTAGATATCCCCTTTTGTCTGCTCCTGACCTTCAACATAAGTATCTACTGAAAAGCTGTACAATTTTTCCCGATCTGATGATCATTGAAGGAAGAATAACGCCACCAATCATTTTCCACACAGTATAGTGCCTCTCAAGCCTACGAGAAAGAAGAAACACACATTCTGCAGAAAACCCGTAACAAAAAGCATGACACGCAACGACGACTAGCAACTTGTACTACTACTTGTACTTGATTAGGTCTCCTCAATCATTCGAGTGGCCTGCACCAATGAACTCCCGTTTGTGACGTATCATCTCCTTCCAAAGTTTGCGGTCACTAGCCATCTCGCTCGCTCCTTCTAGGTCTATTAGTGCTTTTCATGCAACAAGTAAAACCAATCCTTTATGTCATGTTTCCAGGGTTTGGACTGGAATTTCCCGCTTAAAGAACTTCCATCGCGTTACATAATTTTCTCAATAAATGTAATAGATTTGTAGTGTTGTCAGTGTTTCCTGTAAACGCTGCAGCATCTTCCAACAAACGTTTCATCCAGTTCTTTCTTGGACGACCCCTAGATCTTCTCCCATGCGCAGGGGTCCAGTTAAGCAGGTACTTAGGAAGCCTAGTGTCTGGCATTATGGTGACATGGTCAAACCAACGCAGGCGGTTTGCGCCTATGTACATCTCTACTGGATTTATCTTTGCACGCTCCAGCACTTCATGAGTGTTTCTAACCCGACTAGCAAAGAAGGAAAAATGAAAAATAACATCCTACGAGTGCTGAAGATATTTATAAGAAAATCAACTTTTCTTCTCTCGGCATTCCAAATGGTGTTTACCTCTATCTTGCTTTAGAAAGCACATGTATGACGGCAAACTCTTTAGTAGAAAGGTGGCATGGGCAGCCTAACACCAGAGTAAAAACCCTCCTATGGACAGCGAGGAAGACCCTGCAGAAACAGATATGACTGGATGATGATTAATCACTCTACTAGTACTACACTCGACTGTCACGTGACTTTTTCAATCCTTTCTCTAACTGGTCCTGAACGACCCTAACCCTCTAATCTGATCCCAACCCTAACCCTAACCCAATCCTTAACAAAAGCATATGCTGAGACCCTAACCCTAACTAGATATTAGACTAACTTCCTTATACGGTCATATCACGTGATCGAAACAGTTTTTCGCCAATATCTCGTCAGGGGAGCATTTTAACCCTATGTCATGGGGGTGATTCGGAATCAACGTCCGAAAGTACATCTATTGAGGTTGGTTTCAACTGTCGGGGGCCCTTTTAGAACAATCTCGAAGATCGACTGTAGAGTGATTTAGCACGCTCGGATATGACTACAGCTCACCAATGGTGTTACCTGAATAGTTTATCACCAACAGGCACATCCTGGCCTCCTAAACCGGATAAGAGACTCGAGATTCTGATGGAGGACTTAAAGCGTACTATAGAACATGCATCGTAGACTTAGAGGAAGAGGAAGACCAACATGATCTATCGTGAAGTATCAGGCCTCATCACACTAGATGATAAAGGTGGTAGTATCTGTATTTCTGATGGTGAGACAATGAGCTCCATTAGTCTTCAGATAGCCATGAGTCTACGCGTACTAGTGTATGTACTAAGAGCGTCAACTTGCGGGTGAACATTTTATGTCTCAAAACCCAACATATTATACATCATTGGAAAGGTATCATTGAGTAGAGTCGTTTGGTATCAAGTTTTGGGCAAATGGCTGTTCCTAGCGGAAGTTATAGCCCGTCAAAGTCCCATCTCCCTGTCCTGATCAGCCTTGGACTTGTAACCTCCTCCCATGGGCTTGTACTTCTCCGCTTCCCTCTTATCCCTGTTCCTCTTCCTTACCACGACACAGTAATACACAATGGATGCAATCAGGGCCAGTACAAACGCTACAGCAACTCCGATAACCACGTACCAGACTGTGAGAAATGTTAGGTTAGATGTGTTGATCACGTGATCTTGATCCACAAATTAGGTTCTATAATGATTTAATATTTATATTGTTGAATAAGGAGATTTGAATATAATATTTGTTTTATAATATTTGTTTTATTCTTGTGTTCAAATGTTTGGTTATTTCTAATCAGACTCGGGTAACAATATTTTACTAGAGTGTGATAAGAAATTACCAGAAATACTGAACACAAGATCCCTTATTGTATTCAATTAGATTCAATTGCATGACTTATATTTGTTAAAACTGAACCTAATTATGTAAATGATAAGTTTAAAATGGGACAAACAGGTTTTAGAATAGATTAATGAGACCGATGGTTTAAACTAAGTTATACTAGGCTAAATTTTGATCAACGATTTTATACTGTAAGGTAACTCCTTCAGCTAACTTCTTTAACTCTCTTAGTACAATGTCTTAGTACCGGTAAAACTATAATTTCAATACCATATCCCTCACTAGGGTTACTTGCCCTTGAATCTGAATTCAAATGACCCCAATAATGAAATATAGACAGCGACTGGGAAACGTTTCATAAATCACAGGGAAATTAACCAAAACCACTATAACAACTATCAGGTCATCTCTCAAAGAATCAGTGTCATTGCATGGTCTTCTAGGAGTCGATACATTGACTGCTAGAACAGATGCACACCACCACTCTTAAGACTAATATACAGACTTGTCATGGAGACTCGATAGGATGGAGTGTACTTGTTTCTGATTCCTGCCCTTCTTCTGCTTCCTGGTGAGATCTGAGAACCTACGAACGAGCATAAACGGTCAAAGTTGGGTTATTTTTAGGAAAAAATGGTAATTTCTAATGGTCAGTTGTCCAACAAGGAAGATTTCATGCTCTGGAACTGTTTGGGGTAGGGGGCAAGGGTTAAAGAAGGGACAGGGGAATAATCATGACAGTGGGAAATATAGCAGGGTTATAAAACGGATTGCTGGATGGTTAGGGAGAACCTAAGAATTATGAGTCAATCAAGGATGGGGAAAAAAGGTTCTGAGTTATAAAAAGGGTGAAGAAGGAATTAATATTGTTAGTAGAAGTACTAACGAGGACATTCGGAGGGTCTTACAAACCAATACATACTTTTCTGTGCATCGTGCGACCCATTACTAGAGGTATTATTTAAAAGTAACACAAAGATTTGTTGCACATGCTTGTATGGATTGAGAAGTTCCTACAACAGCAAGCTCAGAAGAGCCAAGACAGCGAATCATTGAAGAGGGCTTCAATAAACAACATCACCTGACTAATTATATTTTTTATAGAAAATTGGTAAAAAAGTTGTTCGGTTTTTTATAGAAAATTGGTAAAAAAGTTGTTCGGTTTTTATAGAAAATTGGTAAAAGAGTTGTTCGGTTTTTATAGAAAATTGGTAAAAGAGTTGTTCGGTTTTTATAGAAAATTGGTAAAAGAGTTGTTCGGTTTTTATAGAAAATTGGTAAAAGAGTTGTTCGGTTTTTATAGAAAATTGGTAAAAGAGTTGTTCGGTTTTTATAGAAAATTGGTAAAAAAGTTGTTCGGTTTTTATAGAAAATTGGTAAAAGAGTTGTTCGGTTTTTATAGAAAATTGGTAAAAGAGTTGTTCGGTTTTTATAGAAAATTGGTAAAAGAGTTGTTCGGTTTCTTATATATAATTGATAAAAGAGTTGTTCGGTTGAGGTGTCAACGGCTGGTGGATCTTTGTAAAGCTTCACATTACCGGTATCATCCAGTTCTGCTGCGGAATGTGTACTCGGCACTTAGGAATCTTTATCACGCAGAAGGGTTGTTTGTAGTGTCTCCTTCCCAATTGAGTTGCATCATCCTAGAGGTCCTTACTGGACACAATCAGAATCATCGCCGTAGGTGCCATTAAATTCCGCTATTGTCACCGATGGTCAACTATTGATATGGTAACGATACCATTTCTGTCATTACCTTTGGAAATCAATGGGACCCAATTCAATTCATTAAACATTACAAGGAAATAAACACAGTAAAAAACAGCATAATATCTAAGTATGTGCTCGCTGAAAGTATGTGATATGTTTCTCTAACTGTAACAAGACACCAAGATGTAGCAAACATCGGCCAATAGCCAACTTCGGCCTAAGTTGACTACACCCTGGTTAAAGTAATATTCACAACAAATCTCCTTGTCATTAATGAAAAATTTCCCAGTCACTGTCATAAAACACCATCCTTTCTGTATGATTCAAAGGAGGACATTAAAGTCTGACTTGATTCTAATCAAACATTAGTTTTCTAAAATTACGAGATGGGTGTGTTGAGTGTTACAGTAATAGTGTTACAGTACTAGTGTTACAGTACTGAGTTACAGTGCTAGCCATTGCTATCACTGGAAAGACTGCAGACTTGTATTACAGAGTATAGACTATACTATACAGACTACAGACTTGTATGGGAGACAGAGTAATTGGGAGTGTAGCTGTTCCTGGTCCCGGCTCTTTGTCTGCTCCCAGGATTCCTTCTTCTACCAAACAACTCACCTACAAGCAACAAACACGGGTCAATGGCCGGGGGTTATTGTTACAAGGCAAACATTTCTGATTTTCTAGGCGATTTTTTTATAGTAGCCAGTTGACCGACATGTATTAGAACAGTCAGGGGAATGAGAGCAGAGGGGAATAGAGAGGAATATAAAGAGAGGTGGAGAGTGGTAGAGGTTAGAGGGTCGGTGAGAGAGATGATTCTGTGGGAGAGCGATCTGAGAGATGAATAAAGATGGAGGGGAACGGGGACAGAAACCAGGAGTGGGAACTGAAAAAGAAATTGAGAAAGAGAGAGAGAGGTGAAGAAAAAAGGGCGGATCTGACGGATAGATAAAGGGTGTTAGCCTAGGGAGCTAGCGAACAAAATAGAATTGCCGATAATGGAGGGGGATATAAGAGAGCAGGGACAGCCAGAGGGAGAAGGAGAAACAGAAAGGTGGGGCATAGAGGGGGAAATTAGGTGGACTGGAGTTGGAGAGGGATCTGAGGAATAGAAGATGGGACCTGCAGGAAGAGGAAAAATAGGGGCTCCTAATTTAATGAAGGTCAACTGGGAACCCAAAATATTAGATCAATGATGTCGCTACACATCCATGCGCAGAATTTGTTTCTTTATCAAACTTTTCATATTGTCAAACAAGATATCCTGTTACATAAAAAGATGTTTTTGCATTTATACAATAAAGATTTGTTGCACATGCTTGCAAGAATATCATGTAATTATTGATTTCATTATCATGTTAGTATTCAATAGACCATGCCAAGAAGAGAGCAGACAATCTCCAGATTGTTAACAATTAAGCACGTTTGTAACCTGTTCAGTAGAGTTGTTCGGTTGAAGAAATCCAGGATACATTCAGGAAGTAGGGAGCTGGCAAACAGACGAGAGTTAACCATAAAGTTAACCACAATAACTAATGGATTTGAGATCTTAACTTAACCTAGTCTTCAAATGCAAAGACCAGACAATAAAAACTGAATACAAGGAAAAGTTCTCTTATTTCTAAAACTTAACCCACAAAACTGCCTTAAATTAAGCACAAAACTAGAAAAACTGACTACAAAGTTCAGTAAATGGACATGAGATAAGAACAAGCTGCTGATACTAACTTGTATTAGATACCCCATATTTGATGTTAGTGTTAGGTCGATCTCCTGATCTCCTCCTACTACCAGGACTCCTCCTTCTCCCAAACAACTCTCCTACAAGCACATGTTATCTTGTAATCATCATGCACAAACATTCAGATTATCCTAAACATTTAAACAAATCAACATGCCATGCGTTAGGTTATAGGACATAGGTATGTTTAGAAGGGTATATGGTTCATTGATTTAAATAAAAGACAAGCTGTCATTCAATGCAAGACTTATAGTTGAAAGAACGTGCAAATTAAGAATTTAATGACTACTAAAATCATTCCATACAAATGTTACAAACTCACTTACCGACCACTAAAGCGGCAGTAGCCCGTATAGGACTAACTTGTTTGTCATCCTATAGGAGTAGGGGATTAGTGTTAAAGTAATTTGTAAGTCACCTGGTGACTTAGAGGGTTTTTCTAGTGAGTGGTCAACTAATTGATCAGATAACAAGGTATCAAAACGTTGCTAACTTAACGATCTCAGAACTAATGATAAATATCAAAGGGTGAGGAGGTGCAAAATGTTTCAAGAAAAATCATACTATCGAGGCCTGACGGGACAAAGATACAAAAGCAGGAACACACACGGAATATAGAATTAGCGAAGATCAACTTAATTTGTACGTATAATAACGTCATCACTAAAAATAGGGTATAAACTTTCCGTAAAATGTTCAGAAAGGAACAATGGGAACAATCAAACAATCACAAGCCTGTTAAGACCAAAACAATTTCGATCACGCGGCGTACAATCACCGAAACTAACAATCAATTCAAACACAACGAAAACGCAAAGGGGCATCGGAACAAGTGTACAACACGGTAGCCCGGAGAGAGTGGAGATGGTGCTGTTACTTGATACGATATTTATCGAATAACAGGTGGATATTCGATTACCTGTAGAGCCCAGGTTCAAGATTATATATTTGTGCCCGGGGGGGGGGGGGGGGGGGGGGGGGGGGGGGCGGGGGGGGGGGGGGGGGGGGGGGGGGGGGGGTAATATTTTGGGGCAGTAGGGGCGTAGGGCTGGAAACTTACAACCTTGCTTGCTGAACACAATTACCTTAAAAGTAGCGAAACCAAATATTGCTAAATCTAGAGATATTGACTTTATTGCTGGACTGAAGTCCCTCATTACGCCTACAGTTGAACAGAAACGAAATGACTGAACTTGAATTAATAATGAATCTCAAAGAGACGGATGGACACTGGACAGGCAGATGATATAATAGAAGTTAGAAACCTCATTGATGATACTAACGAAGAGCCAATTTAAGCCAAGAGTACGAATGCCCTTGTGATTTGCGGCTCATGATCGATAAGGCCCACTGTCACTCAGGCGTGTTTTTCTGGGGCGCATGACCTGAGCTACAAATGGATTAGAAGTTTTACTCAACGTTCAATACTGGTTTAAGATGTCTAACTAACCGTTGAAAAGATGAATGTGAGTCAAGAGTCCAAGTAATTATCAAATATTTATCTCGGCCACTGCCCAGTTCCTGACATTTCAGGGTTTGTGACCCCTATTGCCTATGTCCTAGGTGCTGAAGGATTGTATCAAAACCATGCAATAGCATATAAAGCCCTATCGATAGCCACAAACCGCATCTTGAAAATTGCAACGTGAAAATTTGCAAAAAAAAGACAAAACGAATTACCAAATTTGTATTGGTGTAGCCAAAATTACCGATTTTTGCTAATATCTCTACAAATAAGCATTTTAGAGCATACAATGATTCATAAGTCTTAGATAAATGTGCTCATTGCGAATAATTTTCAATATCGGAGAAGTTTCTACGACCTTTCTAGCTCGAGATATAAAAATAATCCGATAATTCCGGCTGCGATGAGCCAAAAAAACAGTTTTTCGTAAATATCTTTAAAACTAGGCACTTGAAACCTTATATTGCTTCATAACTTGTATATAAATAAGGGTATTGCGGTTATTTTAAGCCAATATTCAAGTCTCTAAGTCTTTTAGAAGCCGAGATACAAAAATCCCAAATTGGCGCCTGAGGGCAATTTAGAAATTTCGCCCTGTAGGACTGGGACTAGCGATACAAAATTGCTACCTAGATGATTTTGGTTTGGAATGACCTAATGAAAGACCCTGTGTGGTCAAAAATTGTGGACATTGAAGTGCACACTCAACTCCTCTCTGCTAGTAGAGTATATTATACTTTTCATTTTCACATAGCCACGAGTCTACAGTTTACTGCTCGCTATTGCTTGAAGCTATAATATAAGCGTTACTGTGCCGTGCCGCGCATCCAATTATGCTTCTCGCTAGATCTGCGAAATGCGCTTCTGTGCCCCGCCGAGCTGCGATGAATCGACATCGTCAATTAAGGATCAGGTTAAATAACTTTGATAGCTTTGGGGTGAGGGTTTGGATTCACATATGACATGATAGCCATGTGTCTACGCGTACTGCGTGGACTGTCGCAAACCGACATTCTTCATTAGCTAGCGCTAGTTTACGCTAAATAGCGCTAGATGGCGCCGCGATATCTAGCGCTAGCTGTCGCCGCGATATCTAGCGTAAACTGTCACAAACCGACATTCTCCGCTAGATAGCGCTATCTAGCGCTGCGTCAGATGTCGTTGCGACATATAGCGTTAGATAGCGCTAGACACCGCTGGATGTCGCAAAAAAAGGCGAAAATTTTATGAAAATAGCGCTATCTGTCGCCTGGCGTCAGTGCTGCGTGCTTAGCGTCATCTAGCGTCATCTAGCGTCATCTAGCGTCATCTAGCGTCATCTAGCGTCATCTAGCGTCATCTAGCGTCATCTAGCGTCATATAGCGTCATATAGCGTCATGTAGCGCTAGATAGCGACATTCGAAAGGTAGCGCTAGATAGCGACATTCGAAAGGTGCCGTGCAATTAGCGACAATGGCGCTAATTGGCGTCATCTAGCGTCATATACTGATATAGCGTCATCTATCATCATCTGGCGATATTTCACGCTAGATGACGCTAGATGACGTCATATGTCGAATTTCAACTATCAGTAAAGGTCCTCTAAATTCCCTTTTAGTGAAGCGTCATGAAGTGCAGTACACCCATCGTCCGTCTTTTCGTTAACATTAGCACCAGCCTCCACTAAGTAACGAACCACATCTAAATTCCCTTTTCGTGTAGCTACATGAAGTCTAGTACTCCCATTGTCCGTCTTTTCGTTAACATTAGCACCAGCCTCAACTAAGTAACGAATTACATTTAAATTCCCTTCTTGTGTAGCTACATGAAGTGCAGTACACCCACCGTCCGTCTTTTCGTTAACATTAGCATCAGCCTCAACTAAGTCACAAACCACATCTAAATTCCTTTTTTGTAAAGTGAAGTAGAGTGCAGTACGCCCATATTCTTGCTTTGTCCTGAAATTATGTGTATGTTGTATTATTTTTGTAACCAAATTATTATCAATTTTTAACAAAATTTGTTTAAAAAGCTAAATTTTGTATAACAAGTGATAACAGTGCTGCCTCGTTTTTAGCGCAAATGCAAAATTCTTTAACTGGAAGTTTATGTAATACGCGCCATGAGTTGGCACAGCGTGCTTAATCACTGTACAGTCGATCTTCGAGATGTTTGTAAAAGGACCCATGACAGTTGAAATAGGGTTTGAAATAAATAGTTTCGAATAGTCATTGAAAGCCACCTAGAAGTAGAGGACGTGTTTAAAAAGTCACGTGACAGTCGAGTGCAGAGTGCGCGGCACCGACTATCATGAGCCTTACAATATTTTTATATTTGAAGGACCAAATGTTTCAAACAATTAAAAAAAAATCCGCACAAGAGTTGTTCATGTTGTGTTCAGGTTCCAAATTAAAAAAATAATATTTCTTTAAATTTTAAGATATTAGTACCAAAAGTTTCGTCTCGATTAGCTGATCATGAGCTTATTTAATTCATTTCGAAATAACTAAAACTTTGGGAGTTATAGGCCAAAAACTATAAAAACTGCAAATTTTGCGCGACCAAGCGGCAACTGCAAGCGCCGTGAAGCATCAAACCAAGATAACTACGTTCAAAGTAGTGTACCACATCCATGAGAATTTCCTCGCTAACAAGTTCGCCCACAGAACCATCGGACAACATCTTGGAACTAGGCTAGAAGTCCTGACCTTACACCGTATGACTTCTTCCTGTGGGGGTGGGTGAAGGACCAACTTTATAAGAGATATCCTATTACAGACATCACGCAGCTAAAGCACCACCTGATCGACATCATCCACAATATGGACCCAGCGTTTGCTATGAACGCTTGTCGGAGTGTAAAGAAGCGGTGCCGCAAAGTGATCGCAGCTGGGGGACGGCAATTTGGACATCTTAATTGAAATTATTGAATTCTTTTTGTGTGGGAATTTTGATTAGTTGATTTCATTTATCCTAAAACTTGGTGTTTTCCTGTCTAGCAAAGTCATTATCGGTATCCAATCAAGTCATCTCCTCAGTATGTTTGGTAACGCCTAATGGACCTCATTATACACGCTAACGCCTTACTCTTGATCAGATTGATTGACGAGATCACTGATTGAGTGCAGAGATCACTGACTGAGTGCTCGGATCACGTATCCGATGGATTTTGAAATGGTCATAACTCAACCAGATTTTGAAGTATGAACTTGAAACTTTGGGAAAAGTTTTAAATTATCAAGCAAAATGTGTGCAAAAATGTTGAGTTCTTAGCTTAAAGCGTTTTCATTTTATGAAGACAATAGTGAAAAAGAGAGAGTGTCACGCCACGCCCACTGTAATTAGGCGTGGCTTACGAAACTTTCAGGAAATCTAAGTTTGACCCATATCTATAATCTCTGAAATTTTGGTGCATTTTTGAGACGAATTACGTCAGTTATTAAAGGGTTGCGTGTGGGTAGTTACTTTTGGGCCACCCTGAGTATATTGATCCGATCTGTATAACAAGCGTACTAATAGATGACAAGGTCTCAGGTGCCTTTCGATCGCGAGATCTGATCTAACAAGCTTACGTGTTCACGAAGCGTGCCAAAAAGGATACGATCCACTGCTCCTCAAGCATCGAGATCCGACCCAAGGCTCGAGATCTGAACCATGGCAGGCCCTCCCAAAGCATCAAAAGACACGAGATCTGAGCCAAGTAACCTGAGCCATTGAGCCAAGTAATCTGAGCCAAGTAACCTGCCAGATAACGAAAATGCAGACTCTCTTACCGAAAAAGGCTCTGACAATGAGGGAAAGATGGAGAACGTTGCCCAACACTCATTTCAAACGAGTATGGAGACATGGAAGAGGAGACAATGAACCATTTTATTGGCCAGTGCCCGAAGTGGTCATACCAACGAGGAGGATACTTTGACTCTTTCTACCTTAGTGTGACAGACATTGGTCAAGGCCAGCCCAAGAGTTGATTAACGCAGACTTCACCCTTCCTGCCACCAATGGCACACTGAACATCATGAAGCCTGGTGCACAGCAAGTCATGAGGCACAGGATTGCCCCAGGAGTTGCACCTTCTGACAATGAAATTTGTTGGAGGTATAGTCTCTCCTTCAGAAAGTTAACCACACCTTCGTCTCCCCCTTCATCTCCTATTCTTCCCTCTCCTACATCCGACAGTCCTAATAAAGTATCCCCAAAAGCTCCCATCACAGACTCTCAAAAACACCAGAAGTCTATCATTCTCATTGCTGGTGACTCCTTTGCTGCTCGATTGGATGCTGATCGCCTCAGTAGAGGTAAAGAAACTGTCACCAACATAGCTAAGGGTGGGCTTAAGATCTCAGCTATACAGAAATCTATTGAGGCCTTTCATACAAAGAACCCTCTTGTGCAGGTAAAGAAACTGTTCTTAAGCTTCGGTGCCAACGACATCCGGTACTGTACCCAGGGTGTCAATCATCTCAAGACCCCTGTGAGTGACCTTATGAAGACAGCAAAAAAACTTTATCCAAATGCACGTGTTTTTGTACAAGCTATTCCACCAGTCCACCCCAACGGACAAGATAAAATCCCTGGTAATGTTTGTGCTATGAATAATTTGATCTTTGATCGCTGCTCTAGGCATAAACTGTTTTACCTTGATGTTTTTTGGGCTTTCTTAGACCGCTATGGAAACAGAAACGAGAGATTATTTCCTAAATGTGACAATAGGGGCTTTTATGATATTCATCCCAGCCCCAAGGCTGGGATGCCAGTGTTGGCAAAGTTCTATCTCAGAATCATACACTCAAAGTGGTTTAATCCATTGGGATACTGATGTGGTAATTCAATTCAATATTTAAATTGTTCATTGTCTGCATCAGTATCCTATTGGATCTGATCATTTGGATGTTATTTATATGTATTCAAACGAAGTGATAGCATAATGTATGTTACTTCATATTATAGCACAATACCTAACAAAACACAACGGCGAGAAACAATTCTGTTAATAATATACTTTAAAGTTTCATGGGAATATCGGCTCAACAACACCGTGTTGCAACTGGTGTGTTTTCTAGGTATGTTATCATCAGTAAAAGTAATAGAGGTAACGGGGAAAATTTGTTGTCCTGTCTTCTGTCTCGTCATATGTTATGTGCTCTATTGGGTATATTTTATTTTTATGTTATTTTGTATATATTTTCTTTGACTATCGATGCTAATATACTCCCTGGTGCTCCCCTACAACCTAAAATACACTCTGTACCATGTTTGAGGTCATCCATAAATCTTTACTTTATGGTAGTATTTTGTACCATTTTTCTCAGACACTTTAAACTTGTGTATAGGGGGGAGAGGGGCATTGGGGCAGCCTTAGCTGCAATTTCTGTAAAATTGCTATCTACCACAAAAACCGAACTGTCACCTACCATGTCACCGAAACAGACTGTTAAGTTACTTTTCGGTATAACCAGCAGCTGGCTTGGGGTCATGTCTAGGTGTGGTCTGGTTTTTCTATCTCTCCTTAATATTTCCCTGATAGTGATTTGTAATTGTTCCTTACTGAACCCTGGACCAAATTTATCCGTTGTTTACAATAATGTCCATGGTTTCCTAAATACACGCGATTTAGCATCAGGAACACCACCACTAAATATGACCAAGATACATGAATTCCATGGTAATATCTACAAACATAAGCCTCACATCATTATTCTAAACGAGACATGGCTGAAAAATTCCATTCTCAGTAATGAGGTGCTCCCTGACAAATACAAAGTATTTAGGCTTGACCGATCCTTAAGATCGCATCCAGTGGATGCAACCCAGCCCAAGAAATTCAGAAAAAACGGTGGTGGTGTTCTGATTGCCCATAGAACAGACATTGATATCTCGAGTCTAAAGCTCTCTAAAGTTAGTGTTCAAGCTGAATTATTATCCATCATAATTAAGACTCAGTGTGGAAGAAACTTTTGTATATCAACATTTTATAGAGTAGGAACGCTTGGCTTAGATAATTTTGAATCTTTCAAGAAACATTTTGTTACTTTAGCATCTGCCAGAAAATTGGCACATTCTGGTAGGTGACTTTAATTTGGCTTCGATTTCCTGGCCAGATGGTCAGTCATCTTGCCAGCTACATTCTAGCTTTGTAAATTTTCTCACCTATGACCTCGGATATACACAACTTATTAGCTCCCCTACTCACAAGTCAGGCAACACCTTAGATCTTGTGTTCACTAACATTCAAAACCTTATTAAGAATGTTAAAGTTTTAGATAAAAACGAAATGTGTATGTCCGACCACTTTTGTATCACATTTGACATTGATATTAAGACCAAGTATATTAAGCAGCCTAAAAGAAAGATATTTAATTATAGTAAAAGTAATTTTAGGGGCCTGAATTCTGAGTTATTTAGCATCGATTGGGATAGTATATTTGAGTGTAATGAGAGGAATTTAATTCTCCCTTTGAATCAATCAAGCTAGATGATTTGTTGTAAATACTGAGATCAAACTATCAATTTACAGGCTATCGTCAAACATGTTGCAAGGCGTCATCTTCAGTGACATAAGCCTAAAAATTGTAAAAAGTTAGTAAAACCCAAAATTCCTTTAAAAATCTGAACACTCTTAAAACGGTTATATAATAATTAAAATTAAGATGTTAGGAGTAACGGAAGGCCAAAAGGATTTATAGTGTTTATTCCCAAAGGTTTTAAAGTCTTGAGTTGTTGAATATATTTATGTTCACGAACTTCTAAAGTTTTAGGACTAGAATTATCAATAATTGAAACATAAAAAATTTTGTTAAAATCCTCCCTTTGTTTAAAACCATGATCCAACAAATGTAAGCCCAAACTATATTCATCACTTGTTTCATCTACCTTATCACCATTTAATAGTTTATAATATTTGACCCTATGTTCTCCAGTTCTAACCCGTAGAGAGCGAGTAGTGCGACCGACGTAAGCCTTTCTACAGAAACTACATTGGAACAGATAAATGATGTTGTAACTCAGGCAGTTGAGTGTAATGATCCTTATCTTGCCTGGAGTCGATTCAGAGGAGTTCTCGGTGCAGCCTGTGACCGATGGATCCCTAAAAAGACCATTAAGTCTCAGTTCCAGCCCCCATGGTATGACTCCGAATGTGATCGTCTCCTACGAAATAAGGAGAAATGGAGAATAAGGCATAAGGGGAGCAACTCTGAGTCTCATAAACAAAAGTTTCGTGCATTTCGCACAAAATTTAAAAATTTGATGGACGAAAGAATGAGACTCAGTGTTGAGGATGACTCCGATGATGCTCTTATCTCCAAGAAATTCTGGACCTACGTTAAATCTAAATCAAAGTCAACCAGGATCCCTGAAACTGTCAAATATCATAATCGCTTTCGAAACAATCCATCTGATCAAGCTGCCCTTTTTAACGAATATTTCTATGAGCAGTTTTCTCAAGAGAGCGATTATGGCATTGACATAGATTTTCGTGATGATTGTTTTTCAAGTCTTGTGTTTAGTAGAGAAGATGTTCTGTTGATTCTTAAAAAGTTAAATCCTAACAAGGCCCCTGGCCCTGATGGGATTCATGGGAAAGTTCTCAAAAACTGTGCCCAAAGCCTTGCATGCCCACTTAGTGTTTTATTTAACCTGTCTTTCTCGAGCGGATGCATACCCCCTGATTGGAAGCTGGCACTTGTAGTACCAGTGCACAAAAAGGGCGATAAGTCTTCGGTTGAGAACTACAGGCCTATCTCGTTAACATCTCTTGTAATGAAAGTCTTTGAAAGGTGCATAAAGACTGCCTTATACGCTGCATGCTCTGATCTGTTGGATGACCGACAACACGGTTTTGTTAATGAACGTTCATGCACAACCCAAATGATACCTAATGGATCAATGGTGAACCTTACTCCAGTTATAATGACGATAAACTTGCTACAGAGCAAAAGAAACTAAATATTCTCCCTGTTAAACAGAAGTTTATTTATAACGATCTTATGAGCTTCAATAAAATAGTGAATAGCACAATTCCAGTTTCGCTCCCTACATATATAGTCCTATGCCGTCCAGAGGGCACCCGATACACTAGACACAATGCTCAAATAATTGATAGGTCGGCTACTTCAACTTACATGAGTACCACTGTGCCCTGCTCGGATACCTTCCGAAATAGCTTTTTTCATAGATCTATGCTGAAATGGAATAGTCTACCAGTATGTATCCGGCAGTCAGAGCGGATTTCTACTTTTAAGGCAAAACTGATCAAGTACCTCTGGGCTGCCGATACAGTCTGGCCAGATTAGCTCATCAGTCTTATGAGTCTCAGAAATTTGTTTTTGTTGGTTACAATTCTGTCCGTCCAATTTCCTATCTGCTTGTCCTCTTCTTTTTTCTTTATCAGTTGTGACGGAATTGTAATGAACAAAATCCTTATAATTATTTATGATATGTTTGATTTCTTGTTAATGTTTGTCATCCAAATTTGGTAGACGGCCCCAACGTTAATGTGGCTCTTGCTTTGTGTTGGTTCAGCCGAATTAATTATTATGTAATCAAGTTTATTTTTCTCGTTAGTTGTCATCCGGCCAAACATTAAGCAACTTATATTACAGTACCATTTATCATTTAGTATATCAAAATATGTCATTGTAACTTTGCATGGCTGAAATGTAACGCTTGATTTATATAAATAATGATTAATTGAATTTTCAAATAAAAAATAAAAAATAGTGGATAAGTTCTCACAACCAAGGATTATCGCCTTCATACAAGCAACAAAACGATTAACAAAATGCACGAAGTTTTGTAAATGCAGGCATTCAGCTCTCTGAGCTTCATTGATTTATCCATCAAAATCCATTCTTCTTCTTTGAATTCGGTACTGACCAATAGTTCATTTTTATATACAAATTTCGTTATTGCACTTTCAAGATCTATTACTTCGCAGTCCAATGGGATGACCCATACATTAGATTCAGGGGATGGTGTAATGCTCAATGCTGCGATCTTTTTGTCACCAGTGAATAAAGCTACGAATGGTTTGAATTCTCCCAGTCCCACAGTATTATTTGTATCGATATCATTATCTTTGTCTGGGATGAAATCATGATCATAGTAATTGAACTGAGCAATAAAGAAGGCATGCTTCTCAATATCATTGACTTTGACAGTCCCACGTGCTATCAAAGCTTTATGCTCAATTGTAGGGTATCCCTTTGAGGACTGAAATGCTGCAATCTTATCGAGGAAGGCAGTCGGCACTATTATCTGGTCGGTAGCCCATACTGCAATATGGGTAAAATTGTAGCCATCGCCCAAGTGCTCCATAAACTTAAGGAGTGCTGAATCAATTCTGTAAAGTGGGATCTTCTTCTTCCCCAACAAATGTCTTGCCAATTGCACAAGAAACGGTGTGATTACTACTGTACCAACTATCATTATAACTCGAATTCGATACCCTCCTCCAAGTCCATCGAGAAGTCCATCGATTCGCATGCTAAGATAGTAATTGTTAATGTTATCGTAAGAAAATAAAGTGTTAACCCATGTTATCATTAGAAAGCAAAAGATGGGTTTACGATTTATAGCTGTATCTTTATGGCACAGTGTGGCCCAAATTCATTTTATAGGTCAGTTCACAATTATTGTTCTGATTCTTTGTATCAGTTTAGATAGGACTGATCGATTATATCAGAACGATGACGTATGTAAGTAATTGTGGGGCACCCTTTATAGTGTATAGATTAGTGAAACACATAGACAAGACATGGGAACAAAAGTTAATAAAAGTTGTTGACATAGTAAGTTAACATTTTATATTTCTATCGAAAGTGATTGGAAAACTCATATTTATCATCAAATTCGATTATATCTCACAATGTTTCTGCAGCATGCATAGAAAGTGTTGATGGAAACGATAAACTTATTTATTTAGGAGTAATTAATAAAACACCCGCTATGGGATTGAATACTGTTGAACTCATCTCTTTTCATTAATTCTTTGATATGAAAAACGATGGAATTAAACGGAATTAAACGGAATTAAACGGAATTAAACGGTATTAAACGGAATTAAACGTAAAGTTGTCGGAGATGGCACTAACACCATCGTCTCGACTATACATGAATGAATAACATACCTAGAGTAAGTAAAATTCGAATTTCAAGAATCATGAAAATTTAAAACAAAAACACTTAAAATTTAACTCCCGTACAAACAACCGAAATAGAAATAATTGCTGAAATAATAATTTAACATAAGAGGAAGTAGTAAAAGGCAACTTCAATGATCACTAAACTGCGATATCAGTATTCGAGTCCACAAAAGACACATTCATACTCGAACAGTCCTCCCACTCACAGTCACAATGTACTGGAAACATTAATCACTAGTGTTCCATGCTCGTACAACAGATCGTGAAATCTGCATAATGATGGTTGATCTGTATTATGTCTGTTGAGTTGGTAGTCCTGATGGGGTCACAGGCAGTATTGGCGTCTTTTTCGGGTTCCTGATGCGGTAACCGTTGCAAAGGAATTTGCCCAGTTCTTGCACATGGGCAGAATTCATGATAGCTCCGTATTCCTTGAGCAGCAAAAGACTCTTAAGGTTTTCCGACAGTGAGAGTCTCGCTGAGTGGTACATTGGACATTCAGTGAGGCAGTGTTCTTCATTTTCAATGATTGTTCCTTCGAAAAAGGGGAGATATTCTAAGCCTTGAACGTTCTCCTTGTTGCAGCAGAATCTGCAGGCTCTCGTCCACGTTCCAGTTTCTTTTGTGTATCTCCCTCTCTCAATAAGAAGGTCATGGCTAATGGAGCGGATTTTTGAGAGAAAGAGAATAAATCAGAACAAAAAATCAAACTCAGTGACAAGTATCTTGTATATATACAAAATATATTATTTAAATATGTCTATTTTCATACTGCCGTTATCAGCACTTTTTATGAAGCATGAATGAAAAAGTATACACGAGAGAATCATAACTAACAGTGATAAAAAACAATAAAAATTATCACTAAAAAACATTTTCAGAACCTGAAAAATCGTCTTCCACGAAATTTCCGAATTTAGGGAATGGTTCTCGTCCGATAGGAGTTTTATTGCAAAGTGTTGACAGTTGAAGTTAAAAATATTGTAATTTTTACCTGAGCATCTTCTGACGATACGGTCAATCAGCTCTCCATTCGTAACAGGCGGTAAGAGCGCCTTCCAGTCATTTTCATCAAACAGTTCGTTTTCCAACTCCCCATTTCTAAGGACGAATCTTTGTCCATCAGCAGGAATGTCTGGATAGATAAGCCACACATCTTGGGGATTCAATTCAGAGGATTGCATTTTTAAGGCTGCTCCTCTTTTGTCTTTGGTGTTAAGTGGTTTAAACATTTTTTTCCAAGTTGGAAACCACCATCTTCCAAAAAAGGTGTTTCCTTGGGGCGTTGAGATGTATTCAAATATGTTGAGATGAGCGATAATAAAGGCCTCCTTAATCACATCATTGTCCCCTCTCGTTCTCGAATAAGCTATGAAAGCCCAGTGTTCAGCCTTAGTATATCTTTCTTCGTTCACACGGTTTAGTCCTGTCACTAGAGTATTATATTTCGCAGCGCCAGGGCAAACCATTTCTCTTGCCCAAATTGCCTCACGTTCAAAATTGTGGTACGGATTTATGGCGGATCCCATATATTCTCCGAACGTTGAATTCACCTCATAACATGTTCCATTATCGTCCGAACAATCAATAACTTCAATAGACTGGGCTTGGTCTGCAATTCCCCTTTGTCTAACAAGGGGAATTTGTCCCATTGTTTTGGCTATGAGATTAAATGGTTGTGTTAAAAACATGTTCAATTAGCAATTTTAGAGAAAGTAAATTGTTCAGGGTAGACGTGCGTTGGGGTATGCTTGTGAACGAATTATGATATGTAGATGCAGTGATGTAAAAAGTACGAATTTCAAGTGTAAATTTTATCAAAAAGTTTTTTTTGTCAGTAGACATTGCTTTCAATTGCTGCCACAGTTAACTACTCTTTTACATTGCCGTCTTCTATTAAAATGCTTCATATATCCTTACTCTAGTAGCAGGGAATAGTTGAGTGTGCACCTCGATGTGTACTATTTCTGACAACACAGGGTTGTTTGTTAGGTCATTCTTAACCAAAATCGTGTGGGTGCACAATTTGTTTCGCTAGAGACAACCCTACAGGGCAAATTTTCTAAATTACCCTCAGTCGCGTATACGATATTTTCGTATTTCGGCTCCTGAAGGTCATAGGGACTTCAATTTTGGCTTAAAATTACCGCAATAGCCATATTTATATACAACTTATGAAGCAACATAAGGTCTCCAGTGCTTTGTTTTATAGATATTGGCAAAAAACTGTTTTTTGGCTCAGCGAACCAAAAATGGGACTGAATTTTGGAAACTTGAACTAGGAAGATCGTAGAGACTTGAATTTTAGCTTAAAATGAGCGCAAACATCACATTTATGTACAACTTATAAAGCAATATAAGCCCTTTAATGCTTATTTGTTAAGATATTGACAAAAATCGGTCATTTTGACTACACGCGTGAGGAAAAATACCATATTGGGCAACAACTTTGGTCTTTTTTAGACCAGTTTTGTGCTCAAGTTATTAAAATGTGCTTTGATGTTGTAGATCGGGTGTTTTCTTCCAATATGGGTTTCGGTATAAATCCGGAAGCACCCGGTTCATGGGTGATAGGGGTTAAAAACCCTAAAATGTCAGGCGATGGGCGAGACAATTGTCTGAATTTGATTATAAAAACACTTGCACTCTTTGCTAGGGTTTGCTTTTTTCTGCTACATCGATCCGATTTCTAACTACTAATCATCCCCCTCTACATCATTCTCTTTAAGATACATGATTTCTATAAGTTCTTGAAGGTACATCCGGCATGATGTAAAGTCTATATCAAAGCTTTTTAATGTGGTCTTAACAAGTTGCAAGATATTCAAGTTCACTAATAAAACAGAGATTGTAGGATATTCTTCTTTTACATATTGATTATTGAGTAATTTTGGTTACACATGTGAGGAAAGATACCAAATTGGTTTACCAAACGAAGATTGTAGGTTATCTATTATTCTTTACATGATTATTGACGCAACTTTATAGTCAAACCTGTATTATTTTAAATATTTAATATTTATCCACACTCTCCATAAGAATATTATTGGGAGTCATTTTGTGGTTAAAATTCGATTAAATCAGTATTTCCAAGCAAAAAACTGCCCCAAATTTCTCCTCCGAATATGGTCCGCTAGTTCGAAATTTTAGCACTTATAAACGTTATTGTTAGACATTACATTAGTGTAATACCACTGAGACCAGATGTAGTAATCTATTCAGATAAAGCGAAGAAGGTGCATCTGAAATAAAGAGAACTTTGCTGATCAAGAGAAAAGAATATTAAGAGATATCAGCAGCTGACAGAAGAGATTGCAAGCTCCAGACAGTAGCAGTTCGAGTTCGAGTTCGAGGCATTTACAACTGCAGCCTCCAAACCTTTATGAACCACCTGAACGTAAACACTAAAGAGAAAAAGGCCTGCATGAAGATCGCTGAATTTAGCACGAGGACATCATACACCATCTATCTGTCCAGAAACACCATTATATGGACAGATGATTGGGAGTTAGTCCAGAGGCTAGTAATTGCATAGTAGGAGCGTATAATGTTTGTAGGATGTAATTATTTTTACAAACTACCGTTCAAAACTTATAGATCAAGTGATAGCCTACCCACAATTATATTACAACGTCGTGGGGTCAGTCGATATTGTTGCTAAAAATCAGGAGCAAGCGTCTTGAAACAGGATACCATGAATCTGTATAAGTTTTAAGTAGTTTCATTCTACGTTTAATATAATTATTGGGTCGTTTACGTTTTAAAGTTATATTTGGCCATTTTATAGCCTCCCCTCAAAAAGCCCACAATTACTCAATATGTAAAAGAAGAATATCCTACAATCTCTGTTTTATTAGTGAACTTGAATATCTTGCAACTTGTTAAGACCACATTAAAATGCTTTGATATAGACTTTACATCATGCCGGATGTACCTTCAAGAACTTATAGAAATCATGTATCTAAAAGAGAATGATGTAGAGGGGGATGATTAGTAGTTAGAAATCGGATCGATGTAGCAGAAAAAAGCAAACCCTAGCAAAGAGTGAAAGAGTGCAAGTGTTTTTATAACCAAATTCAGACAATTGTCTCGCCCATCGCCTGACATTTTAGGGTTTTTAACCCCTATCACCCATGAACCGGGTGCTTCCGGATTTATACCGAAACCCATATTGGAAGAAAACACCCGATCTACAACATCAAAGCACATTTTAATAACTTGAGCACAAAACTGGTTAAAAAAAAGACCAAAGTTGTTGCCCAATTTGGTATTTTTCCTCACGCGTGTAGTCAAAATGACCGATTTTTGTCAATATCTTAACAAATAAGCATTAAAGGGCTTATATTGCTCTATAAGTTGTATATAAATGTGATGTTTGCGCTCATTTTAAGCTAAAATTCAAGTCTCTACGATCTTCCTAGTTCAAGTTACCAAAATTCAGTCCCATTTTTGGTTCGCTGAGCCAAAAAACAGTTTTTTGTCAATATCTATAAAACAAAGCACTGGAGACCTTATGTTGCTTCATAAGTTGTATATAAATATGGCTATTGCGGTAATTTTAAGCCAAAATTGAAGTCCCTATGACCTTCAGGAGCCGAAATACGAAAATATCGTATACGCGACTGAGGGTAATTTAGAAAATTTGCCCTGTAGGGTTGTCTCTAGCGAAACAAATTGTGCACCCACACGATTTTGGTTAAGTATGACATAACAAACAACCCTGTGTTGTCAGAAATAGTACACATCGAAGTGCACACTCAACTATTCCCTGCTACTAGAGTACCTATAACCCTGAAAAATCTAAAATGTACTTCTAAAATTTGAATAGATCTTTTCCACATCCTCACAATTCGTATTGACCAGCATTCCCTTAAAATTAAAATAATGGGCGAACCAGCTTCTAATTCTAAAAGGAACGCAAGTTCTCCTGTAGGAGTATTCAGTTATTCAGTATTCATCCAAAAACAAGTCGTCCCCAACCCCTATCACACCTTGTAGTTTTCTGTTTTCGTCCTAAATTCCACACCTCAAGCAGCGTCATTACCTGCTGCTTTAACATACCTCTGCCACAGAAAATAGAATCAGTAATCAGTAATTAGCTATCCCCTTTTGTCTGCCCCTGACCTTCAACATAAGTATCTACTGAAAAGCTGTACAATTTTTCCCGATCTGATGATCATTGAAGGAAGAATAACGCCACCAATCATTTTCCACACAGTATAGTGCCTCTCAAGCCTACGAGAAAGAAGAAACACACATTCTGCAGAAAACCCGTAACAAAAAGCATGACACGCAACGACGACTAGCAACTTGTACTTGTACTTGATTAGGTCTCCTCAATCATTCGAGTGGCCTGCACCAATGAACTCCCGTTTGTGACGTATCATCTCCCTCCAAAGTTTGCGGTCACTAGCCATCTCGCTCGCTCCTTCTAGGTCTATGTCAGTGTTTCCTGTAAACGCTGCAGCATCTTCCAACAAACATTTCATCCAGTTCTTTCTTGGACGACCCCTAGATCTTCTCCCATGCGCAGGGGTCCAGTTAAGCAGGTACTTAGGAAGCCTAGTGTCTGGCATTATGGTGACATGGCCAAACCAACGCAGGCGGTTTGCTCCTATGTACATCTCTACTGGATTTATCTTTGCACGCTCCAGCACTTCATGAGTGTTTCTAACCCGACTAGCAAAGAAGGAAAAAATGAAAAATAACATCCTACGAGTGTTGAAGATATTTATAAGAAAATCAACTTTTCTTCCCTCGGCATTCCAAATGGTGTTTACCTCTATCTTGCTTTAGAAAGCACATGTATGACGGCAAACTCTTTAGTAGAAAGGTGGCATGGGCAGCCTAACACCAGAGTAAAAACCCTCCTATGGACAGCGAGGAAGACCCTGCAGAAACAGATATGACTGGATGATGATTAATCACTCTACTAGTACTACACTCGACTGTTACGTGACTTTTTCAATCCTTTCTCTAGCTGGTCCTGAACGACTGTTCGAAACCCTAACCCTCTAATCTTATCCCAACCCTAACCCTAACCCAATCCTTAACAAAAGCATATGCTGAAACCCTAACCCTAACTAGATATTAGACTAACTTCCTTATACGGTCATATCACGTGATCGAAACAGTTTTTCGGCAATATCTCGTCAGGGGAGCATTTTAACCCTATGTCATGGGGGTGATTCGGAATCAGCGTCCGAAAGTACATCTATTGAGGTTGGTTTCAACTGTCGGGGCCCTTTTAGAACAATCTCGAAGAACGACTGTAGAGTGATTTAGCACGCTCGGATATGACTACAGCTCACCAATGGTGTTACCTGAATAGTTTATCACCAACAGGCACATCCTAGCCTCCTGAACCGGATAAGAGACTAGAGATTCTGATGGAGGACTTAAAGCGTACTATAGAACATGCATCTTAGAGGAAGGGGAAGACCTTACTGGGCCGCGCTCAGCCTGGGGTCCTCAGGTAAGGGAAGACCAACATGATCCATCGTGAAGTATCAGGCCTCATCACACTAGATGATAAAGGTGGTAGTATCTATATTTCTGATGATGAGACAATGAGCTCCATTAGTCTTCAGATAGCCATGAGTCTACGCGTACTGCGTGACGCGCTTATTTCACAACTGCAAGCGAGAGGGCTCTCATGGTTAGAGCAAGCCATAGAGGCCCTGAATTCCGCTATGTCATCATGCAGAGAAGATTGGTCTGAAGATTTCTGCAAATGGCTCACCAAATTGGTGGAATTGAGCCTTCGATCCTCTGCTGGGGTGTTCGATCAAAATTGGTTCATACAGCTCATCGGTATCCCTACGGGTGGATCACTATGTGTCCAAATCGCAAACATAGCAGTCTACTACCTAATGAACAAATGTGTTTATAGGAACCCAGAGATCATGAATAAGATCGTATCAGCCAGGCGTTACATTGACGACGGAGCAGGTATGTTTGAGGGAACTACAGATGAGTTCAAAGTTTGGATTGCAGATGTTAACAAAGCACTCCTCTCCCATGGCCTAATCATTGATGAATACCAAATAGAAGATCCTGGTAAATACGTATCTTTCCTTGACATAATGTTCACCTTCGATTCCTTAGGATCCCTCCAAACGGATTTGTTCATAAAACCAACAGACTCTCGTTCATATCTACATTTTGGTTAAGTATGACATAACAAACAACCCTGTGTTGTCAGAAATAGTACACATCGAAGTGCACACTCAACTATTCCCTGCTACTAGAGTACCTATAACCCTGAAAAATCTAAAATGTACTTCTAAAATTTGAATAGATCTTTTCCACATCCTCACAATTCGTATTGACCAGCATTCCCTTAAAATTAAAATAATGGGCGAACCAGCTTCTAATTCTAAAAGGAACGCAAGTTCTCCTGTAGGAGTATTCAGTTATTCAGTATTCATCCAAAAACAAGTCGTCCCCAACCCCTATCACACCTTGTAGTTTTCTGTTTTCGTCCTAAATTCCACACCTCAAGCAGCGTCATTACCTGCTGCTTTAACATACCTCTGCCACAGAAAATAGAATCAGTAATCAGTAATTAGCTATCCCCTTTTGTCTGCCCCTGACCTTCAACATAAGTATCTACTGAAAAGCTGTACAATTTTTCCCGATCTGATGATCATTGAAGGAAGAATAACGCCACCAATCATTTTCCACACAGTATAGTGCCTCTCAAGCCTACGAGAAAGAAGAAACACACATTCTGCAGAAAACCCGTAACAAAAAGCATGACACGCAACGACGACTAGCAACTTGTACTTGTACTTGATTAGGTCTCCTCAATCATTCGAGTGGCCTGCACCAATGAACTCCCGTTTGTGACGTATCATCTCCCTCCAAAGTTTGCGGTCACTAGCCATCTCGCTCGCTCCTTCTAGGTCTATGTCAGTGTTTCCTGTAAACGCTGCAGCATCTTCCAACAAACATTTCATCCAGTTCTTTCTTGGACGACCCCTAGATCTTCTCCCATGCGCAGGGGTCCAGTTAAGCAGGTACTTAGGAAGCCTAGTGTCTGGCATTATGGTGACATGGCCAAACCAACGCAGGCGGTTTGCTCCTATGTACATCTCTACTGGATTTATCTTTGCACGCTCCAGCACTTCATGAGTGTTTCTAACCCGACTAGCAAAGAAGGAAAAAATGAAAAATAACATCCTACGAGTGTTGAAGATATTTATAAGAAAATCAACTTTTCTTCCCTCGGCATTCCAAATGGTGTTTACCTCTATCTTGCTTTAGAAAGCACATGTATGACGGCAAACTCTTTAGTAGAAAGGTGGCATGGGCAGCCTAACACCAGAGTAAAAACCCTCCTATGGACAGCGAGGAAGACCCTGCAGAAACAGATATGACTGGATGATGATTAATCACTCTACTAGTACTACACTCGACTGTTACGTGACTTTTTCAATCCTTTCTCTAGCTGGTCCTGAACGACTGTTCGAAACCCTAACCCTCTAATCTTATCCCAACCCTAACCCTAACCCAATCCTTAACAAAAGCATATGCTGAAACCCTAACCCTAACTAGATATTAGACTAACTTCCTTATACGGTCATATCACGTGATCGAAACAGTTTTTCGGCAATATCTCGTCAGGGGAGCATTTTAACCCTATGTCATGGGGGTGATTCGGAATCAGCGTCCGAAAGTACATCTATTGAGGTTGGTTTCAACTGTCGGGGCCCTTTTAGAACAATCTCGAAGAACGACTGTAGAGTGATTTAGCACGCTCGGATATGACTACAGCTCACCAATAGTGTTACCTGAATAGTTTATCACCAACAGGCAGTAGGCACATCCTAGCCTCCTGAACCGGATAAGAGACTAGAGATTCTGATGGAGGACTTAAAGCGTACTATAGAACATGCATCTTAGAGGAAGGGGAAGACCTTACTGGGCCGCGCTCAGCCTGGGGTCCTCAGGTAAGGGAAGACCAACATGATCCATCGTGAAGTATCAGGCCTCATCACACTAGATGATAAAGGTGGTAGTATCTATATTTCTGATGATGAGACAATGAGCTCCATTAGTCTTCAGATAGCCATAGGTCTACGCGTACTGCGTGACGCGCTTATTTCACAACTGCAAGCGAGAGGGCTCTCATGGTTAGAGCAAGCCATAGAGGCCCTGAATTCCGCTATGTCATCATGCAGAGAAGATTGGTCTGAAGATTTCTGCAAATGGCTCACCAAATTGGTGGAATTGAGCCTTCGATCCTCTGCTGGGGTGTTCGATCAAAATTGGTTCATACAGCTCATCGGTATCCCTACGGGTGGATCACTATGTGTCCAAATCGCAAACATAGCAGTCTACTACCTAATGAACAAATGTGTTTATAGGAACCCAGAGATCATGAATAAGATCGTATCAGCCAGGCGTTACATTGACGACGGAGCAGGTATGTTTGAGGGAACTACAGATGAGTTCAAAGTTTGGATTGCAGATGTTAACAAAGCACTCCTCTCCCATGGCCTAATCATTGATGAATACCAAATAGAAGATCCTGGTAAATACGTATCTTTCCTTGACATAATGTTCACCTTCGATTCCTTAGGATCCCTCCAAACGGATTTGTTCATAAAACCAACAGACTCTCGTTCATATCTACATTTTAAAAGCTCCCACCCTAACCATATCTATTCCGGTATCGTGTACTCTCAATGCCTTAGACTCAGAAGGATCATCAACTGCCAAGAACGCCTGAAAGAACATCTCAACAACCTCAAAAAAGCATTCCTTGCCGCATGTTACCCTAGAAAAATGATTGAGAACATCAGTAATAAGGTCCTTAACACAGCAAGATCACTGTCACGCAAAGTTCAGGCTCCTGATGACCAGACATCATTACATCTTCCAATCAGGGTCATATCTACTTATGGTAGTGATGATGATCTGGTGTCTGTGACTAAGAAGTATGAAGAACACCTCTCAAGAACGAGGAGTTTTAGTGAAAGTGACACTGCTGAAACATCCCAAGAGACCTCCTCAACATCCACCACGCCTAGAAAGACAATTTTCAGTTACACAAAGAAAACAGGGCCAAGCCTAAAATCTCGCCTCGTCAAATTGAAAGAACTTGCTTTAGGAGCTCAACATGGCCCAACCAGCAAATGCAATGTGCCAAGATGCAAAGGTTGTGAACTTGTCAAAGGCACCCGTGAATTCAAAGTGAACGGCAAGAAGGTTAAAGCTTCCCCTGGAAACTGCCAGAGCTACAACATCATTTATCTGTTCCAATGTAGTGTCTGTGGAAAGGCTTACGTCGGTCGCACAACTCGATCTCTACGGGTTAGGACTGGAGAACATAGGGTCAAATATTACAAACTTTTAAATGGTGATAAGGTAGATGAAACAAGTGATGAATATAGTTTGGGTTTACATTTGTTGGATCATGGTTTTAGACAAAGGGAAGATTTTAACAAAATTTTTAATGTGTCAATTATTGATAATTCTAGTCCTAAAACTTTGGATGTCCGTGAACATAAATATATTCAACTACTCAAGACTTTAAAACCTTTGGGAATTAACACTATAAATCCTTTTGGCCTTCCATTACTCCTAACTTCTTAATTTTAACTTTATAACCGTTTTAAGAGTGTTCAGATTTTTAAAGGAATTTTGGGTTTTACTAACTTTTTACAATTTCTAGGGCTTATGTCACTGAAGATGACGCCTTGCAACATGTTTGACGATAGCCTGTAGATTGATAGTTTGATCTCAGTATTTACAACAATTCATCTAGTTTGATTGATTCAAAGGGAAACAAATTCCTCTAGAGCAAGCCCTACTCCATTATATTATTGATTATTGATTATTGAAAATACACTCGAAGATTTGACGGTTTTTCGGAAATTCCGCCATATTTTAACCTGCCATTGTTTTTACCCGTCATAATAAAACCCGCCGAGTCAACTTTTGGAGTTCTGACAGGATATAGGACATAATAGTTTTATCGTTCCTTTATTACATTGAAACAAGCGTCATGAACTCACTTTCTAGGAAATGTGACCATAACGAGGTGGTTTTATTATAAAATGTCAAATAATTTGGTTGTAATGGACGAACAAGTACTGTTAAATGATTGTTACCGTGCAGTACGGTCCGTGCTATGATACATATTATTGCCTATTTAAAGTTAAACTTGCTTCCTATCCATTATATCAACAATTACAAAGATATTATACTAAAATACTTTCAATTTTAAATGTTATTTTACTTTGAAACTGCAAACGAAAACACACTCTGGAAGAAAAATTGGGTAGAGTTTTGCAATATGGCAGGTAAATTCAGTGGATTGTCAAACATTTTCTGAAAAGAATGTTGCTTCTTAATAATTTTAAGTGCCGGCTAGTAGCCGCCTAGTGACTAACATGCAACGTAACGCCACTGTTATGAGTATGACATGGTTAAGACATAAGTAATCACTGGATCGTTTTAGACAGCACAATAGTTTTCATTTAAAAATATCCATTTCAAGATTTTAGAACCGCTTTCCAAAAATTAGATATGAGATATCCGGCGCGCAGATAATTAATTGATCGAGCCTTGCTCTAACCAAAGCCCTCTCGCACGCAGTACGCGTATACACATGGCTATGTGAAGATCGAGCCCGGAACTGCAGCTAACATATGCTGCAGTTAACACTCGGTGCTGATAAGATTACAAGATCTCGCGTGAACACGAAACGTGTGCTCAACTCATTAAATCGTTATAATGTAATACAATGTAAACATGGTACAGCTATAATAATTGTCTTAATGTAACTAGTGACGTAGATCGGACTACGGAAAAGAAAAAACAGAGAATAACGGAGTGACAAAGAGAGTAGTAGGTCACCGACCCGCAAGTCATGTGCATTATAGGAACGAGAATATATAAATTTGATGTGACACGTGGGCATATATCTGTGACACGTTTTAGTATTGCGTCGCTGTGAGTGGGAAGAAATGCAGCACGTGGGAGTCATCCTTGTGTCTCGTGGGAGTCATTATTCCTGAATCCTATCACATGTGAGTATCACTATCAGAGCACTATAAGTTATAATAACTTAATAAGAGATGTGTAACACTGTTATGTAAATGTAATGGTTGCTCGATATAGGTTCTTAAAAACCCGGTTATAAAATTAAAATCAAAATACACGGTACGTCTGGATAAATGTGGGATAATAGTTATATTATATATCTCCAGGGATCAACCGGGACCGTTTTGCTGGTCGGGACTGGCAGAAAGTTCTGGGACCCGAATTATGTCGGGGCCCGGGCAAAAACTGGGAATTTTGATTTGCAAACGTTTCACTTTTGAGAAAGCCCCCATCATTATTTAAACAATGTTTAATGTTCATATCATACTCTACTATCGAGAAATTCATGAAAGAGTAAAGTAATTTGCAGATAGATTTCGGGTATTTCCAACTATCACATCTGATCATTGAATCTGATCCGGAGTCCAAGACACTCATTATAATAAATAAAATCCCCAGAAATTCCTCACAAGCTCTCATCCGTTGATTTGTATAATCTTGACCATGAGATAGACAAGATAACAATGCCAGGATATAAGTGGGAGAACGAGAAGTGCAGAAGTACAGTTGATCCTCCCGAACATGAACGAGGTCACTACAGACAGAGCTGTACTCACTATCAACACCAACAGTCCCTGGGAGAAAGATAAGATAATTACATGAATTACGATTCGCTAACGAGCATGGAAAAGAAAAAATTCGGTTGACTGTGCGAAAGAGACAAAATGTAGATCACAAATTATAGGCTTTTTGCCAAAAATAAGTTATTGATTATTATCAGAATAAAACTGACCGCCAATAATTTCTCGATGTAAATGAAGGCGAGGAATGAACCACCGTATCCAATACAAACAAACCAGTATCCAGTCATCTGATAGCCCCTCTTCTGTAACCCCCAACTTGCCAGACCAAAAATGCTCCGATACCGAATATTATAAATGCAGCAACCTGGACAGCCAGGAATATATCTGGGTAGAAAAATAAAGTGAGATTCTCATTGTGACTATATTGTTAAGTTTAATTACGTTCAACTTCAATTTATTATCGATTTTATCAGATCTAAAGCTTTATATAAAAGGAACGGGTTAAACTGAAAAAACTTTTATTATGACTTGAAACATTATTTAACATGACTCACAACGAACTTACAAAT
Organism: Bolinopsis microptera; assembly: GCF_026151205.1. NCBI lineage: Eukaryota > Metazoa > Ctenophora > Tentaculata > Lobata > Bolinopsidae > Bolinopsis > Bolinopsis microptera. The sequence goes on along the minus strand of NC_087078.1, from coordinate 2,153,599 downwards.
ACTGTCCACACGAATATGTAAGAATGAATAAATTAAGAATGATAAGTGATAATAAATTACTTAATCATGAAGTTGAAAACAAAATCAGGAATAGTTTGAAGACAAATAAAAAAGCACAGCAACATTCAGTTTGAAGAGCCGCATAACATATTATAAAAAAAAAGCTTTTTTACCTAACCGCAGAAATATGAAAAACGGATAAATTTGAACAATGATGATTACAACTTTTGAGTACCTGGAGTGGGTATCTCAAAGGAAGTGGGTTTATCATATCTCTCCCACCATTTGTGATAATCACAGGGAAATTGTAAAGTACTGTAGGAGGAGAGAAGGAGGGAAGTCCATCAAGAACAATATTTAGCTGTTAAGCAGAATAAGCTCACGATGTGCGTGTATGTGTAGGGGCGGTGTGGCTGGTGTTCTGGGATGTTTCTTTCTTGTTAACATTACAGTATCGATAATTTCTGTGGTGGTATGTGTAGGGGGGTGTGGATGGTAGTCTGGGGGATATTTATCTGTTAACATTACAGTTCTTATAATTACTGTGGTGTATGGGTAGGGGGTGTGGCGCTGGTAGTTATGGGGATGTTGTTTCGCTGTTATACTTTATCAGTATCTATATTTCTGTGGTGTATGTGTAGGGGGGTGTGGCTGGCTTAGTTCTGGGATGGTTCTCCTGTTAAATTACAACGTATCTTATACTTACGGTGGTGTATGTGAGGGGGGTGTGGGCTGGGTAGTGCTGGGCTGTTTCTAAGTTAGCTATACCTGCCTATATATTCTTACTGTGGTGTATGTGTGGGGGTGGTGGATACCGGTAGTATCCAGGGGATTCGTTTTCTGATAACATTACGTATCTTTACTTATACTTTTGCTGTGGTGTATGTGTAGTAGGGGGTGTGGGCTTGGTAGTTCTGGGGATGTTGCTCTGTTACATTACAGTATCTAACTTATGTGGTGTATGTGATAGGGGGTGTGGCTGGTAGTTTGGGGATGTTTTTCTGGTTATCATTACAGTATCTTACTTACTGTGGTGATGTGTAGGGGGGTGTTGACTGGTAGTTCTTGGGGTGGGGATGTTTCTCTGTTAACATTACAGTATTTATTATTACTCTGGTGTATGTGTAGGGTTGTGTGGCTGGTAGTTCTGGGGAGTTTCTCTGTTACATTACAGTATCTATAATTGATCGTGGTGTATGTGTAGGGGGGTGTGGTTGGTAGTTTGGGGATGTTGCTCTGTTAACATTACAGTATCTATATTACTGTGGTGTATGTGTAGGGGGTGTGGCTGTAGTCTGGGATGTTTCTTGATAACATTACAGTATATATACTTACTGATGGTGTATGTAGTAGGGGGTGTGGTGGTAGTTTCTGGGATGTTTCTTGTTAACATTACAGTATCTATACTTATGTGGTGTATGTGTAGGGGTGTGGATTGCAGGTAGTTCTGGAGATGTTTCTCTGTTAACATTACTGTATCTATACTTTACTGTGGTGTATGTGTAGGGGGGTGTGGCTGGTAGTTCTGGGGATGTTTCTCTGTTAACATTACAGTATCTATACTTACTGTGGTGTATGTGTAGGGGGTGTGGCTGGTAGTTCTGGGGATGTTTCTCTGTTAACATTACAGTATCTATACTTACTGTGGTGTATGTGTAGGGGGTGTGGCTGGTAGTTCTGGGGATGTTTCTCTGTTAACATTACAGTATCTATACTTACTGTGGTGTATGTGTAGGGGGTGTGGCTGGTAGTTCTGGGGATGTTTCTCTGTTAACATTACAGTATCTATACTTACTGTGGTGTATGTGTAGGGGGTGTGGCTGGTAGTTCTGGGGATGTTTCTCTGTTAACATTACAGTATCTATACTTACTGTGGTGTATGTGTAGGGGGTGTGGCTGGTAGTTCTGGGGATGTTTCTCTGTTAACATTACAGTATCTATACTTACTGTGGTGTATGTGTAGGGGGTGTGGCTGGTAGTTCTGGGGATGTTTCTCTGTTAACATTACAGTATCTATACTTACTGTGGTGTATGTGTAGGGGGTGTGGCTGGTAGTTCTGGGGATGTTTCTCTGTTAACATTACAGTATCTATACTTACTGTGGTGTATGTGTAGGGGGTGTGGCTGGTAGTTCTGGGGATGTTTCTCTGTTAACATTACAGTATCTATACTTACTGTGGTGTATGTGTAGGGGGGTGTGGCTGGTAGTTCTGGGGATGTTTCTCTGTTAACATTACAGTATCTATACTTACTGTGGTGTATGTGTAGGGGGGTGTGGCTGGTAGTTCTGGGGATGTTTCTCTGTTAACATTACAGTATCTATACTTACTGTGGTGTATGTGTAGGGGGTGTGGCTGGTAGTTCTGGGGATGTTTCTCTGTTAACATTACAGTATCTATACTTACTGTGGTGTATGTGTAGGGGGTGTGGCTGGTAGTTCTGGGGATGTTTCTCTGTTAACATTACAGTATCTATACTTACTGTGGTGTATGTGTAGGGGGTGTGGCTGGTAGTTCTGGGGATGTTTCTCTGTTAACATTACAGTATCTATACTTACTGTGGTGTATGTGTAGGGGGTGTGGCTGGTAGTTCTGGGGATGTTTCTCTGTTAACATTACAGTATCTATACTTACTGTGGTGTATGTGTAGGGGGTGTGGCTGGTAGTTCTGGGGATGTTTCTCTGTTAACATTACAGTATCTATACTTACTGTGGTGTATGTGTAGGGGGTGTGGCTGGTAGTTCTGGGGATGTTTCTCTGTTAACATTACAGTATCTATACTTACTGTGGTGTATGTGTAGGGGGGTGTGGCTGGTAGTTCTGGGGATGTTTCTCTGTTAACATTACAGTATCTATACTTACTGTGGTGTATGTGTAGGGGGTGTGGCTGGTAGTTCTGGGGATGTTTCTCTGTTAACATTACAGTATCTATACTTACTGTGGTGTATGTGTAGGGGGTGTGGCTGGTAGTTCTGGGGATGTTTCTCTGTTAACATTACAGTATCTATACTTACTGTGGTGTATGTGTAGGGGGGTGTGGCTGGTAGTTCTGGGGATGTTTCTCTGTTAACATTACAGTATCTATACTTACTGTGGTGTATGTGTAGGGGGGTGTGGCTGGTAGTTCTGGGATGTTTCTCTGTTAACATTACAGTATCTATACTTACTGTGGTGTATGTGTAGGGGGGTGTGGCTGGTAGTTCTGGGGATGTTTCTCTGTTAACATTACAGTATCTATACTTACTGTGGTGTATGTGTAGGGGGGTGTGGCTGGTAGTTCTGGGGATGTTTCTCTGTTAACATTACAGTATCTATACTTACTGTGGTGTATGTGTAGGGGGGTGTGGCTGGTAGTTCTGGGGATGTTTCTCTGTTAACATTACAGTATCTATACTTACTGTGGTGTATGTGTAGGGGGTGTGGCTGGTAGTTCTGGGGATGTTTCTCTGTTAACATTACAGTATCTATACTTACTGTGGTGTATGTGTAGGGGGGTGTGGCTGGTAGTTCTGGGGATGTTTCTCTGTTAACATTACAGTATCTATACTTACTGTGGTGTATGTGTAGGGGGGTGTGGCTGGTAGTTCTGGGGATGTTTCTCTGTTAACATTACAGTATCTATACTTACTGTGGTGTATGTGTAGGGGGTGTGGCTGGTAGTTCTGGGGATGTTTCTCTGTTAACATTACAGTATCTATACTTACTGTGGTGTATGTGTAGGGGGTGTGGCTGGTAGTTCTGGGGATGTTTCTCTGTTAACATTACAGTATCTATACTTACTGTGGTGTATGTGTAGGGGGTGTGGCTGGTAGTTCTGGGGATGTTTCTCTGTTAACATTACAGTATCTATACTTACTGTGGTGTATGTGTAGGGGGTGTGGCTGGTAGTTCTGGGGATGTTTCTCTGTTAACATTACAGTATCTATACTTACTGTGGTGTATGTGTAGGGGGTGTGGCTGGTAGTTCTGGGGATGTTTCTCTGTTAACATTACAGTATCTATACTTACTGTGGTGTATGTGTAGGGGGTGTGGCTGGTAGTTCTGGGGATGTTTCTCTGTTAACATTACAGTATCTATACTTACTGTGGTGTATGTGTAGGGGGGTGTGGCTGGTAGTTCTGGGATGTTTCTCTGTTAACATTACAGTATCTATACTTACTGTGGTGTATGTGTAGGGGGTGTGGCTGGTAGTTCTGGGGATGTTTCTCTGTTAACATTACAGTATCTATACTTACTGTGGTGTATGTGTAGGGGGGTGTGGCTGGTAGTTCTGGGGATGTTTCTCTGTTAACATTACAGTATCTATACTTACTGTGGTGTATGTGTAGGGGGTGTGGATGCAGGTAGTTCTGGGGATGTTTCTCTGTTAACATTACAGTATCTATACTTACTGTGGTGTATGTGTAGGGGGGTGTGGCTGGTAGTTCTGGGGATGTTTCTCTGTTAACATTACAGTATCTATACTTACTGTGGTGTATGTGTAGGGGGTGTGGATGCAGGTAGTTCTGGGGATGTTTCTCTGTTAACATTACAGTATCTATACTTACTGTGGTGTATGTGTAGGGGGTGTGGCTGGTAGTTCTGGGGATGTTTCTCTGTTAACATTACAGTATCTATACTTACTGTGGTGTATGTGTAGGGGGTGTGGCTGGTAGTTCTGGGGATGTTTCTCTGTTAACATTACAGTATCTATACTTACTGTGGTGTATGTGTAGGGGGTGTGGCTGGTAGTTCTGGGGATGTTTCTCTGTTAACATTACAGTATCTATACTTACTGTGGTGTATGTGTAGGGGGTGTGGCTGGTAGTTCTGGGGATGTTTCTCTGTTAACATTACAGTATCTATACTTACTGTGGTGTATGTGTAGGGGGTGTGGCTGGTAGTTCTGGGGATGTTTCTCTGTTAACATTACAGTATCTATACTTACTGTGGTGTATGTGTAGGGGGGTGTGGCTGGTAGTTCTGGGGATGTTTCTCTGTTAACATTACAGTATCTATACTTACTGTGGTGTATGTGTAGGGGGTGTGGCTGGTAGTTCTGGGGATGTTTCTCTGTTAACATTACAGTATCTATACTTACTGTGGTGTATGTGTAGGGGGGTGTGGCTGGTAGTTCTGGGGATGTTTCTCTGTTAACATTACAGTATCTATACTTACTGTGGTGTATGTGTAGGGGGTGTGGCTGGTAGTTCTGGGGATGTTTCTCTGTTAACATTACAGTATCTATACTTACTGTGGTGTATGTGTAGGGGGGTGTGGCTGGTAGTTCTGGGGATGTTTCTCTGTTAACATTACAGTATCTATACTTACTGTGGTGTATGTGTAGGGGGGTGTGGCTGGTAGTTCTGGGGATGTTTCTCTGTTAACATTACAGTATCTATACTTACTGTGGTGTATGTGTAGGGGGGTGTGGCTGGTAGTTCTGGGGATGTTTCTCTGTTAACATTACAGTATCTATACTTACTGTGGTGTATGTGTAGGGGGGTGTGGCTGGTAGTTCTGGGGATGTTTCTCTGTTAACATTACAGTATCTATACTTACTGTGGTGTATGTGTAGGGGGGTGTGGCTGGTAGTTCTGGGGATGTTTCTCTGTTAACATTACAGTATCTATACTTACTGTGGTGTATGTGTAGGGGGGTGTGGCTGGTAGTTCTGGGGATGTTTCTCTGTTAACATTACAGTATCTATACTTACTGTGGTGTATGTGTAGGGGGGTGTGGCTGGTAGTTCTGGGGATGTTTCTCTGTTAACATTACAGTATCTATACTTACTGTGGTGTATGTGTAGGGGGTGTGGCTGGTAGTTCTGGGGATGTTTCTCTGTTAACATTACAGTATCTATACTTACTGTGGTGTATGTGTAGGGGGTGTGGCTGGTAGTTCTGGGGATGTTTCTCTGTTAACATTACAGTATCTATACTTACTGTGGTGTATGTGTAGGGGGTGTGGCTGGTAGTTCTGGGGATGTTTCTCTGTTAACATTACAGTATCTATACTTACTGTGGTGTATGTGTAGGGGGTGTGGCTGGTAGTTCTGGGGATGTTTCTCTGTTAACATTACAGTATCTATACTTACTGTGGTGTATGTGTAGGGGGTGTGGCTGGTAGTTCTGGGGATGTTTCTCTGTTAACATTACAGTATCTATACTTACTGTGGTGTATGTGTAGGGGGTGTGGCTGGTAGTTCTGGGGATGTTTCTCTGTTAACATTACAGTATCTATACTTACTGTGGTGTATGTGTAGGGGGTGTGGCTGGTAGTTCTGGGGATGTTTCTCTGTTAACATTACAGTATCTATACTTACTGTGGTGTATGTGTAGGGGGTGTGGCTGGTAGTTCTGGGGATGTTTCTCTGTTAACATTACAGTATCTATACTTACTGTGGTGTATGTGTAGGGGGTGTGACTGGTAGTTCTGGGGATGTTTCTCTGTTGCAGAAAACTTTAGATTTATTCACGGCTGGCAAAAATTTGACGCGTGAGCATATTAAATAGGTACACTTACTCTAGTGACTCTAAATTTCGTGGAATGTAGACTGTTCATTCTGTTAAAACTCAAGGAATTATCTTCTTGTGTCACTGCCTTCTATGATTTGTCAACGAGGATTATTCAAAAGGGATTAAATAACCAGTGCAATTTACAATATATCAGTAATATGTATCAAGATTAGTCGCATTAATTAAGGTTAGCCATATCATGTAATATTAGTTTTACATATGAACATGACGCTATACTAACCACAACATTACAACATGATCCAACTGAACAATTGCTATTCATTTGATATTTCATCTAGACACTGATCATTCGTTCTAGCTCTTACAAACTTGCATATCATCGTGCGTTCTAATTGACAAAACTGGTCTTTATATCAACTGCACCCACGTGTGCGCGCCATCCAATAACTTTAGCAAATCATGAGTACTTTTTACTTGTCAATTGAGCAAAGACACAGGCTTAAACATACAATGTTGTCGTTATTTTAAAGTGTTCGATTGTTAGTTCCAGTACATACTAATCACGTGGTATATTCATGATTGAAGGATGGAACTTGTGACCAATCAGAATTGAAGGATGGAACTGGTGACCAATCAGAATTGAGGATCAACGTCACGTGTGAAAATACATTCGAGCCAACTCTAGGTGAGTTTTCAGTTCCGGTTGTTTCAATCCAGCTAGAGTTTTATAATGTGAAACTTGTTTTATTGTAAGTGTGCTACCTTCGAGATTTTTATTCAATGTGTTGAATACGTCTTTTGAGTACGCCATTTTTGAAATTTGCTCATAAACAAGAGTTGAGGTTTTTTTTCAAGATTTCCTGATAAACGAATGCAAATTTGCGTTATTTTGTTTTTAGACTGATGATGTGGTTATGGCAACAGTATTGGTAACCATGGCAAAATAACCTGTCTCGAAACTTGATCTAGTACACAACAGGTGCAGAGCTGTAATTGTAATTGAATTATCATGGTTCAGACCTAGTTGCTACTGGTCAAACAATTTCTTATCAAATACAGTTTCAATGTGTCCAATTCATTACATAACAATTCGTATTCTTTTCATTCTTTGTCTTATTGAATTTATCCCTGCTAATTGTTTGTTTCTTTGTCCAATAATTCGTATTTAGTTCCCTAAGAGTTAGGTTGATACCCGTCCTAGGGACAAAACCGTATTTTTAGTTTGCTGAACAAATCACCTGATAGTCTTAGTCATTTTAAGAGTGTGGATGCAGCTGAATTCATTCCACTGCGGTATGCCACATGACCATTATTCAATACACTATTGAGCAATTGAGGAGTGCTGTATTTTTGTTGGTTTTGGAAACCGCCTTGAAGATTTGGTGGATTAATCGAGAATGCTGAAATAAATCAAACCATGATGTATAAAATCACGCTTGAAATATTTACTTCGATTAACTTGTATTGGTGAATAAGCCTCAGTTTTATAATATTTGAAATCAACCCTGATGTATGCTTATCGGTAAATAAAAAAGACTGGTCAACACTTAAAAACTGCATCGGTTTTAAATCCCCCGAATCAGCTTAATCAAAACAGCTGACGCAAAGTTTACAGTAGTGATTGCTTTTCAAGATTGCTTATGAAGATTCAAGTTTCGACCAAAACGTCCACCAGCCATTATCGACCGATGCCCACGCATCAGGGTTAAACAAGTTTTGACCACAATTCACTGACACCACGAATCCACTGCTATGCTCCATGTTTTAGCAATCAGCCACTTTCTAGTTTCAGTTTGTCGACGTAAGGATGATCTATCAAGCAGCGACTGATCGGTCCACATGATAAGTCTAAACTCAGGAGTTGGAAACCTCAAGCTCATCACCTGCACGTGCAGCGATATTCTGATATTTCTTTACCACATATTTTCTCGCTTTACTACTCTATTCGTAACAAAGCAAGTCTTTTAGTGGCGTTTTTATTTGCTCGTGAATCTCCTCTTTGATCAATGAAGCTAAGTTTATCTCTAATTGATATCGTGTAGAATACCACTCAATCACAGCATTTAAACGACGACAAAGAAGCTACCGTGATGTGCAAGATGTGCACCATTTCCCGTAAAGTTACAAATTAGAAACTACCACTGCCATGTTTTCTATATTAGAGACTATTATAGCGCTACCATGCGATCACAACTGGCTGCAGGCGGCGTTGTTTGTTAAAGTAGTACATTTAAAATGGAGTTTAATCTGGTAACTGCTTTTACTTTTTACAAATAACTTTTTGTCTTGTTTACCGCACTTTTTCCTTTGATCAGATTGTCGTTTACTTACGTTGCAATCATTCAGTTCGTTCAATGTTTTCAGAATAATGTTTTTTGGCGCTACCAAATTGTATTTCTTTCGTTTATTTTACAATTAATGACCTGCTTTTATTACAGTTTATGTTTTTTCCCACATATACTATGATTTGGCCGCTGGCCATACGTTAAACATTTAGAGTTTCAACATCGCTCAGTTTCAATTCCAACGAAAAGTTAGAACATTTAATGAACATCGTTACATCAAACAACAAAACAATACTCTCGATTTTAATCTATTGTATTTTGAAATTCGAACTTAAAAACAAATATTCAGTCATCATCATGGCAAGCAGAGGTACTTGTTTCTCGAACTTTCTTGGCACGTTATGCAGCATATCTCTCGTGAATAACTAACAGGTGGCCCGCAGTTTTGCTTCAAATTGAAATTCTGTCAAAAATTTCAATGCAGACGGAATGACCATGCATTATGTTCTTTCGACTGTTTTGGTTGTCATTTGACATTGATGCAATTTTTCTCGGCCGTTATTTAAAAATGACTACTTCAATTTGTAGCAATCGTTAATATGTTCAATTTTTTTAATAGAAAAGACCCTCGACTGAATTTCATACTGGCTGTAGCATTATTAAGACGGAATGGTTATGATCACTCATTAGATTGATTAAACATTTTAATGACCGGAAAATATTTAAAACCTATAAACACTTCGACAGTCACTACGAAAAATTCTGATAACCTATATTAAGCATTCTACCAAATGTTTTCCAACTTTCAAAATTCAGTAATCGACAAAATTTTGACCTATAGACACTCGACAGATAAGAAAATATATTTAGCCAATAAACTAAAACACTCGAGAGATAAGAAAATGTATTTAATGTATAATGTATAATGTATAATGTTTATATAATATATTCAGCCAATCAAAAATCCGCAGAATGTTTATAACAGTCCGATCTGGAGCGAGCGAAGAACGGTTGTTTAACTTAAATTGTCAGTTGGACGCCCTCCTCAGAGACATAACGAATAGATGCCCATTTCAAGTGGAACAAGGTGAGTTTAGTTGGACTTTTAATGCTTCTTTTACAACATCAAGCTCGATTTATATTCCTCTTAACTTGATAAGATATGCTCAATATTGGGTCTATTATAGTAACATGTGATTTCACAAAACTTAGCTTCTGTTTGAACGTTAATATTTCAGATGATTACACTTTAGACTTGATGGATGAGGAAGGTAGAGCCCTCTCGATATACTCCAGAAAAGGAAGTGTTATGGGTTCAGAGTGTCTTACGGTTAGTAACGTTAACTAGTCACAGAGAATAAACGGATCTAGCAAGTTATTCTTAAATGTCACTTCATTTCCTTATGTTGTGAATATAGCCGGTAATTGTTGTTGTGAATATCTCTGTAAGTTATTATCTGATGTATTCATTGTATTGTATTTTTCTTGCAGGAAAGAGGTTGTTATCTTTTGGTTCTCGTAAAGACTGATCCTAAGGGCAGGAAATATTACGAACCACTTATACAGAATTTAGGTAAGTAACCAGTTCACCTAGAATACCAGTTCATCTACAAACCAGGCCACGGTCACCTAGGCAATCACCTAGGCAATCAGATCAGTTCGACAACCAGCTAACCTAGAAAACCAACGCAGTAATTGAGTGATAACTATTTATTTCAGAAAAGCTGTATCCTGATCTAAAAGACGTGTTTGGTATTGAAGCTCTGGACGGATCCAGAAAACAAGCCGCCAAAACCCGGGGAAAGAAGGGACGATTAGACAGAGGGTTAAGTGATAACGGAAATTCAGGCGATAACCCACCAATAGGAGCAGCTGTTAAAGCTTATCTGGACTAAGAATGAGAGCTAAAATCAGGGCTCTGGCTAAAAAGAAGGCCTCTGGCTAAAAAAAAGTGAGAGTGTGTGAGGGATATTGTGATTCTACAATTGTACTTACCCATGCATCAGCGAGCAGTAAAGGAAGAAGAGTTTACTCGATACAAAGTGGAGAGCAGAACAAGTCTTGTTAAGTACTGTGACAGTGTGACAGACAGTTGCCAGACGAACCTGAGGTGGAGACTTTTAGTTCTGTTAGCTGCGGGTGGTAAATTACACTGTGAATGATACAGTTGTTATGTAACAGGGTTAATGTCTGAATTTACCGTTTGGAAATGAGATGTGTGTAGTTAGCAGAGAATTGTGTGCTAGGGTACTTTAGGATTGCCATAGTAATCAATAACGGATTATCAGAAATGTGCTAGGATATTTGAGATTTATCATAGAAATCAGTAGCAGATGATCAGAAATGTGCTAGGATATTTTAGGATTACTAGAGCAATCAGGAGCAGTGGAATTGAACTGTTAAGGCTCCTTACTGCAGCTGTGGAAACTGTGTAGACCTACTTCCAGGCAACTGTGTTTATACATGACATCAATAGTCAGCAGATCCATCAGACATTGAATCATGAAGAGTGGTTCACCTCCAGACGATATTCATTTCTCTAGCCGTCCAAACTTTTCTCACTTTATTATATCTTGCTCTGTCTACTTTTTTCTACAGTTTATATATTCGTTTGTACTGTTAGCATGCTGGCTCCTAAAGGCTTGCTTAAATTTTTACTTCTTTTTTCAAGACTAGTTTTTATACTCCGATGCTTGCTATACTATTTCTATTGATGTATTTGATTCCTCCTGTTTGTGAAGCATCCACTACAACTTTTAATTTTACGGATTGAATTTAAAAAAGGGAGAGCAAATCAGATGGGAATTTAAAAAAAGGGAGAGCAAATCAGATGGGAATTTACCGGTTGTGAGAGGTGGAGTAGTGTTAAAACGTTACAAACTGCTTTACAAAAGTGAGTTTACTTTTTATATTTTTAAAACACGTGATACTATCGCTCACAAAAATGCCGAGTGCACTTGAATCTTTGATAACTAACAAATTATGATATGAGCACGTTCAATACAAGCTTCTACAATCTACATACTCATAGACATTAGGTAATCTATATAAGTGTGCAGTGTGCAGTGTGCACTGCTGATGGTAAAGGCTGGTTCTATAAATCTACATTAACATAAAAAGCTTGTCTGTCTTATTATTCGGTTGGACGGAGATCAATCAGAAACCTGGTAGTGGTATTTACACCGGGTACCGCTCATATGTGTGATATCCAAAAACTGTTCAAATATTTAAGAAGTAGTGATCGGTCTGAAAGACTTATAAGTTGGTTGTTTTCTAAGTCTGAAACAACAAAAATTGAATAACAAGTTCTTTGGAGCTAAGAATGCATCGAATTTAAACGTTTTATACGATAAACTTTGAGTTTGAATTGTGTATAAACTATTCCCAGAATGAATATACTTATTTCATCTGATAGATTTTGTTACCGTGACAACAAGACTTTATTATTATAAGCTAGACCAGTCAGCCCACAGAGCATAAATAGTTGACATATAATTGATGCGTAGAATCATAGGCTGATGAACGTCAGTAAATACTACAAGTTGACATTCTAAAAGTCGTGATCTCTCCTGTTGGCAGTTGATCAAATTTCAGCGTCAAACGTTATCAAAAGAAGTTTTAAGGACTAAAATAAACCTGCCTCATCAGTAGACATTTTAACTTACAGTCGCGCGATATTTCGTCAGGTCATTGCTCGGCTCCTTTTCCGCAGTAACCAAGGTACCGACTTGTTGCTAGGAAGCCTGATTCTCTCTGACTTTCGGTAAAAAATCAGCTGTCATCGACTACCTACTTATAGGTTTTCCGACACAAAACAAACATACACAGTGACACGCTAAACTTTTATTTCTTGTTCCCCATTATTTTATCCCGCTCCTGGAGCTTTCTTTACCGGTGTCAAGATATCCGGCTATTAAACTATTATCAGCCACCTCGCAACCACCTAGCCGGAGTCACTCACTTTCCGCTTTCCGTACATTCAAATATTTGGTATTTTGGTATTTTGGTTGTCAAAAAGTTGGTTGATTTGATATTTACTGGAGTATACAGCGTGGAGAAGCCTTCCAAATGTCAGCACCCACAACCAAAACATTGGGATATACAAAGCTTTAAGTTATCTGACCTACTTGATAATTCCAATCAGGTGCAGGTCACTTTCTATCGTGGGTAGCGTGGGAATTGTATCTAGCTGAACCGGATGAGAGTAATTTGTTTGCTCCACACGGTCACGTGGTTCTGGTTTGTGTTTACTTCACACATGGGCAGGCTGAAACAAGTAACAAATATACCTTGTTGTCGGTATGCAGAGTCAGCAGTGTGTATAGTATAGTAGTAACGTAGTAACGTAGCAGTGCGTGCACATTTTTTAGCTGCCTTTAATTTGCGGGAGAGGTCCTTTATATACCGGGATTCCAGTTATGCTTATAAGAGCTGTGCGGATGCATAGTACAGGGAAATCCGTCTGAAAAAATCGATCTGCTGACACACGAAGCTTTCAGAGGATTTTTGACGTTTTTGAGTCCCATTAGGTGCCCTTTATGGCTGACCAACTTTTCCAAACTTTTCCACGTGGCTTAAGGCCACTTTTTGCCACTTTACCACTTTTTACCACCTTTCTTGTTTGTCGAATATCTTTAGTTGTGAACATCGTAAAAGGTTGCGAATCAATCGAGTGTGTTCATATTATCAGGAAGAAAAACTTTTGTTCTAACAATTTTTACGTCAGATAATAAGTTAATTGGATAATTATCAATTAACCAATTAGCAAAATTCTAAAAATTTTTTATTGGCTAAAAATGATCGCAATAGCTTAAAACACGGAGAAAAGTAGTTTTTAGAAAAAATTTGAAAATTTTTCACTTACATTTTTTTTTCGAGACTTGGAAAAATTTCGAAAATTCAAAATATTTTTTTCCGCCAAAAGTGATCAAATTGCATGAAACGCGGAGAAAAATGATTTTCAAAAAAAACTTACTCAATTTTTCGTTTCAAGAATAATTAAATCACCAATATTTGTAGTTGGAGTTCAGTAAATCTCGGCAGATTTTAGTAATAATCAGGAATTACTAACTCTAAGTGAAAAGGTCTGAAACTGAAAAACGTTAAGTTTAACCATACAATCGCGATATAAGAGTTTCATAACTAATTACAATACAGCCTTATCGATTTTCACAGAATCTGCACCAATGGCACAGTCAAGATCGAAACAATGGCCTGCTGTACTGTCATTTTATTGATTTCAATGATGAATCAGTGGGGTTAAGATAATCACATTTGTAATAAATAAAACCTCTCTGTACCGTCAATTGTGCTAATCTAAACCGGCCTACCTGTATTACCAGACCTCTTCTTTTCCTCAACAATCAAACCGAGTTGTTCATATCGCATTTGGTGGGTGATGTAAACTAAGTACCGTAGAATGGGGGAACTTCGCCATGTTTTACAGCTATTTCATGTTATTTAGAAAATACGACACGAGTACTTGAAAAATTTTATAGCTCATATGAACAGGATTGGTAAAGCAAATGTTTTCGTATGAACCACATCAGCCAGGCATAAATAGTCAGCTAGATTAGTGCCACTGAAATCAGGGCGAAGTTACCCTGCAATATGGGGTAACTTCGCCATTCTGAAACTATACCATATTCGGTGCTAAGCACCATACCACTCGAAACTCAATTATATTTCCTTGATATACCTGCCAATTTTACTTATCTAGCTCTAGCCTGCGTGTTACAATGGGCAATTTGGTCGCCGGGGTAACATCGCCATGCTGCGGCCTGCGGGTAACATCGCCGGGATGAAGTAAAAATGTAGTCGAACTTCGCCAATACACGTGCGTGACTTTGCCAGCCGCGCGCGAATTTCGCGCCAAACTTCGCCGAACAGATGGGATCAGAAGAGGGTAACTTCGCCACACACAAATTTGAAAACTCTATAATATCAGTTGTGTGCATCATGGCTAACTAAATTTGCCCTTAAAAATAAATGAACAGGACATATGCTAATGATGTCACACAGAATTAATTAAGGATATAATTGTAAAATATGGGAAATATGCAAGCAGGAAATTTTAGCCACTTTATAGCAATATTTTATGTTGCCTGAGTTTAATTAACATAGTAAACGTTTATTTTTGAATAGGAATACCTTTATAACCATTTTTTCAACACAATACTATACAAAAACTCGATCTCCTAACAATTCAAAACAGTAAAATGATTATTTGAAAAATAGTGGCGAAGTTCCCCGACACGGCGATTTTACCCCAATCTACGGTAGTAATACATATCGAGCTATATTCAATCACAATACGACACAGTACGTGTATAATAGTTATATGGCTCTTAATGAGGTTTATGAAACGCTTTATACCGCGAGAAACCCGGTATAGAGAGGTTTTACAGTTTATCACGAAGTTGTCTACTTGGTCTCATGGCTCATTTACAGTTCGAAGAAGGGCAAGAACAGATCAGGGAAACTGAGGAACAGCCAGGTCCAGGAAGCAAGTGTAAATACACCTTCCAACATCTACTGTGACTGTTTTGTATTGTACTGCAGTACTGCATACCGCTTCATTTGCGGGATACCTCAAATCACCCCCATATGTCAGGGTCGGCTAAAAGTAAAATCAACAAGGGTAACATACGGGAAAGGGTAAGATTTAGATACGAGTACAGTGTCGGGCAAGGGGTAGTAAAGAACCGGTAATAATTAATTCAGTGAAATGTTCCACGAGAGTCAGGATATTTTGGAAATTGCTAATAGAGACAGATCCTGATCAGGAAGGATTGTTAATGTTATTGAGGATGTTGATTTGAAATCCGGACGTCGTGAAGTAAAATACAGGTTCTTCCCGCAGGATATTCGGGGCCCATGATGATCAGCTCGGGATTAATGTGGGACAGATCGAAGACTGACAACTGAACCCAATTGAACCTAGTTCCCACTAACCAATCAGCTTAATTGGTTAGGGTTAGGGTTAGGGTTAGGGTTAGGGTTAGGGTTAGGGTTAGGGTTAGGGTTAGGGTTAGGGTTAGGGTTAGGGTTAGGGTTAGGGTTAGGGTTAGGGTTAGGGTTAGAGTTAGGGTTAATCTAAATGTCTAAATTGGGTTCAGTTGTCCGGTAGCCCGCTCTTGCGAGTTGACATTCTAAGCTTTCTGGTCTTTTCTTGCCTTCTTTGAGCTGTCAAAGAGCCATGAGACCAAGTAGACATTTTCGTGATAAACTGTAAAACCTCTCCATATCGGGCCTCTCACGGAAGAAACGAGAAGTGTACGGTATAGAACATTTCATATACCTCATTAAGGGCCATAATATAATATACACGTGTTGCATTGTGTCGTATTGTGATTGAATATAGCTCGATATGTATTACTACTTAGTTTACATCACCCACCAAATGCGATATGAACAACTCGGTTTGATTGTTGAGGAAAAGAAGAGGTCTGGTAATACAGGTAGGCCGGTTAAGATTAGCACAATTGACGGTACAGAGAGGTTTTATTTATTACAAATCTTAACCCCACTGATTCATCATTGAAATCAATAAAATGACAGTACAGCAGGCTATCGTTTCGATCTTGACTGTGCTATTGGTGCAGTTTCTGTGAAAATCGATAAGGCTGTATTGTAATTAGTTATGAAACTCTTATATCACGATCGTATGGTTAAACTTAACGTTTTTCAGTTTCAGACCTTTCCACTTAGAGTTAGTAATTCCTGATTATTACTAAAATCTGCCGAGATTTACTAAACTCCAACTACAAATATTGGTGATTTAAGTATTCTTGAAACGAAAAATTGACTAAGTTTTTTTTGAAAATCATTTTTCTCCGCGTTTCATGCAATTTGATCACTTTTGGCGGAAAAAAATATTTTGAATTTTCGAAATTTTTGAAGTCTCGAAAAAAAAATGTAAGTGAAAAATTTTCAAATTTTTTCTAAAAACTACTTTTCTCCGTGTTTTAAGCTATTGCAATCATTTTAAGCCAATAAAAAATTTTTAGAATTTTGCTAATTGGTTAATTGATAATTATCCAATTAACTTATTATCTGACGTAAAAATTGTTAGGACAAAAGTTTTTCTTCCTGATAATATGAACACACTCGATTGATTTGCAACCTTTTACGATGTTCACAACTAAAGATATTCGACAAACAAGAAAGGTGGTAAAAAGTGGTAAAGTGGCAAAAAGTGGCCTTAAGCCACGTGGAAAAGTTTGGAAAAGTTGGTCAGCCATAAAGGGCACCTAATGGGACTCAAAAACGTCAAAAATCCTCTGAAAGCTTCGTGTGTCAGCAGATCGATTTTTTCAGACGGATTTCCCTGTACTAGCAGTGCGATGTTTTTTAGTTGTTTCTCAGCTTTGCTCAGGAGTTTCCTTGTGTGAAATTTGATGTTGTCTAGTCAAATCTGTTCAAGCGAAAGTGGTGAAAAATCTGGAATCCTTTCTATCACTTTGAAAGTAAGAGAGTTTAAACTCTTACTTCTGGAATTTACTTCAGGGCTTTACAATATCGTATACATGGAATAGTGGTCAGTAAAAGTGAAGACGTGGCATCACAATTATCATAAAAAGATAACTCGCGACAAAAATATAAACCTGCGTCCTTGTACAAACCTCCGGAAAACGTCAACATCATGTATAAGTATTAATTTGATATGATATAAATCTGGTTGTGAAGCCACCAAAAATCAGTAGGGCTTCAGTTTCTTCCAAATTATCATCCGAAATAGTTCTCACAATTCAAATTGTCATCAGAATGTCAATTTCCTACTCTTTTCTAGGTCATCATGCTTCCATGTATCTACATTTGATAAACGGCCTGTCATACATCGGCTTATTTTGACTTTCTTGAAATGAATCATATAACTTTTTTCTGACGTCAACGTGTTTGTCACATAATTGAGTTATTACCATCTCGTATCTCTTTCAGGTACTGAGTTAGCTATAGACGATATTTGGTGAATTTTCTGGCACGCAATTAAATTATTTAGTCGACGTTTAATTTTTTTAAACCAGCCTTTCCCCAATCCTGCAAACTAATTTACTAAAAACAATTAGATCAAATTTATAAACATCTAAACTGGATTTAAATTGTTTTTTATTGTTTTTCATTAACTGCAGTCTACGTCAAGTAATTCAGTAATTGGTAATCGCCGGCAGTTCAACACCAGCTCCAAAGTAATTCTATTACCCATACCATTTTTCCGCGGTTGGCACCCGCAAATAAATTCCAGATCCATCCAAACTTAACGTTTGCTATTAGTATTAGCTGCTGTTTCTACGGTTTTAGAATTTCACGTTGAAAGCTATTTAACGATATTAATGCTTTAACGGTGGTTACACGCTTGAATTGTATTGTTTATCTTGCAAGGCAGTTAATGTTCATACCATGGTGTTCCCTCACTATAATAATATCACTATGGAATGTTATGTGGTTATCACTATAACCACATAATATTCCAAGCAACTGTATTCTGGTTATATTAAAATAACAGTGTAGTAGTGTATAGTGTATACTGTATATTTAACCAACGTCTTTTGTTGAAGTAGCAGAAGTAAGCACCAGCAGCTGATTCAACTGAAGATAATTTAAAGCTGCAATTGTGATTCATATTTGGGTACAGTCAGACCCTAGGGACCGTGTTACATGAACCAGATTCAGACCTCTCCCCAGTCCCCACCTCTCTCCCCAGTCCCACCCCTCTCCCCAGTCCCCACCCCTCTCCCCAGTCCTCACCCCTCTCCCCAGTCCCCATCCCTCTCCCCAGTCCCCAACTCTCTCCCCTCCTACCCTCTCCCCAGTCCCCACCCCTCTCCCCAGTCCCCACCCCTCTCCCCAGTCCCCACCCCTCTCCCCAGTCCCCACCCCTCTCCCCAGTCCCCACCCCTCTCCCCAGGCCCCACCCCTCTCCCCAGTCCCCACCCCTCTCCCCAGTCCCACCCCTCTCCCCAGTCCCCACCCCTCTCCCCAGTCCCCACCCCTCTCCCCAGGCCCCACCCCTCTCACCAGTCCCCACCCCTCTCCCCAGTCCCCACCCCTCTCCCCAGTCCCACCCCTGTCCCCACCCCTGTCCCCAAACTACTATAAAGAGTAGTTCAGGTGATAGGCAATGAGGCAATAAGCACTCAAAATTACTAATTAATAATTAATAATAAGCGATAGAGAAGGTGCAAGGTGTTGCCAGCGGTCGGTTAGTCTATTAGCTTCAAAGGGAAGGCCTAGAAGTGTTTGATAGATGCACTTCCTGTAACGATAAGCAACCATGGTAACGATAAGTGCGATAAGTGTGCGGTAAACGAGCATACGTTAATACTAATAGGGCTACAATTGGCATGAAGTGTTTAATCTGGTTAAACAAGATCTGGGCACTTTAGGTCTTCTCTCCTTGATTCTAAGCTTGTGACGGGCGACAGCTGGTGTGCAGTTTGTTGAACCTTTTGTATTGTTATTCGCTGTTGTAGGACAGAGCTTTAAGTCACGTTATTGTAAAGGGTTTAATCTTATTCTTGTTCTCTTATTTAAAGATTTAGTTACGGAGTCGAACACACAATCCTTAATTGAGGTTGATTTCATGGGGCAATCAATTCTTTTCGTTTTCTCATCCACATAAACTCGTAGAGTGCGATAGCAAGAGCTTTTCCGTCATTTCTCACCCGTCCATGGCCTCTCTTCACGTGCCGCTTCGTATGAAACCACGTCCCTTCAATCGTGTTCGTATGGGCTCCCGTCAGTGGATCTACAAAATTCCGGCTGTGGTTGACATCGTAGTGAGTATATCCATGATGTTCAAGAGGAAGGTATCCTTTCCATTTATCGGTGATAATTCTTGTTCCAGGTCGGACAAACCGAAGGATTAACAGGCAGAGTGTGCTACGGTCTCTCTTGTTGTTAGGACATTCCACTAGGAAACATTCGTTAGATCCTCTTGCTACACCGCCTAACACCCACTTTCTTAGGATCCATAAGCGGTCCTTAGACGGTTCTTAACCGGTTCTTAAACGGCTCTAAGTTGGTCCTTAGGTTGTTTAAATGCAGTTTTAGAGGCGGTTCTTCAACGGTTCTTAAGCGGTTCTTAAGCGGTCCTTAGACGGTTCTTAAGCGGCCGCTCACCGGCTCTTGACCGGCTCTAAACCGGCTCTTAACCGGTTCTTAACCGGTTCTTAACCGGTTCTTAAGCGGTTCTTAGCCGGTTCCTAGCCGGTTCTTAAACGGTTCTTAAGCGGCTCTTAAGCGGTTCTTAAACGGCTCTTAAACGGCTCTTAACCGGCTCTTAAGCGGTGGTCGCTGTTTGCCCTATTAGCCCAATTAATTAAAAATACAATTTCCAAACTACTTCTCAATTCTCATAGAAACTTGCCACAATTCTGCCCAGCTGAACTATTTTCGAAACAGCAATGTTAAGTTGACATATTATATCATCCTCAGGCCTTAACGTTACCATGACAACTTTATTATGTACCAGAACTCACAACTTTTAACAGACTTTCTCCCTACTTGACAGAAACTCGACTGATAAACAAGATTGACGCTAACTTTACCGTCTGTGACAAGTGCCAACCTTGTCAGGGGATCTAAAATGGGACCCAACCGGGCAGAAACTGGCGGTTATTTACACCCCAAACAATGGAACGAACGGATTAGCATAAAGATTAGCAGGGACGTCTGAAGTTAGGACAAAGCCGTGATGAAGAAGCCCGGTACCCAGTAAAAGAGTTGTTAGATCTCATTGTTACCATGGTAATTGACATACTATTGTCCAGGCTCACTCAATCTGCAGAGCACGTGACTTGGCCACATGTCACGTGATGATCTACTGTTCCGGGTATAAAGAACCAGCTAAATAAACACCTGTTAACCACAACCGTTATGTTTATCTCAGGTGTGTTTTTCGTGCTAGCTCTCAGCGGGGCACTGGCACAAGGGCCTCCTAAATCCCCTACCATCACTGTGACAGATCAGAAGGGAGAGAAGGGAGCAAATCTCGACGTTCCCTTTACTATTGAGAAGGCGGACAAAGACCTGGACAAGGGCCAAGTCCATATTGCTAAAGCCTCAAAAGATCACAAGTTCACTAATGCCCGATTCAAAGTTGTTCTGAGTGGAGACGCAAGCAAACTAACAGGAGAGGCTACAGCAGATAGCCTGACTTGTGACGACCAAAGTGGGTATATTATCTACTACCAGAGGATTCCACCCCCACCTAAGCAAGGCCCCCCACCTGGTAGTTTCATGCTTGAAATTGAGGGATGCCCTCCTCTTGAGGACGACAAAAGAGCACCTGGGTACCCGACCATCAAAGTAAAGAACCAGAGAGGAGAAAAGGGAGCCAGCATCTCATTCTCCTTCACCGTCACTAAATCTGAGGCTGACCTGGACAAAGACCAGGTTCACATCGACAAAGCTTCAAAAGATCACAAGTTCACTGCCGCCAGATTCAAGGTGGATCTGAGTGGAGACACGAGCAAGCTGACGGGTGAAGCTTCAGCAGATAATCTGACTTGTGATGACCAGGGTGGGTATCTAATCTTCTATCAGAGGATTCCTCCTCCTCCTAAACACGGTCCCCCTGCTGGCAGTTTCCTCCTCAATATTAAAGGATGTAAGCCTGGTGAGGATGATGAAGTTGGACCTCCTTGGGATGTTCACAGGATTCTTGTTTAAGTTATTTGGTGATTTTTTCGGTTTTAGGTAGAGATTAGAAGTTTTATTTTTGCTTTTTCACAACAATTTGGTGAATTGTATTCCATTGTTTTATTGAGTTTCGATAATAATCCAATTCAAATTAAGTCACCAAACTGAATCAGGAATATTGGTCCACAAATGGTCCCAAACACACCAAGATGACACTTTCGGTTATTTATCAATTCCTCTTCATTCCACGTTCCCCCCTTCATCTTCACATAGATTTCCCCAACATTCCTGGAGAAGTGCCACACCCCAGAGACAGGTAGAGCATCTTCATGCAATCCTCTTGTGGGCCATGAAGGTCCAGCTTTTAAAAATAAAAAAAAGAGTCCAATCCCAAATATAATTCAAAGTACCTCACTAAATTAACATTAATAATAAACTGAAGCTCAATACAGACGATCATCTATTTGATTCGTGTCCTCCTTCTGCAGTCTTCAAGCCACCCGTTCGACAATGGTTCACTTACGTCTTACATTCATAAAATTATCCTCACTAACTCCAGCTACTGTAAAAGGTCGACTTCTGGGGGGATTGGTCTCATTTTGTGATGCGAGTTCTATTCAGTAAATCCATCGATTTATCCATGTCAATGAATTAAATACAAATTTGTATTATGTTTCCTAAATATTTGAGCAAAGTTTGACATCCAAGTTCCCTGATCCTCAGACGAGGGAAATAGCTGTTCCAAAAATCAACACATCTTTATAAGGTAATGTTACCATGGTAACACTAACACTACTAAATATGCCATAAGATCATGTAGCTGACAACTATGAGTTAAAAGCAGTTCCAAGGATCACATATTACGATATTAAGGAGCATATAACATCGGGCTTCTCCTTTGAATCATACAAGGACAAATCTGACATTTATCATAATTATGTACGCTTTAGGTGCTTCAAGCTTTGAAAAATTTGGCACAATTTTAAATTTCGCAATCCCAGTAGTTAAGATTAGAAGTAACACGTTAAGATTAACATTAGTCACACAGTTTAGCGCTGACAAGGCAAGATTGTTTGATAATGAGTTATTATCTTCAAATCTTTCTTGGACAACACGCTGGTTTCTCTCCTCGTGGCGTGTTGAATAATGTTGTTTTGGTTTAAAGTCAGTCTTTGTTCTACCTGGCCTTCAAGTATTTATTATTAAGTCTTCCCGTCTTATAAATCTAAACGTTTAGTTGTGTTTAAGCTTTCTGAGGTCAGCTTATTTGTTTGGTGGGCGAATGGTGGGATCACCGTGACTGATTTGGCAATTTGGCAATTTACTATACCGTACACTCACAGACTGGGATTAAGGACGATTTCTAAACAATGTCAGTGACTAACATGTTGTTGCTTTGTTAAGAAGTGCTATTATTTATCGTTTGCATCGATTTTTACCCGGTTCTATTTAATCAGATTTCGATCTTTGTGTAAGGTTAGAGTTGATGGACCTCCTCTTCGAAAATAATTGTGGTTAATTACTGCAAGTTAGTTCGGCTAACAAACACACCTGATTTGGTTCCGAATTGTAGCCAATTTAACTCGAAACTGTCAGGCAAGATAGTGATAAAAGCCATATTCATAAAATAGTAACTATAGAAACTACAAAGCAAGTTTATTATCTGTATAGGTAGTGTTGACATTCACGGTAACAACCATCAAACATGGTAGCTATAAAACCATGGGTTTTCCTAACTAGCCTCATGCATAATAGTTGTGTAAGCTTCACAAATCACTGTAATAAATGCTGTTAACCATGAGCAACTAGTGTCTAGTAACCATAGTAACTCTCAGTTAAGTAACCATAGCTTAGTTGTAGTGAACGTACGGAACGTTCACTAAAAATAGTTTGTGAACGCGTTCGCTAAAAGATTTTAACGTTCGGAACATAAGGAACGTTAATTGCTATTATGAAATTAAAATGCCGGACATAGCCCAATTATCCGGCAAAGTACTAGCGTTTCCATTGCCACTTGCCGACAGGATTTGCCACGTTGTAACAGACAATCCAAATGTCAATAAATCTCTACGACGCTTAATCGGAGCTGATTATGAACACATCATAGGATCATGCTGTGTAACCCACCAGTTCGATCTACTTGCCGAGGATGTCGGGAAGTTGAGCTGGACCAATGAGACATTGTCGAATTGTAACAAAATAGTTACAAATGTGAAGAATCACGACATGATTCTAAAAACGTTAAGAACCCATTCTCATGTCAATTTGCTAAAACCAGGGGAAACTCGGTTTGCCACCCAGTTTATTATGTTAGAGAGACTGAAGGGTTCCAAGGATACTTTGATTAAGACTTATATTGAATATTGATCCAACCCGTACTGAGTCTGTTAGCAATAAAAGTAATGCTACAAGAATTTGTTTGAGTGCGCTAAAGATTTAGTGTTTGACCCCCATTTCTGGATAGAAGTCGACTATTTATGCTCAATTCTCGAGCCGATAATAGTCTTGCTTAGATTTTCAGACAATAGTCTTAAGATTCCTGTTGGTTTCATCGGTGTAATTTATTACAAATATTATCTGTTCACCTTAAAGTTAGCAAATTTTGCTTTCCGCAATAGAAACCATTATAAAAGTGATATGGTTAGTGTTGCCAACAAAAGGTGGCTCGAGCTCCATTCCCCCCTACATTCAGTAGGGTTTTGTGCTCACCCGGCTTATCAGGGATATGATCAGCACACGAATCAGGATGTCTGGAAGGAGTTTCTAGATGTCATGGACACGTGGTGTGACGGCGCAACAAAGAAGAAGATAATTTCGCAGTACACGTTCTACCGAGAGAAAAGAGGCTTATTCTCTACTGACGCTGCCTCAAGTTTTAGCCAAGATTCTGACGATCCAGTCTCTTGGTGGAGCAACTTCGGTTGTGAGGTACCCGAACTACAGAGTTTTGCAATGAAAGCGCTGTCGCAATCGACATCAGCCTCACCCTGTGAGACGAATTGGAGCTTGTACGACTGGGTGATAAACAAAAAAAGAAACCGCCTCACAGTTGACAAGCAGCGAGACTTTATTTATGTTAACGCAAGTTTGCGTCTTATGAACAATTCACGAATTATGGAGCAATAATTTCATTACTATTTGCTATACTAGTGACTTATTTTTATTCATTATTGTTTATTTACTGTAAATTATCAAAATATTGACTAACGTTCACTAACGTTCACAAACGTTCACTACAAAATGATTGGAACGTACGTTCAGTACGACTAAGTTCAGCGTTCACTACAACTAAGAACCATAGTAACTCTCAGTTAAGTAACCATAGTAACTCTCAGTTAAGAATGTGTGACAGACCAGAGATTCGGGTCGGCCAAACAGAGGTAAAATCTTTTCAGGGATTTGGTAAAAGACAATCTTCTTACACAAAGTAAGTGCGAACAAGACAAATGGTTACTTTTCCCCTTTTATATTCATTTCGGCTTCGTTGTTATAAGACACTTGTCTATTGGTTTGGAGGTGACCCAAATTTTTTCCCGAATAGAACATTGTCATATATTCTTCTCAAATTGACGGCTTTTTATGGTCGTAGGAAAGATAACTTATTTCCCACAACGCTCAAATTCAATATTAGAAATGCACTCTAGGGTGGCACAAAGGGACAACTATAAGGGTGGCACAAAGGGACAACTATAAGGGTGGCACAAAGGAACAACTATAAGGTTGGCACAAAGGAACAACTATAAGGGTGGCACAAAGGAACAACTATAAGGGTGGCACAAAGGAACAACTATAAGGGTGGCACAAAGGGACAACTATAAGGGTGGCACAAAGGGTGGCACAAACAACTGTAGTCAAGTCTATCAAGATCCATGTCCGGATACCTAGTCACTAGACTATCCTTTGTCTAATATGAACTACCTTATCGAACTTTATTTGGTCAGACATTACGTAAAACTAGAGGTCTCCCGTCTCATTATGTTATAATGTCCGACTCAATTGTAAGTCCAGCTACCATGTTTTTGTGTCCCTAATCATTTCCACCCAAAATTATATCCGTCTACGTAATGTTCGTCCAAATAAGGCAACTCTAAACTGTGAAATTTTAACTCTCACAGGATAAGTGCACCTCCAGGAGGTCACACCCAACTCAACTTGTTCGGGGGTCCCCCAGAACCAGCTCCAGTTAGAAAAGAAACCGTCAACCAGTGCCAATACGAGAGAAACAAGTCCTCTATCACTGACCAATACACAGGTTCTTTGTTAAACTGGCAATTAGATACTAGACAAACCTATTATTACTTATCACTCTATAAATATGCTTGAAACGGTTTATAAAAGCCATAGCAGAAACCATGTGTGGTAACATTGGATATACAATGCCGACCGGCTATTAACCAGCTAGCTGGCTATAGCCGGCTGATAGGTATTTGTGCCCCCAAAATAGCTATTAGAGGGCTGTTACTTTCCTATTTTAATTGCATTTCTAACAGCCATCTAACAGCCCTTTCCACTAACCTCGGTCAGCTCTTTGGAAAATCTTAACAGCCCTCTTACAGCCCTTTAACAGCCCTCTATTAGCTGGCTAATAGCCGACGCTTACTTGTGAATTGTTGTGGCTATAATCCGGCTGTTAAAGGGCTATGAGCCGGTTAATAGCCGGTCGGCATTGTACCTATTTGTTGTGTGGTGTAATGAGTCAGCTAGCTGGATAACACAGTAGCCTTCTGGCTAGAAAGAGTATTTCTCAGATAAATATTACAACACAGGAGTTATAAATTAACACACATGTAACCAATTCAGGTCAGGAAGCACCAGAGGACGATCTGAAGAGCCCCGTTATTGAGCATCCCCTTCCTCCTCCTAAGAAACCTGCAACCAAGATCATGCAACCTCCTGGAGGACGAACCTCCCTCTCTCTGTTCGGGTAGAAGGACTAAAAATTTTAAAAACTCCGATTTGAGACTTTGATTCCGAGGATTTTGAGTTTTCAGGATTAGGGAATAAACTGACTGTGTAAATTTCGATTGAAATATTAAATAAGTACGGTGATTCAAGTTTGTACTTTGTGGACGACAAAATTGCTAGTTAAAATAATTTTTCTTGAGATAACCATAATTGAAATGTTTATTATCAAACCGTGTTGCAAAATGTAAAATTATAATAGTAATAATTGATGTTTTTTTGAAATTTGATTTATGAATATTTTGAATAACTATTTCCTGGTTTGATTTATAAATTCGGTAGACATACTCGTGAAAATTTCATATTTATTAAAATGTGGATTTTCTGGATACAGTGTAAAACTAGCAGTCCTAAAGTCCCTACCATATATATTTTCTTTAAAGGTTGATAAGGCTTAAAAGTAGGAGGTCTTCGAGAATTATTATTTTAAAATATGTGCCTAAGGATCTCAAGCTTGTTAGTTTCACAAAGACGGGCAGGTTGTTTCAAGAATCGCCTAGCTTTTTCTATCGCAGTGAAGTTCTGGCTATACGACAAGGAGCCGGGGATGATTTCAATGTTGCAAAAAAGTAACAGTAAAATAATAACTTTGGCTATATAATCCTTGGCTTTTCTATAATTCTGCTCGTGAATTTAGACATGACAATGTAAGTTTTCAATAATATATGAAGTGAAGGGTAGCTTCCTAACCAAAAGTCGAAAGTTCGTGGGTTGAGGGACTAGGGTGCCCGGTGCAACTTTAATAAGCACATAAGCAGTAAGACTGCACCAGAGCCACATCAGAGTGACTTCAGGGCGACTTCAGGGCGACTTGAGGGCTCATTAAGTTTTCTGGTTAGA
Organism: Bolinopsis microptera; assembly: GCF_026151205.1. NCBI lineage: Eukaryota > Metazoa > Ctenophora > Tentaculata > Lobata > Bolinopsidae > Bolinopsis > Bolinopsis microptera. Next base: position 2,126,411 of record NC_087078.1, on the reverse strand, counting down.
TAAGAAATCAATTTAACTCGTATAACAGTCGCAGTGTAACTGGCAACACTAACTAGATTTGGTCAACCAATTAGGATTTTAAAATTAAATTTCAAATCACAGCTGCCAGACAGAATTATCTATTACAATTCGAGTAGATTGTGAGGGATTTGTCATTAGCCAAATCGCACCACTTGCGAACAAAAAGAGATATTTCCCAGTATTTTTAGCGTCAGGCTTCGAGGATACTGCCAAGAGATTAGTATAAGTTTTTATCTTTCCCACTGAATCTAATTAAAATCTAATTAAAGTGGTTAATCATATTTTGAATATAACGAAGCCACGCAATCACCACGTTAGAAACCATGTATTTATGTGCACTGTGCAGCAGGTAAAATAAAATCTGCCTCATTACCGTATTTGTTTGCCAGTTTCTCACGTGGCTTTCTTTTTCAGAAAAATAAAATGTTTTGTTGAGACGCGATTATATTCAATTTTGAAAGGCCATGTTTGTTGTATTGACGGAATTTGTCGATTTCATTAAAAGTAAACTTTTTCATATGGATTTAATATTAAAATATCATTAAAAGTAATAAACAACTCTTTAAATGAATATGCATATCTCAGACACCTGAAGCATTATGTTCTTAACATATTATATTTATAATGTAGAGTCTATTAGTGAATATTCACTTACAATATTTCAGACAGAATGAGAATGATCGGTATCATCTCACTCCTAGTTGCTATCACTGCAATCACAGCAGGTAATGTAAAAACGTTGAATGTATTTTAATTACAGATCAGAATGCTATTTGTAAGAACGTCCTAAAATCAATAAAAAATTGTAATTAAATATTGATCGTGACTTATATTATATAATAACCTTATCTGTTACCGTGCCGTGACGCGTGAATAACAGAATACTAATGTTTCAGTGCCCACCCCAAATGAGTGTCCGAGGATCATGTCAGATGCGGGGTTAACGAGTGGTTTTGCTCCTATGGTAGCTCACTCCATCCACTCCCTGGCTTTGGAGGACATCCGTTATTACTTCAAGAGTGATGCTACCGAGGAGAACGGCATCCCAACAGGTTTGTTGTTGCACGCTTGAAGGTGGGAACTCAGCTTTCTGATTAAATTGTTATCTTAGATTATTGCTGATACTTTTATTACAAGTTATAAGTATAACCTACTTATTGTATTATTATTGATCAAATAAAAATGTACTAAGTTAGGTAACTACTAACTACCGGTAGTTTCGTCAGATCATGCTACTATAGTTGGGCACGTTACAACTTACAATAGAAATATCACCAATAAGTAGATTATAACCTTAGTTTTTATTCAAATTGAAAGTCTTAATCTTAATATAATGCTTCAATTTAATTTTCAGTGAACTTTGATCTGGGAGCTGAGAAGAGAGTGGTTCCTAACGCCCCACTGGTAGGATACGATGAGGACTTCTCTACAATTGGCATGAGGAGCTTTGACTTGGTAATAATGTAGCTAGCTTTTCTAAAATCCCCGTTACATTACACAAGAAATCACCGTCATCGGTCGACTTTATATTTACGTGGATCACATCACTGAAATCAGTATTTCTCATATGTAAACCTGGATAAAGCTCTACTGTATTTTTAACAAAATTAATAACTCTGTCCAGGTAATGCGGAACATGAACCGAACCGGCTGGGGGTCAAGGAACCAAAACATCTTAGTGAAGTTAACCCACGTTCTTCACATGTCGGAGATGTGGGATAGTGTCGCTCGGAGCTACAAGATGATCGCGCGGCTTTTGGACCCGCAGTCAGATATTTGCGCTTGTGTGACAGACGTTGAAAATAACGATGTGCTGAATTATCTTCATTTTCTTGCTTTCAAGCTACGATACCCTGGAATTACTTCGGGAAATGAAACTATTACCGCTCGTTGTGAGTATAGGTTTAGGTGTTTTGGCTAGGTTCGTAACAGTCTTATCTAAACTTAAGTGTTTCGTACTGGCACGCACTAAACACTTTTTTATCCGAATCAATATTAGATGCTAGTTTAAAAACGGAAAAAAAAATTAGACTTAGAAAAAAAAACTTTTAGTGAAAATTTAAAATTTACTTATATTAATAATCTTTCAGAGTTGTACGATGGAACATTAATATTTGGTGTTTATACTGAACTAAAACTCCCAGATTTGTCCAAAGAGGGAAGAGCTAAACGAAGTATGGATGAAGAGTATGACTACGACTACGATTTTTGCTGGGGGGATAATTCCAATATTGACTATCTGAGGACTCCTCGCCCAGATTTCCGTAAACTGGACTTCGACCTCGGTGATTTGGAGGTAACAGACGATTTAATTAATTGATTCATATTACTATCGATTCATTAAATTGATTAATTTGTAGACTGCCGTAATTTTATAAGTCTATTTTACTCGATTGATGGGGAAGGGTTGTCAAACAAAAAGCCGAAAATTTTCAATCTGGCAGCTGATTCGTTTTTAGCGCAAGCTTTAAAATTCACATCAGTACGTGTGTCAGGGAACATTTAAAAGTTCCAAATTAAACGTCTGCAATTCACATTTTTTTTTCCTAAAACAAACCCAATTTTAGATACTGGAGGATGTAGCAAAAGTAATGACTGACGGTGACGAAGGAACAGCCGCAGTTCTGCTGGACAGTGCGGACCACTGGGCCTGGTGGAGGGACATGGTGAAGGGGCTGAACATGGGCGAGGCTGGCTACTATGATATCGCTGTTTTCATGTTCTGTTCGCTCAATTAAACGGAGCAAATATGTTGAACCTTTTGAACGCGAGCGTCACGTTTGGTAGTATTACGCATGCATAATCATGATGATGACTTTCACTTAAAGGTATAATTGAATTTAAATTAATTTATTGTTGGGCAAGTTAAAACTATAAGAAGAGCCAGTGTCGTAACGAAGGGCCCCAGGCAACGTTACGCCACTGAGGAGCTGATTGTTGTAATTTTATATCATCACTAAGATCTCGAAAGGAAACTTTTTATTGGTTAAAACAAAGAAATATTTTTCAATTGTATCGGAAATTTTATTTTGAAAAACTAAATCAATTTATTGTAATTGTAATATTTTCTTATCATCGATTAAAAAGTGTTTATTCTATTTGTAAATTATCAGATGAATAATAATTGAAAATTCGTATAATATTTACTGGCGGTTCACTACCATTAATTAACATAATGAAAATTAAGAAATATGTTCATATTTTTCTAGGTTAGAAATTTAAAACGTCCGTCAGTATCTTACAAAATAAAAATCAGTCTGAAATTATTGTTTTATCGCAATAAAAATGATTAAGTTGCGATAAAATTCTGCAAATAAATTGTGTCTCTTTACCCATATGTAATCTACAATGTTATGTCCAGTTATTCATCGACTTAAACCTCAAATAAGTTCCTATCAAGTTCTACTTCATTTTCATCTCCTGTGATTTCAAATATGATAGGTAGGTGGTCTGAACCTATGTTTTCAGCAGTCTGCCACTTGAATGAGTCTTCAAGGGTTTTGGAGACCAAAGTTATGTCAGGGGAACTTTTACCCTCGGTGGTAGCGCTTCTCCTTCTCCTCTCCCTGTAGAAAATAAAAATAAAAATAAAACCGTAATTAAAAATTGCAACAACTAGCTGCAATGTGGTTTTGCAAAACTTACATCTGTTCAAAAAAGTAAAATTTAACCTTTTGTTTATACTTTTATAATTCACACGGATCGAACAGCATGCATTTATAAATTATGAACGTTTACAAATTACAATCATGCACGATTTAGTTTCTCATTCACCAGAAATGTAATTTTTTGTCCATTTGTCCTAATAAAACCCAATGGCCATTTTATCTTAGCGCTCACTTACCCATGTACGAACGTGGGTGATCCGTCATTGCAGCAAACCATATCTTTATCTTTCATAAATTGAATAATTTTGTCGCCCATGATGTTTTCAGGTTGTTTGTCCCATAGGTTATTGTGGGCATTAAAATCACCAGCAATCACGCAGTTGTTGGATGCAGGGATCCAATCGATATTTGCCTCGTCAGAACAATTTGCCTCGTCAGAGCAATTTGCCTCGTCAGACCAATTTGCCTCGTCAGAGCAATTTGCCTCGTCAGACCAATTTGCCTCGTCAGAGCGATTACTTTTAAATTTAGGCCCAGGGTAGTAAACATTTGTTATATCAAACCATTTTCCGTTCTTTTGCTGGATGCTGACACTGAGGGTTTCTACATTTCCTTTGTCAAGTTCATCGCCTTTTTTTATCTTGAAATTCAGATCTTCTTTTATGTACATAATCAGTCCTCCGCCCTGATTTTTATTGCCGGGCCTATCCTTTCTTTCAACTTTGTATCCGCGTATTTCTGGAGTTTTTATACAATTGTCCGTGAGCTTAGTTTCTTGGATAAGAACTATATTTACATTTTTCTTCTTCATTAGCGCGCTAAGTTCTACAGTTTTTGTGTTGATGCCGTTTGCGTTCCATTGTAGAAATTTGAGATTGGGCTGCCGGATGGTACCAGATTCTGGACGGGGTCTTTTCTTACAATCGTCTGTGTTACACTCCCAAGCATTATTACAGTACAAGTCTTCGTAAAGATTCCGCTGCAGTTTTGTGCAAGAGAAATGGCATTCATTCGTGCATGTTTTACACGTCATTCGATTGACTTTTTGCCCTATAGTTTCCGAACACACATGGCAGCTGCTTTTTTTAAGGGTCGGTATTGGTTCGCCTTTACAAGGAAAGCATTTCGAACGGGCCCTTCCTTTTTCAAAATAATCAATTTGAGATATTTTGGCGCACATTTGATGGGCTTCGTTCGGGCATTTAGCAATAGTACAAGAGATTTGAGTAGAATTTGGTCTCCAAAATTTGCCGCAAACGTAACAAGTTGCATTTCTCATATCATTATTTTCTTCATCTTCATCTCTACTTTCATCGTTAATATCGTCATAGCTCATGGTTTCATCTGGAGTGCTGGTCTCTAACTGTCTACTTTTACTACTCGATGACGAGATCTCCAAGTCCGAATTAGTTCCTTGGTGAGCAACTAATTTATCTTCGCTGCTACTTACGTCTGTTGGTGGGATGTGTAATAAATGTTTAAATCTGCTGGTGAACTCTTCAATGTCGTTGTTTACCTCTTCATTGTCGCTGGTTTCCTCTTCATTGTCGCTGTTTTCCTCTTCATTGTCGCTGTTTACCTTTTCAATGTTGTTTTTCACTTCTTCATTGTCGCTGGTTTCCTCTTCATTGTCGCTGTTTTCCTCTTCATTGTCGCTGTTTACCTTTTCAATGTCGTTGTTCACTTCTTCATTGTCGCTGTTTTCATCTTCATTGTCGCTGTTTTCCTCTTCAATGTCGCTGTTTACCTTTTCAATGTCGTTGTTCACCTCTTCAATGACGCTGTTTTCTTCTTCATAGTCACTGTTTATCTTTTCAATGTCGCTGTTTACCTCTTTAATGATGCTGCTTGAAGATGAACCCTCATTTTTGTTACTCATGCCGTGTTCTACTTTATGGCCGTGGTATCAGATCCTCAGATCAAGGTTGGGTTATACCTAAACCTGGCGGAGATATTGTTACACGAAGCAAAGAAATAAATGATAACAAACCGAACTAACGTAAAGAAAATCTACTTAATATGAAGTAGACAGCCATTGAGCCATAGCTTTACATAGTGATTAGTGTGTACCAATATTTGATGTGGAATCTCTTGTGGCTTAGAGAGTGTATGTATACATATGTGGATTAATTCCTGTGGATTAATTCCTGAGCTGAATAGGGCCGGTAGCTCAATTGGTAGAGCACCAGGCATGTAACTCGGAGGTTGGCGGATCATACCCGCCCCGGCACTATGCCGGCCCATGATTTTCCGAATCGCTGACCAGTGGAAATCTAGTCAATTCAAATATCTGCTTGCTTGGTACTCAGGGTCGATACAATCACAGCCCAACCAACTTCTTGATCAGACTGATTCACCTACATGTGCATACTTCATCTGGGAGCCGTCAGTTGAGCTTGCTCTCTGACTCGTGGGTTGAAAAGATCGTGTACAGTACTTCGTGAGTAGTACAGTACTTCACAACGATAATCCGCCTCCCCAACCAAATATCTTATGTGGATTAATAGCTGTGGAGTAATCATAGCACACTTTCACTGACACCTTCAGCAATTGGATGGCGATTAATCACTATATACTTGACTGTCACGTGACTTTTCCAACCCGTTTTCAAGCTGGACCTGAACGACTATTTGAAAGCCAAACTGAAAATAATCGCGGCGAATTTGCGGCGAAAGATAATGTATTTGCAGAGCTACATTAGATGTCCTAATCACACTGAAGTATAAGCAAAAAAACAAATCGCTCATCGGACTACTGGGATATACCAATCTTACGGCTTGAAATTGAAAATGCAGAGGAGTAATATTATTGTATTGTGCGACTTAAATCAAAAGTATTATACCCAGACTTCTACAGGCTAGAAATCTTGGAACAGTAAAAAAAATATTGATTTGAATTACAGAAATAAACTCGCTGTTCCATTTTGACACACTACTACTCTATCGTAGTTCATAATCCAGCATCATGATGAGGAGATACAGTTATTATCTCAATTCTCATAGTCACGTGATACTTGACTTGTAGCTGGCAGAGTCATGGGGTCGGGAGAGGCTTTTTTTTTAATTAAAAAAAGAGAGGCTGGGCCTGGTTGGCCCACAAGAGGATAGCATATGGATGCTTTGCCTACCTCTGGGGTATGGCAGTCCTGTGGGAGGATGCCGGTGGAATCAAGATGTGTAATCAAGGATGATGGTAAGTGTTGTGGGGTGTGTCAAAGATGAACGCTTAAGGGGTGGTTAAGTGTGGAAGAGAGAGGCGAACTAAGACGACGTTTGAGTAGTCGCTATGTTACACCAGTCTGGTCCAACTCCTCTGGCACCATTAAGCGTTTAGTGTGGTTAGCAAAGTTGACGATGGTGGAGATGTGTTGGTTGTCGAATATGTCATTGACAGAGAGGTAGTAGTCCCGGAAATATTGACCTCTTATTTGGACAATAGCCGGGCACTATCCAAGAAAGTGTGAGACAATCTCCTCTTCGTCGCCACATTAAGGACAAGCACTTGTGTCTAATTTGCGAATGGTATGTAGTGTTAATGATGATATTATATAATTAAGTACATCATTATTCATTAAATACCATACTAACGTAATTTAATCCCTTCTAGGAAAATGATGTGATCTTGGAGGCTGCTAGTCTACCCGACGTTGGTGGTTGCTGTACGGTGTACCAGTGCTGATCTAGGAGCTGCTAGCCACGCCTGTTGTATGCTGTTTGACGACACAGAGTGTTAGTATCTATGTGTTAATTGTGAGAGACTCAGTTTGTACTATCGGTGTAAAGATAGTCAGTGGAGAAGATAGAAGTTCGGTGTTGAAGAACTGTTCTCAGTGTGTACTATCGGTGTAGAGATAGTTACGGTCGGTGTGACCAGTGACAATTGTAGGACAATTGTGTGTGCGGTGTTTAAGCTTTGGAGAAGAAGAAGAAACTGTCTTGTTGTAGTGAACCATTTTATAATTAGTATTTGGTGTTACATTGATAATTAGTAATAGTTAATCTCTGTGTTAGTCAGCTGTGTATGTGAGAAAGAGTGTTAGCAGTGTGACCCTAGCAGACTAATATCTAGATAAACTCAGTTGTGACAAGTTGTTTATTGACTGTATTGATTGACTATTTATTTACTATCATTTGTAGATTGTGTGTATCCTTTGTTCTCGTGTCTAATATTAATCAGTTTATCATGTAGGTGTTTGTTAAGGCCACATGAATGTCCCGTGATGAGGTGCACTGCAGTTCTGTAATTTTGTCTGTTGTTACTGAGTGTAGTGTTGAGATTTTTGATGATGTTGATGTTTTTGTGTCCAAGTGTCAGTTTAGTGTGTCTAGGTCCTAGGACCATCAGTAATCCATGATTCTTGATTAAGTTTGGTGACTTTGTCGTCGATCAGGCGTTTGAGGTAAGATTGTGGAATTGGGCAATTCAAAGTGGATTCACTGGTTGTGCCAATTTTGGCCAGATCGTCTGCTTTTTCATTACCCCACAATCCGATGTGTGCAGCTATCCATCTGATCTCTAAGGTGTTTATAGTGGATCCGAGTGTATTGAGGGTGTCGTAACAGTCTCTATTAGTTCTACTCCTCGTTGAGGGTGAGGATATAGCTTGAATAGAGGAGAGACTGTCTGACCATATGATGATGTGTGTGTTGGTATAAGTTGAGAGATATTTACAAGCTTCGATGATGGCAGTGAGTTCTGTTTGATAAACGGTGCAATAATCGGGAAGCTTGAATGATATTTCGTCTAGTGTAGTGTTGTTGTTGTCAGTGTACACTTCAGTGATTGGGCTGATGACTCCAGTGAAAGGGCTGGTGACTCTAGTGAAAGTGCTGGTGACGATGAGAAAGACCATAAACCAGGGATTCCTTCGGGAGCATGTAAGATTATATCCGAAGTTTGTTCGCCAATGGGGTGTGTCTGGGTGTCAAAGATCTTCAAGGTGGGTGCTACTTGTGATGAACTCTAGAAGGATGGGATGGTAATACTCGGTCTGGCCGTCTGGAAGCCCATAGAATTCCAGTTCAGAAACCGAGTAAGGAGGTGCGGCTACTGATGAGAAGCCTCCTTAAAGTTTATTTGGGTTAGAAACGACATCTGGGTCCCTACCCTCTCACAAGATTATTCTCAATTTTCTTTTTGTGTTCCACAACTGTACTTCTGTACACTTCAGTGATTGGGCTGATGACTCCAGTGAAAGGGCTGGTGACTTTAGTGAAAGTGCTGGTGACGATGAGAAAGACCATAAACCAGGGATTCCTTCGGGAGCATGTAAGATTATATCCAAAGTTTGTTCGCCAATGGGGTGTGTCTAGGTGTCAAAGATCTTCAAGGTGGGTGCTACTTGTGATGAACTCTAGAAGGATGGGATGGTAATACTCGGTCTGGCCGTCTAGAAGCCCATAGAATTCCAGTTCAGAAACCGAGTAAGGAGGTGCGGCTACTGATGAGAAGCCTCCTTAAAGTTTATTTGGGTTAGAAACGACATCTGGGCCCCTACCCTCGCACAAGATTATTCTCAATTTTCTTGTTGTGTTCCACAACATCAGTGGTGATAATATAACCAGCCCCGCTACCCGAGTCTGTGCGTGACCCGTCTGTGTAGCTTTGTGATGGTTTCACTGGGTATGTTGTCGATGGTGTTTTGGAGTGAGCCTCTATATTCAATGTTGTCAGCTTCAGGAGTGGTGACCGTGAAGCGCCGTTCAAGCATCATGGTTGGTATAGATAGGTCTCTCTCTGCTTTGGGTGGTATGTTGAGGTCTACCATGGATTGTTTGTTGATAGTGGTGTGAGTTGTGATGGTACCTTTTCTGGGGGCGATAGTTTCGAGGGTTAGGCTACCATAGGCTTGAAGCCTGGCAGTACCCTTTGCTGCTTCGTCTCTCAGGAAAAGTATGATTTCTGAAGTGTTAGTGAGGTGGTTCAGTGCGATGAAGGGAGTATTAGGCAATAGGCATGGCACCAGACATCATTCTTAATGCCAATGCCTGAACTCTTTTGAACTTCCTCGCGTTGGTGTCTGTTTGGATTGCCCTAATCCATATACTACAGCAGTATGATAGAATAGATCTGATGACAGCGGTGTACATCCATTTGCATGTTTTGGGGCTCCATACCCCATGTGGGGCCGACAGCTCTTTTACATTGCATAAGGGATGCCGTAGCTTTTTTGGTGGTATTGGTGATATGTTCATTAAAATTGAGCTTGCTGTCGAGGGTCACTCCTAGGAATTTGGCAGATTTGGATAGACCTATAGTGGTGTTACCCACCACCACAGGTCTTAGTGTCCATTTTTTATTCCACTTCCAGGTAAACATGACTATTTGTGTTTTGAGTGCGCTTATGCATAGATCTTTGGTTTGGCACCATTTTTCTATTGTGTTGATGGTTTTGTGTGTTCTGTTCCAGATGATATCTAAATCATTCCCCTCTGCTAGAGAAATCAGATCGTCCGCATGTGACAAGTAACGAGACAAGGATGCTCTAGGATGAGGAGCGACAAATGATCAATTGTTCTAGACGTGAGGCTTTCTGCAGTAACGGCCCTAGCGAACAGGGGATGGTTGTTCGCTTGAGTACTACACGGTTATACTTACACAAGTCTGGCAAAACAATGTGTGAGGCTATTGGCCGGGCGCCGCCGTAGACTCAACACATGGTCCTGTCGTTTTCTGACAAAAGTGCTTAAGTAACACAAGGTTCATTTTGTGCAAATTGACTTTAAAGATTTCAATTCTGTAATTGCTCTGGGCTAGCTGCTGCCACATTTAAACTGCACCCACTATGTTTGTAAGGTGGTTTGTCGACTTTTGAGACTTATGACAAGGTTTCATCATCCTTACTTCTCGGAAAGTGCCTAAAAATCACAAATTATAGTTTGAATTTCTTAGAAAAGTGCTTAACGAGCGGGAATGAAACGTTGCAATTCCTTATAAAATTTTTTTTTCGAATCGGAATTCTAACAGCATTTTGACGCTTGTTTTGACGAAGAGTCGATTGGTGAAAGTACGGGATAATAATATAAAATAAGTTTCTTTCTTTAGAAATTCAGATGAGGCTTTCTTCATAAACGCCAAGGTTTTGCGAATTATCTATATTATATTTTAAACTTGACGAATTCCCCCCGGCAACGGGGACATAGAAGAAAAAAAACTGAAAATTGACTTAAAAATGACCCTCTGGCGTGACCAATTTCAACTCGCAAATGGAGTTAAAACCTTGCCATTTTTTTTTCAGCAGAGTTGTAAAAAAAGGATAGGAAAAGGCTATGGCATTTTTGTGGTATGTAAGGTGCTTTGTCGACTTTTGAGACTTATGACAAGGTTTCATCATCCTTACTTCTCGAAAAGTGCCTAAAAATCACAAATTTTAGTTTAAATTTCTTAGAAAAGTGCTTAACGAAAAATTGACCTAAAAATGACCCTCTGGCGTGACCAATTTCAGCTCGCATTTGGAGTTAAAACCTTGCCATTTTTTTCAGCAGAGTTGTAAAAAAAGGATAGGAATAGGCTATGGCATTCTTAGAATTTTGATTAAGGCTTTAGATTTTCTATAATTAACGTCGAACTCGAAAGTGAGGTAAAATAAACGTTAGAATAATGGCGTTATTTTAGCTTTTTAGCAAAGGTAAACATCAAGAGATTGCACGTGTGCGAGCAAGAACAGATTAGCAACGCGCGTTGTCATGCACTATGATACGTTATAACTAGCTCACAATACAATTTACGCTATGACTATCCATAACTTTGGTTGTGATTGATGTTTTTAATGCAGTAAAAGTATCGATTAGGGAATACTTAAATAAAACCTTTATCGTTATCGGCAAATAAAAATCCGTACAATTTATATTACGGAGCTAGATCTTAGATAGATAGATGATAACAAGAAACTATAACATAATTGATTTTAAATTTCCTTGAATAAAGCGTTCAGCTAGCGGATGTACAGGTTTGAGGAAGCCTATGAGCTAGGTAAGCAGATAACTTAGTGTTTACCAATTACCATGTTATAAGGCACAACACTCATAAAAATGGTCAGGAACAAAAATGGTCAGGAACAGGTTGTAATAATTCGGAATATTGAAACTGTTCCTTTGATCACGAATCAATACGAACAAAAAGGTAGATTGAAAACAGCGTGAATATGAGGTATGTAAGATGAGCTATAGAAATGAATAAATATATTTCGCTCTATAAGGCAGCTGACCCAGGCCGAGTCTATCGAGCACAAAATAAAAGGATAAAACATTTTTCCTGTAAGCTTGTAGTAAACATATACTAGCTTGTTGAGTATTACTTGCGATGAGCTATTCTTACTTTATATCACAAGATCCAATCATGTCCTAACATTCCCTACTCCTCTACTCAAAGTCAATATCCCATTCACTGTGGTAATTGATAAGCTAAGAAGGTACACGAAACGTGTGTGAACAATGTTGCGTTATCCAGCTATTGTCGTGCAGCTTTACACGTCACGAGGCACACTGTTCCTACTCAAGTATTGTATCCTACAAATCTTCTCTCCAGATACTGTTAATTAAGGCAATACCATCGAGAATATATCTATTTATATTTAAAACTTGACGACAAAATCGGGGGCTCATAAGTCTACAAAGTTTTTAAACTATACCTTTCTTTTTAGCGCCTGCTATTACCCGTGATTGATTTTTTGGGAAAGCTATGATTATACCTATCCGGATCAATCTCTCTTCTTTCTGCTGCAGAAATGGAGCTGAACGGAAGAAAACCTCGTTGTGCTCTAATTTCCACTCCATTTGGACCGAGCCATGCTGAAACCTGATAACCTTCACCTTCTCGAGCAGTGGTCTTTCTGTTTTGCAGCGGTTAAGCTTGTCCCATATGACCTTATAGTTATAGGCCAAGAATGAAAATCCGAACAGGCCATAGAAAAAGCAGTACCACTACCCACCTTTTCCACTGCACCACAAAAGTCCTCAAGTCATAATTATGTAGCTCTTCCTCACTGTTTGATGAAAAGTTCCACTTTATGGTGGAACGAGTCAGCGCACATGAACGTATGGCCTGGCTCCAGATATTTTATTGTTATCGTGTCAAAATGGGGGTTTCGGGGGGTCGGCGCATGTATCCAATGGTCCTCAGGGATAGTTCTTGACCCAAAAACAAAAGTTAGACCAAAAAACCCGAAATTTCCAAAATGTTATTTAAGCACTTTTGTTAGAAAACGGCAGAAATGCTATGTCCTATAAATGCGTGTCGTACTAAATTCCTGGGTTAGATATCCAATATTAAACTACTACTTTAAGTTTATTTGCACAAAGAAAACCAGGGATTTTTATTTCTGCGAGATTATTAAACTTCAATCGACAAATTGTGTACGTCATACCCTGAGGAACGCTTGAACGACATAGTCCAGTTGTACTTAGCACATATGTGCATGACGACACACTCTATCGGAACACTTCACCGTCCCCTGGGGACACTCCTCCGTATCTGAGAATATTTAGTGAAAATAGTGGAAAAGTTTGTTTTGTTTCTTCAAATTCTGATAAATGTGGTTTAGATCAATTGACGTTGAGATCAATTTTATTAGAGTTTTAAGTTGTAAGCTTTAAGTTCGCTTGTAAGACTATCATTAAAGCAGTATACTCCCAGGAATATTAAATAAAGAGAGTTCTCACCATCTTCATCCCCATCACCTGCCAGGACCCTTATCTCGCAAACAGTCAAAGTTCTTACACTTCCTCCACTGTAGAACTCCCAAAATAATCTGGAACCTTCCACACTCTCTTCCAAATCTATCAATGCTTTGTTTCCTTCCACTTCTCGGATAACTCCGATCCTTTTGTCCAGAAAATCTCCTGTAAAACTCACGAGATTATTGGGATCATGTCGGAGCTAGTGGTAAAGTATATGGTATCCTGAGAAACGCTTTAATTAGCACGACCGCACGTGTGTGCGTGATCGCATATACCGTCAGAATTGTTTAATATAATCGCAGATAATTTTATTGTTATAATTCTGACCTCTATTTCCGATGTGAACTTTGCTTCCAATAATGCTTTTGGGATCAGTTGATATGATTTCAACTCTTTGCACCTTAGTTGCTCTTCCCAGGTCCAGTTTGAAGTAGGGGTTCGTTGATTCTCTGTGATTTGAGATACTTAAAAGTTATGATTTGTTTAATTTAAACACTGAGGAAATAAAGTGACCCAAGTGAAAATATAACTTATGGACGTTATGTAACTACGTTAAATACACCTTGGACGTAATTATTATTCATATTGATATGTAGTACAGTCAAATACGTGAGTATTATCTTGTATTTGTAACATCATCGAAACAACATAAATCTGTAACGTCTTTTTAATGTGCTGCCTTATCTGGAGGGGGAATTGTTTAAAACATATAAGTGATACGAAAAGTTTGTTTTAGCAGGAGCTTTCAAAATACATGTGTAAATCGTCTCCAGCTAGTAGCTACCTTATTAATATGCTATCAATTAATATGTCTAATTACGCTAAAACGTTCAAATTATTTTTATAGTTAGGACACGAAGGGTTTTAAACAATTTGACCAGTGCATACTTGGTTGAGAAGCAAGTGTCTTGATTTCCATCAGTAGCCTCTGTAACAAGCTCGCCACCAGAACTTGTCACGGTTTTATGCAGAGCAACATTCTTTAAATCGTCAACTGTAACAAGTAACAGTAAAACATGTTTATTATATGGAATTTTACGCAGTGATATCGATAAATCTGTTTGTTTTGGCCGAAGTTATATTAGTGTAGCCGAATAAATAAATAAAGTCCTATAGGCCCAATTTAAATATGATGTGTTTTCTTGTTTTAGATTTCTTTATAGCATTTTACCATTCCACTAAAACTTTAATCAAAATAAAATTACAACATGAATATGTGAAAATTTGAATGGTTAATACGGCGGAAAAATTGTTCAAATCTAACATTATTAAATCAAATCGCTTCATCGGGAAAATCTCTTAAGAAATAACATGAACATCAGTAAAAGTTACTGTCCCTTGTGATATACTGATTATTGAAGTCCGATAATTTAGCCGGAGTAAGAACCCTAACATTCCATCCCTCCTCTTTGTCCGGTTCTGATATAATCATACTGTGAACTCTGCTCCTAGGTCTAGTAGAACCGTCAGAACTTAGACTGGTAGAAGAGGAGGACAAGTGGACGAGAGAGGACTGTCTGTGTCGGGGGTGGTTCCCGCGAGGGGGTGTGGTAGAGCACGCGCAGTTAACCACGTACCGCTTCATTACCTTCTTCTGGGGTTTCAAGCTCAGGAGCCGTCTCTCTGCCAAGTCCCGGTCTTCCATCAGCTGTTTTGTTAGTTTCTCCAGCTCTACTCTTTGTCCCTTCATCTTCTCCATCTCATTTCCCAGCCGTGTCATGTCTTTATGGTACGTTTTGCTCGTACCCACTGCCATGTGACGCTTCGTTTTCAGCTCTGTGTTGGTAGATCTTGCTCTCCCAGAAGGAGGTCGTGAGGAGATGGTACCCACATCCCGGAAGGACCTGAGATCTGAGGTAGAAAGATGCTTGGTGTGGGAGATTTGTGTATCTGTGACTGTTCCTCTATCTGAAATCTGTAACGTCCTAGTGTTAGTGCTGCAGTGAGTTGAGGAGGGAACTGCTGTGTGTCCTTTATCTTCCACCTTGGTTATCTCAGTCTCTGTCATTTTGGTCCTCCTCGTTATCTCTGTTCCAACAGACTTTGTCCCTGTCGGGGGTTTATAGCTCACTCCAACCGACACCATCCTTCTCCTCACCTTCTCTTTGTCTCCTATAAACGGTTCTCCTTGCACTCCTCTGTTCACTGTCACAACTCTCTTCTCCACCCTTCCTCCCTCGGGAGTCTCTGTCCCCACCCCCACAGTAACACCCTGTTTCCTCCTCTCCTCAGTCATCGTACTGAACTCCCGTCTCCTAACCACCTCACCCTGCACCCCTACATCAGCGGAACACAAATTAGTGCTAACACTCTGAGAGCGGGTCCTGGGGGAGGGTGTCCAGGTTCCTGAGTCTACTGTAATGGGAGGTGGAACTGTCACTGTACCACGTGACTTCAGTTCAACACGCTTTTTCTTCTTCTTCTTCTTCTTCTTTGTTTCCTTCAAAATAGTGACCGGAGCTGGTGGTGGGGGCAGGTAGGAGAGTATGAGTTTTTTCTTCAAATTTCCCTCGACTGCTACCACATTTTTGTTTTCCCCGAGTATCTTGCTTGTTAGAGCGGTTATATCCTTCAAATTTTTCACATCTGCAACATTGATTTTCTCCTCCTGGACTTTGATCATAGAAAGATTTGTTGGCACTGCTTTTGGTCTGCTTCCTACTGATTTACTCTGCATTGTTTTTCTTTCTTTCGTTTCGTCATCTTCACGGACAGATTCCAGAGAAGACACTCTCCGTGAGGGCTCTCCAGTACTGTTTGTTGCTTTCTGTCGGACTCTGGACGAATCTTTGGGTTTGGAAGACATATTTCTCCAACTTGGTTTCAAATCTGTTTAATCTTTCACTGCTTATACTTGTACGCTGTTGACTGATGACTCATCTGCTCAAAGATGACCATGTTAAGAAAAACAACAACAGTCCGTTTCTAAACGGCCATGAATATGTCAAGTCAGTATCTTACAAAATAAAAATCAGTCTGAAATTATTGTTTAATCGCAATAAAAATGATTAAGTTGCGATAAAATTCTGCAAATAAATTGTGTCTCTTTACCCATATGTAATCTACAATGTTATGTCCAGTTATTCATCGACTTAAACCTCAAATAAGTTCCTATCAAGTTCTACTTCATTTTCATCTCCTGTGATTTCAAATATGATAGGTAGGTGGTCTGAACCTATGTTTTCAGCAGTCTGCCACTTGAATGAGTCTTCAAGGGTTTTGGAGACCAAAGTTATGTCAGGGGAACTTTTACCCTCGGTGGTAGCGCTTCTCCTTCTCCTCTCCCTGTAGAAAATAAAAATAAAAATAAAACCGTAATTAAAAATTGCAACAACTGGCTGCAATCTGGTTTTGCAAAACTTGCATCTGTTCAAAAAGTACAAATGTAACCTTATTGCTTATAATTCACACGGATCAAACAGCATGCATTTATAAATTATGGACGTTTACAATCATGCACGATTTAGTTTCTCATTCACCAGAAATGTAATTTTTTGTCAATTTGTCCTAATGAAACCCAACGGCCATTTCATCTTAGCGCTCACTTACCCATGTACAAACGTGGGTGATCCGTCATTGCAGCAAACCATATCTTTATCTTTCATAAATTGAATAATTTTGTCGCCCATGATGTTTTCAGGTTGTTCGTCCCATAGGTTATTGTGGGCATTAAAATCACCAGCAATCACGCAGTTGTTGGATGCAAGGATCCAATCGATATTTGCCTCGTCAGGCGAATTACTCCCAGGTTGGGGCCCAGGGTAGTAAACATTTGTTATATCAAACCATATTCCGTTCTTTTGCTGGATGCTGACACTGAGGGTTTCTACATTTCCTCTGTCAAGTTCAACGTCTGTTTTTCTTTTGAAATTCATATCTTCTTTTATGTACATAATCAGTCCTCCACCCTGACTTATATTGCCGGGCCTATCCTTTCTTTCAACTTTGTATCCGTGCATTTCTGGAGTTCTTGTACAATTGGTCGTGAGCTTAGTTTCTTGGATAAGAACTATATTTACATTTTCCTTCCTCATTAGCGCGCTAAGTTTCTCGGTGTTTGTGTTGATACCCCTTGCGTTCCATTGTAGAAATTTGAGGTTGGGCTGGATGGTATCAGATTCTGGCCGGGGTAATTCAAAACAATCGTCACACTCCCAAGCATTTTCATCGCGCAAGTATTTGTTACGATCCTCCTGGTTCCCTGTGCATTTTAAAAGGCATTCTTTCTTGCATGTTTTACACATCATTCGATTGTCTCCTGTACGTATAGTTTTCGAACACACGAGGCAGCTGCTTTGTTTAAGGCTCGGTATCGGTTCGCCTTTACAGCGTTTGCAGGTCCATCCGGTCTTATTGTCCCTTGCTTTTTTGACATCATAGAAAGATAAGTCGGTGCAACTTGGGTTGGCGGTGTTCGGGCACTTATCGCAAGGGATTAGAGTAGAACCAGATTTTGGTTTCCTGCCGCAAATGTAACAAGTTGCATTTTTCTGTTCTTCTGTCGGTACCTGTATTACTGGGCTTCTTCTCATATCCTTTCCTCCATGATTATAGCACATCCAGACGCCTTTCTGCTGTTCTAATCTATTGAGACCACTACATTTCTCTATTTTGTGACTTTTCAGGATACATCCAGGTTCCTTGCAGGATACTGGTGTGTATTCTTCGGATGTTTTCCTAATAATTTGTTCACAAGAAACACAAGTTTCTTTCTTTTCTCCATCTCCAACTCTACTTTTATCGTTTATATCTTCATTTCCACTTTTACAACTCGATGACGAGATCTCCGAGTCCAAATTAGTTCCTTCTTTATCAACTTTATCAACTTTATCAACATCAATGTGTAATTTGTTTAATCCGCTGTTTACATCTCCAATGTCGCTGCTCGAAGATGAACCCTCATTCTTTTTACTCATGCCGTGTTCTACTTTATGACCGTGGTGTCAGATCCTCAGATCAAGGTTGGGTTATACCTAAACCTGGCGGAGATATTGTTACATGAAGCAAAGAAATAAATGATAACAAACCGAACTAACGTAAAGAAACCGTAGAAAAAAGTTTGATTGAGGTTAATATGAAGTAGACAGCCATTGAGCCATAGCTTTACATAGTGATTAGTGTGTGCCAATATTTGATCTGGAATCTCTTGTGGCTTAGAGAGTGTAGTTATACATATGTGGATTAATAGCTGTGGAGTAATCATAGCGCACTTTCACTGATACCCACAGCAATTAGATGATGATTAATCACTATTATACACTCGACTGTCACGTGACTTTTCCAAACCGTTCTCTAGCTGGCCCTGAACGACTATTTAAAATCATAACCATCTAATCTGATCCCAACTCTAACCCTAACCCGATCCCAAAAAAATCATATGCTGAAACCCTAACCCTAACAAGGAATTGGACACACTTCTATATGGTTATAACACGTGATCGAGACAGTTTTTCGCCAATGTCTTGCCTGGGTACTGGGGCGCATTTTAACCCTATGTCATGGGGTGATTCTGAATCAGCGTCCGCAAATACATCGATTCAGGTTGGTCTCAACTGTCGTGGGCTCGAAGATCGAGTGTAGAGTGATTACTGATTTAGCACGCTCGACAGCAATTTGCAAATATAGCACATAAAGTTTGTACCCTAATCCCGAAAATTGACAATTAATCTAAATGGGAAATGGGAACTATACCCAGCAATAAAGTAATGAATAAAATCTAAAAACTGAGAAAATAAGCAATGAATAAAATATAAAAACTGAGAAAATAAATAATGCCTATTATATGCCAGTATACATCACAAAAGGCTCCCTAACTCTAAGCAGTAAGTCCCTACTTTATTAGACCCCTGCATAGTGCATAGTGTGCACACTGGAGTTTAGGAAAATGAACACTTCAGTCTTAAAAATCACCTAAAATTCGTTAGTACAATTGTTATGCTACTGGCCTCATCATTCACGTGATATGAGTGATGTAATCATAGCTTAAATTGCATTTTGAAACGGCATGCTGTGACTACCCATGGGTAGTGATAGTTGCTCGGTCTTTGAAGTGGGTAAGCGCTACAGACTATTCCATCAAATTAGAAACGAAAATGTTTCACCGAAAAGTCCTTGAGATATATAGCCGCGGAAATCGAGCCCAGTAAACTGCTGAAGTATGCTGCAGTTAACACTCGGTGCTGATAAAGTGATAAGAGATTACAAGATCTTGCGTGAACACGGAACGTTCAACAGAACTCATTGTTATAATTTAATACAGTGTAAACATGGTACAGCTAGTGACGCAGATCGGAGTATGAAAAGAGCAAACAAAAATAAAGGAGTGACAAAGAGAGTAGTAGGTTGACGACCCACAACCACAAGTCATGTGCATTATAAGATTATACTTCCGTTTTCTGACAAAAGTGCTTGAGTAACACAAGGTTCATTTTGTGCAAATTGAATTTAAAGATTTCAATTCTGTAATTGCTCTGGGCTAGCTGCTGCTGTCAAATTTAAACTGCACCCACTATTCATCTAAGGTGCTTTGTCGACTTTTGAGACTTATGACAAGGTTTCATCATCGTAACTTCTCGAAAAGTGCCTCAAAATCACAAATTATAGCTTGAATTTCTTAGAAAAGTGCTTAAGTACTGCCACATCGGCAAAAAACTCCATGTTCTGATGAAAATGACCCGTTCAAATCATTGGTCATCGAAATAAATTAGATGAAAAATTAGCCTTATACTGTTTTGATGAAACACTGGTTGTAAAGTTGTAATATTGGGACACGCTGAAATAAAAAATTTTAATATTTCGTTTTCTGAGAAAAGTGCTTAAGTGCACCAACATTAGTGGGAAATTATCTGCAATCATTCTGACCTAAAATTTTACTACAAATTGATTGGTGATGGTCAAATAACACCAAAACACTCCCTTCTCCCCAGCGGATTAAAAAATAGTGGCAACGTGATAAAATTTTGTTTTCGAATCGGAATTCTACCAGCATTTTGACGCTTGTTTTGACGAAGAGTCGATTAGTGATAGTACGGGATAACAATAAATAAGTTTCTTTCTATAGAAATTAAATTAAGAAGTAAATTAAGGCCAAGGTTTTGCGAATTATTTATATTACTAGTGTAACCCGGCCTTCGGCCGGGATTTCACTGCTGCAGTTAAAAAGGTATAGGAGTAATTAAACCCGCTGAGCCAAAACCCGCATTAGGTGAGCAATTCTATTCGGAGTGCCCTCACGTATCCAATAGTATCTTAAACAATAATCTCACAATCAGTTCTTTCTCGTGGATAATTAAGTCACTAAGTCATTATTGGGCACCACATTCCATGATCATAAGGTCTGAACACCGACTATTACACCTCATCACTCCCGTCTTGAACCGCTTTCCATTTTTATTTAAATCGTTTTATAAATTAACCCTTGTTAACTCCGCACCACACCTGCGTCCTGCCTATTATATTTGAAAACACGCATAACATTGTCCTATTGTCGTATGAACTCTCTCTGTGCAGTCCAAACAGACCCCAAACAGTGCCGGCCCCTCCCCTAATAAGCTTATAGTATAACATTACAGCGATTATTACCTGAATAACCCAATTATGATTTACTTATGCAGCTACATATTATGCAGTAATGTAGAGTAATGAGAGAGAGAGCGAGCCCCGTAACTCTTACCGTTTTCTTGATTAAGCTGCTCAAGCCATTTTATGTAAAATTTGTGGTACAAAACCATAAATTAAATCACTTACCACCGGCCGATTTAGAAAAAATGTGCTTATGGGCTTCGTCAGAGTTTTGTAAGCACTATACCGAAAAAACCAATCCCGTAACTCTTACCGTTTTTTAATATAACCGACCGGAAATTACACACGCACAGACACACACAAACACTGAGATTATTGTTTAAGATATTCTAAAAATTAACGAATTCCCCCCGGCAACGGGGAAGAAAAAACGCTGAAAATTGACCTAAAAATGACCCTCTGCCGTGACCACTTTCAGCTCGCAAATGGAGTTGAAACCTCGCCATTTTTAGCAAAGTTGTAAAAAAAAGGATAGGAATAGGCTATAGCATTCTTAGAATTTTGATTAAGGCTTAAGATTTTCTATAATCAACGTCGGAAGTGAGGTAAAATAAACGTTAGAATTATGGCGTTATGTTATTATTAGCAAAGGTAAACAGCGTCGTTACTTAGCAACATCAAGAAATTGCACGTGCGCGAGCAAGAACAGATTAGCAACGCGCGTTGTCACTTGTCATGCTCTAAGTCTATGATACGTCATAACTAGCTCACATTACAATTTACGCTATGACTATCC
Source organism: Bolinopsis microptera (assembly GCF_026151205.1). Taxonomy (NCBI): domain Eukaryota; kingdom Metazoa; phylum Ctenophora; class Tentaculata; order Lobata; family Bolinopsidae; genus Bolinopsis; species Bolinopsis microptera. The sequence continues at coordinate 2,104,788 of NC_087078.1, read as the reverse complement.
ATAACTTTGGTTGTGATTGATGTTTTTTTGATGCAGTAAAAGTATCGATTAGGGAATACTTAAATAAAACCTTTATCGTTATCGGCAAATAAAAATCCATACAATTTATATTACGGACGCGGAGCTAGATCGTAGATAGATAGATGATAACAAGAAACTATAACATAACTAATTTTAAATTTCCTTAAATAAAGCGTTCAGCTAGCGGATGTACAGGTTTGAGGAAGCCTATGAGCTAGGTAAGCAGATAAATTAGTGTTTACCATGTTATAAAGTTATCACTTTATAAGGCACAACACTCATACTCGAAAAAAGCTTTATCGTACAAGAAAAATGTATGGTCAGGAACAGGTTGTAATAATGCGGAATATTGAAACTGTCCCTTTGATCATCAGCTATAGAAATAAATAGATATGTTTCACTCTATAACTCTATAACTCTATAAGAGTATAAGGCAGCTGACCCAGGCCGAATCTATCGAGCACAAAATAAAAGGATGAAACATTTTTCCTGTAAGCTTGTAGTAAAAATATACTAGCTTGTTGAGTATTACATGCGATGAGCTATTCTTACTTTATAAGTTTATATATCACAAGATCCAATCATGTCCTAACATTCCCTACTCAAAGTCAATATCCCATTCACTGTAATTGATAAGCTAAGTAGGCACACGAAACGTGTGTGAACAATGTTGCGTTATCCAGCTATTGTCGTGCGAAGTACCTACAGCTTTACACGTCACGAGGCACACTGTTCCTACTCAAGTATTGTATCCTACAAATCTTCTCTCCAGATACTATTTATTCAGGCAATACTATCGAGAATATATCTATTTATATTTAAAACTTGACGAAAAAATCGGGGGCTCATAAGTCTACAAAGTTTTTAAACGATATCTTTCTTTTTAGCGCTTACTATACCCAGTGATTGATTTTGTGGGAAAGCTATGATTATACCTAACCGGATCAATCTCTTTTCTTTCTGTCGCAGAAATGGAGCAGAACGGAAGGAAACCTCGTTGTGCTCTGATTTCCATTCCATTTGGACCGAGCCCCACTAAAACCCGATAACCTTCACCTTCTGATCGAGCAGTGGTCTTTCTGTTTTGCAGCGGTTGCTTGTCCCATATGACCTTATAGGCCAAGAATGAAAGTCCGAACAGGCCATAGAAACAGCGGTACCCACCTTTTCCACAGCACCACCAAAGTCCTCAAGACATAATTATGTAGCTGTCCGCACTGTTCTATGAACAATTCCACTTTATGGTGGAACGAGTCAGCGCTCATGAACGTATGGCTTGGCTCCAGATATTTCACTGTTATCGTGTCAAGCCCGAGGTCATGGCTGTTTATGAGCGAACATAGCGCAGTGAAAAGCGTCCAGTATTTCTTGTGAGCGGAACAATTGTCTGCCCACAAAATGATTTCCCGGCTTTCACCAATTCTCCCTTCAGCAAAATACCTTATAGCTTTGACCCAGGTTGAAAAGTTGAAAATACGTTCTCATCTTTCCTCCCAGCAATAGCAATTTGCTTCATTTTAGGTCAGGCTAGCTAAAAATCTGCAGTCTCAACTGATTAGAGAATACAAATTTTAAAGCAAATTTTGAAGTATATTTTGAAAGGTTCTGCATTGACAAATCGGCAATTTTGACGGCGAAGCTAGCATTCCTGAAGTTTATGACCATCACCAATCGATCCGTCGTGAAAATTTAGATTTGTAAGTACCGATTATATAGCTTCAGTTGACAGAATCAACATTTAATTAAAAGTATAATGGCACTTATATTAAGCACTTTTGTGAGAAATCGAGCTCGTTTTCACAAAAGTGCTTAAGTGCAATAAATTGTTTTTTTCCAGGCCAAAAGACCCACGATCACCAAATTGCCGTCACTAGGCCAGTTTTGGACGAAGAAAACAATGCCACCATTTTCAGTTCCCCAAATGGCACCATTTTTGAAATAAACGGCACCCGTTTTCCAAAATGTTACTTCAGCACTTTTCTCAGAAAAATGACCAATTTTTGCATTTTAGGGGGTTCCAAAAAGGGGGTTTCGGGGGGTCGGCGAATGTATCCAATGGTCCTCAGGGATAGTTCTTGACCCAAAAACAAAAGTTAGACCAAAAAACCCGAAATTTCCAAAATGTTACTTAAGCACTTTTGTCAGAAAACAGCAGTGGTGTGTGGGGTATTTACCTCGGGCACACACCTTAATCTCTCGACCGGCGGGTCACACCCAAATTTCCTGCTCCAACTCTTTCAAGCAAAGGCTGGTACCCTACTACTACGTGGCCAGAAGGAAATTCTTGTAGGAACTCTTAATGTACGAACAATAAGAGAACAATACAAGAGGGATGAGCTGGGTGTCCGTGTATGCATGAGGGATAGTGGCGTACAGATTTTGGGCATTCAGGAGCATCGGGTAGTACATAGCACATCCCAACAGGTTTGTTGCACGCTTGAAGTTGAAGGTGGGAACTCAGCTTTCCGATTAAATTGTTATTTTAGATTATTGCTGATACTTTTATTACAAGTTATAACCTACTTATTGTATTATTATTGATCAAATAAAACTGTACTAAGTTAGGTAACTACTAACTACCGGTAGTTTCGTCAGATCATGCTACTATAGTTGAGCACCTGGATAAAGCTCTACTGTATTTTTAACAAAATTAATAACTCTGTCCAGGTAATGCGGAAAATGAACCGAACCGGCTGGGGGTCAAGGAACCAAAACATCTTAGTGAAGTTAACCCACGTTCTTCACATGTCGAAGATGTGGGATAGTGTCGCTCGGAGCTACAAGATGATCGCGCGGCTTTTGGACCCGCAGTCAGATATTTGCGCTTGTGTGACTGACGTTGAGAATAACGATGTGCTGAATTATTTTCATTTTCTTGCTTTCAAGCTACGATACCCTGGAATTACTTCGGGAAATGAAACTATTACCGCTCGTTGTGAGTATAGGTTTAGGTGTTTTGGCTAGGTTCATAACAGTCTTATCTAAACTTAAGTGTTTCGTACTGGCACGAACTAAACACTTTTTTATCCGAATCAATATTAGATGCTAGTTTAAAAACGGGAAAAAAAAAATTAGACTTAGAAAAAAATTTTTTAGTGAAAATTTAAAATTTGCTTAATAATCTTTCAGTCTTGTACGATGGAACATTAATATTTGGTGTTTATACTGAACTAAAACTCCCAGATTTGTCCAAAGAGGGAAGAGCTAAACGAAGCATGGATGAGGAGTATGATAACGACTACGATTTTTGCTGGGGGGATAATTCCAATATTGACTATCTGAGGACTCCTCGCCCAGATTTCCGTAAACTGGACTTCGACCTCGGTGATTTGGAGGTAAGAGACGATTTAATTAATAATAATTGATTCATATTACTATCGATTCATTAAATTGATTAATTTGTAGACTGCCGTAATTTTATAAGTCCTATTTACTCGATTGATGGGGAAGGGTTGTCAAACAAAAAGCCGAAAATTTTCAATCTGGCAGCTGATTCGTTTTTAGCGCAAGCTTTAAAATTCACATCAGTACGTGTGTCAGGGAACATTTAAAAGACGTTCAAAATTAAACGTCAGCAATTCACCTTTTTTTCTAAAACAAACCCAATTTTAGATACTGGAGGATGTAGCAAAAGTAATGACTGACGGTGACGAAGGAACAGCCGCAGTTCTGCTGGACAGTGCGGACCACTGGGCCTGGTGGAGGGACATGGTTAAGGGGCTGAACATGGGCGAGGCTGGCTACTATGATATCGCTGTTTTCATGTTCTGTTCGCTCAATTAAACGGAGCAAATATGTTGAACATTTTGAACGCGAGCGTCACGTTTGGTAGTATTACGCATGCATAATCATGATGATGACTTAAAGGTATAATTGAATTTAAATTAATCTATTGTTGGGCAAGTTAAAACTATAAGAAGAGCCAGTGGCGTAACGCCCCGGGCAACGTTACGCCACTGAGGAGCTGATTGTTGTAATTTTATCTCATCAGTAAGTTCTTGAAAGGAAACTTTTTATTGGTTAAAACAAAAAAACATTTTTTAATTGTATCAAAAGTTTTATTTTGAAAAACTAAATCAATTTATAATTATTGTAATTGTAATATTTTCTTATCATCGATTAAAAAGTGTTTATTCTGTTTGTAAATTATCAGATGAATAATAATCGAAAATTCGTATAGTATTTACTGGCGGTTCACTACCATTAATTAACATAAGAAAAATTAAGAAATATGTTCAAATTTTTCTAGGTTAGAAATTTAAAACGTGCGTCAGTATCTTACAAAATAAAAATCAGTCTGAAATTATTGTTTAATCGCAATAAAAATGATTAAGTTGCGATAAAATTCTGCAAATAAATTGTGTCTCTTTACCCATATGTAACCTACAATGTTATGTCCAGTTATTCATCGACTTAAACCTCAAATAAGTTCCTATCAAGTTCTACTTCATTTTCATCTCCTGTGATTTCAAATATGATAGGTAGGTGGTCTGAACCTATGTTTTCAGCAGTCTGCCACTTGAATGAGTCTTCAAGGGTTTTGGAGACCAAAGTTATGTCAGGGGAACTTTTACCCTCGGTGGTAGCGCTTCTCCTTCTCCTCTCCCTGTAGAAAATAAAAATAAAAATAAAACCGTAATTAAAAATTGCAACAACTGGCTGCAATGTGGTTTTGCAAAACTTACATCTGTTCAAAAAAGTAAAATTCAACCTTTTGTTTATACTTTTATAATTCACACGGATCGAACAGCATGCATTTATAAATTATGAACGTTTACAAATTACAATCATGCACGATTTAGTTTCTCATTCACCAGAAATGTAATTTTTTTGTCAATTTGTCCTAATAAAACCCAATGGCCATTTTATCTTAGCGCTCACTTACCCATGTACAAACGTGGGTGATCCGTCATTGCAGCAAACCATATCTTTATCTTTCATAAATTGAATAATTTTGTCGCCCATGATGTTTTCAGGTTGTTTGTCCCATAGGTTATTGTGGGCATTAAAATCACCAGCAATCACGCAGTTGTTGGATGCAGGGATCCAATCGATATTTGCCTCGTCAGAACAATTTGCCTCGTCAGAGCAATTTGCCTCGTCAGACCAATTTGCCTCGTCAGAGCAATTTGCCTGGTCAGAGCAATTTGCCTCGTCAGAGCGATTACTTTTAAATTTAGGCCCAGGGTAGTAAACATTTGTTATATCAAACCATTTTCCGTTCTTTTGCTGGATGCTGACACTGAGGGTTTCTATATTTTCTGTGTCAAGTTCATCGCCTTTTTTTATCTTGAAATTCAGATCTTCTTTTATGTACATAATCAGTCCTCCACCGGCTCCACCCTTACTTATATAGCCGGGCCTTAGGAGCCTATCCTTTCTTTCAACTTTGTATCCGGGTATTTCTGGAGTTATTATACAATTGTCCGTAAGCTTAGTTTCTTGGATAAGAACTATATTTACATTTTCCTTCTTCATTAGCTTGCTGAGTTTCACAGTTTTGTTGTTGATGCCCCTTGCGTTCCATTGTAGAAATTTGAGATTGGGCTGCCGGATGGTACCAGATTCTGGACGGGGTTTTTTCTTACAATCGTCTGTGTCACACTCCCAAGCATTATTACAGTACAAGTATTCGTAACGACCCCGCTGCAGTGTTGTGCATTTGAAATGGCATTCATTCTTGCATGTTTGACTTTGACACGTCATTCGATTGACTTTTTGCCCTATAGTTCCCGAACACACGAGGCAGCTGCTTTTTTTAAGGGTCGGTATTGGTTCGCCTTTACAAGGATAGCATTTCGAATGGACCCTTCCTTTTTTTAAATCAATCTGAGATATTTTGGCGCACATTCGATGGGCTTTGTTCGGGCACTTAGCAATAGTACAAGAGATTTGAGTAGAATTTGGTCTCCAAAATTTGCCGCAAACGTAACAAGTTGCATTTCTCATATCATTCTTTTCTTCATCTTCATCTCTACTTTCATCGTTAATATCGTCATAGCTCATGGTTTCATCTGGAGTGCTGGTCTCTAACTGTCCACTTTTACTACTCGATGACGAGATCTCCAAGTCTGAGTATACCTTTTCAATGTCGTTGTTAACCTCTTCATTGTCGCTGTTTTCCTCTTCATTGTCGCTGTTTACCTTTTCAATGTCGTTGTTCACTTCTTCATTGTCGCTGTTTTCCTCTTCATTGTCGCTGTTTACCTTTTCAATCTCGTTGTTCACCTCTTCAAGGACGCTGTTTTCTTCTTCATTGTCGCTGTTTATCTTTTCAATGTCGTTGTTTACCTCTTTAATGATGCTGCTTGAAGATGAACCCTCATTTTTGTTACTCATGCCGTGTTCTACTTTATGGCCGTGGTATCAGATCCTCAGATCAAGGTTGGGTTATACCTAAACCTGGCGGAGATATTGTTACATGAAGCAAAGAAATAAATGATAACAAACCGAACTAACGTAAAGAAACCGTAGAAAAAAGTTTGATCGAGGTTAATATGAAGTAGACAGCCATTGAGCCATAGCTTTACATAGTGATTAGTGTGTGCCAATATTTGATCTGGAATCTCTTGTGGCTTAGAGAGTGTAGTTATACATATGTGGATTAATTCCTGTGGATTACTTCCTGAGCTGAATAGGGCCGGTAGCTCAATTGGTAGAGCACCCGGCATGTAACTCGGAGGTTGACGGATCATACCCGCCCCTGGCACTATGCTGGCCCATGATTTTCCGAATCGCTGACCAGTGGAAATCTAGTCAATTCAAATATCTGCTTGCTGGGTACTCAGGGTTGATACAATCACAGCCCAACCAACTACTTGATCAGACTGATTCACCTACATGTGCATACGCCATCTGGGAGCCGTCAGTTGAGCTTGCTCTTTGACTAGTGACTCGTGGGTTGAAAACATCGTGTACAGTACTTCGTGAGTAGTTACTTACTTTAGGTTACTTTAGGTAGGTTCGGCAGGGAGTTGACGATGGTGGAGATGTTTTGGTTGTCGAATATGTCATTGACAGAGAGGTAGTAGTCCCGGAAATATTGACCTCTTATTTGGGCAATAGCCGGGCACTGTCCAAGAAAGTGTGAGACAGTCTCCACAAGCACGTGTGTCTAATTTGCGAATGGTATGTAGGTGTTTGTTAAGGCCACATGAATGTCCCGTGAATAGGTGCACTGCAGTTCTGTAATTTTGTCTTTTGTTACTGAGTGTAGTGTTGACATTTTTGATGATGTTGATGATTTTGTGTCCAAGTGTCAGTTTAGTGTGTCTAGGACCATCAGTAATCCATGATTCTTGATTAAGTTTGGTGACTTTGTCGTCGATCAGGCGTTTGATGTAAGATTGTGGAATTGGGCAATTCAAAGTGGATTCACTGGTTGTGCCAATTTTGGCCAGATCATCTGCTTTTTCATTACCCCACAATCCGATGTGTGCAGCTATCCATCTGATCTCTAAGGTGTTAGTGGATCCGAGTGTATTGAGGGTGTCGTAACAGTCTCTATTAGTTCTACTCCTCGTTGAGGGTGAGGATATAGCTTGAATAGAGGAGAGACTGTCTGACCATATGATGATGTGTGTGTTGGTATAAGTTGAGAGATATTTACAAGCTTCGATAAACGGTGCAATAATCGGGAAGCTTGAATGATCTTTCTTTTAGTGTAGTGATGTTGTTGTCAGTGGTGATAATATAACCAGCCCCGCTACCCGAGTCTGTGCGTGACCCGTCTGTGTAGCTTTGTGATGGTTTCACTGGGTATGTTGTCGATGGTGTTTTGGAGTGAGCCTCTATATTCAATGTTGTCAGCTTCAGGAGTGGTGACCGTGAAGCGTCGTTCAAGCATCATGGTAGGTATAGATTAGATAGGTCTCTCTCTGCTTTGGGTGGTATGTTGAGGTCTACCATGAATTGTTTGTTGATAGTGGTGTGAGTTGTGATGGTACATTTTCTGGGGGCGATAGTTTCGAGGGTTAGGCTACCATAGGCTTGAAGCCTGGCAGTACCCTTTGCTGCTTCGCCTCTCAGGAAAAGTATGATTTCTGAAGTGTTAGTGAGGTGGTTCAGTGCGATGAAGGGAGTATTAGGCAATAGGCATGGCACCAGACATCATTCTCAATGCCAATGCCTGAACTCTTTTGAACTTCCTCGCGTTGGTATCTGTTTGGATTGCCCTAATCTATATACTACAGCATTATGATAGGATAGGTCTGATGACAGCGGTGTACATCCATTTGCATATTTTGGGGCTCCATACCCCATGTGGGGCCGACAGCTCTTTTACATTGCATAAGGGATGCCGTAGCTTTTTTGGTGGTATTGGTGATATATTCATTAAAATTGAGCTTGCTGTCGAGGGTCACTCCTAGGAATTTGGCAGATTCGGAAAGACCTATAGTGGTGTTACCCACCACCACAGGTCTTAGTGTCCATTTCTTATTCCACTTCCAGGTAAACATGACTATTTGTGTTTTGAGTGCGCTTATGCATAGATCTTTGGTTTGGCACCATTTTTCTATTGTGTTGATGGTTTTGCGGATGATATCTAAATCATTCCCCTCTGCTAGAGAAATCAGATCGTCCGCAAAAGCTTGCAGATAACCTGGTCTTGCGGTGTAGGCCAGGAGATCATCGACTACCAGGTTCCAGAGGAAAGGGGAAAGGATACCACCTTGGGGGCACCCTCTCCGGATCCGAACCCTTTTCGACTTATCCTTATTATTTAATGTGATGAATCTGTTGGGAGAGGCTTATTACTTTATTAGTGAGATAAAAGTCAGATTTTATACGACTATCCTATGTAATCTGATAACAATATTTTGTTGAGTAGACTGAGAAAACCATGATTTAAGAGTGGTGAGGCTAGCGAAGAGAGTGATGAGTGATTTAAACAGAATCGCAAAAATACCCCGAATGAATCACTTCCACACTTGCATAATACCGTCCTACTGCACTCAGTCCTTGTTTAGGTGTCAGCACTACACTACATATTATACCGGCCTACCATCTCACCCTCACGTGATTTCCACCATATTCTTTGAGGCACAGTGTATAACTGTAGCTGGCAATTCTGTTGGGCAAAAGGTGTTGGCAATATTTTGGCAGTTGGGACAGTGCTAAGCACTATAAAGGTACATGCGAATGTGGGATTATGGTATGGTTGTCATATTGCTGGTGTGGCGTCCGCAATATTATCAGTCGTCTTTGAAAATCTACTACAGATTTTCTTTCTGTATATCACCATACAGTTCCTCTTTAGAAAAATTACATGTGACAAGTAACGAGACAAGGATGCTCTAGGATGAGGAGCGACAAATGATAAATTGTTCTAGACGTGAGGCTTTCTGCAGTAACGGCCCTAGCGAACAGGGGGATGGTTGTTCGCTTGAGTACTATGACGCGGTTATACAAGCCTGGCAAAAAATGTGTGACCTGCCTATTGGCCGGGCGCCGCCGTAGACTTAACACATGGTCCTACTAGGTAGTGCGCCATCGACAGTGAGCCGCGCGTGCCGACTGTAGGATGGTTTTTTAGCGCTAATTTCGGCCAGCACAATTTTCTTCAAACAAATAGATATTAAGTATCCTTCCCGACCTCCGATTGCAACAAAAATTGGTAAGCTTACTCATAGACTTACAAGGAAGGTGTCCGAAAAGTTTATAGCATATCCAACCATCAGACATTATGTTACAGCTAAAAGCAGCGTATTTTGCCCCATTTTGATCACTATATCAACTCCGATATCCACCAAATTTTTCGGACAGTTGTGAAAGCCCTATTGGAAGGTCGTCGCCAATTTTCAGAATGATCTCATTCAAGGAACTGAAGATATATCCAAATAATACGACAAAAATCAACGAATTTGGTCAAATTTGGTCAAATTACGCGACTTTTACAGCTAATTTTGCTCCAAAAGCCGCGCACCATCGAATATGGCACCTAGGCGAAACTCACTGATTTTTCCAAAAAGGTATGACAAATTTGGTATTGTGAAAATTCTCACAGTCTCTAGAAAACAATGGTACAAAAATTTTAAAAATCCGAGCAAGTTTATTTTTATGGTGCACCCCTTAGTCCTACCGTTTTCTGACAAAAGTGCTTAAGTAACACAAGGTTCATTTTGTGCAAATTGACTTTAAAGATTTCAATTCTGTAATTGCTCTGGGCTAGCTGCTGCCACATTTAAACTGCACCCACTATGTTTGTAATGTGCTTTGTCGATTTTTGAGACTTATGACAAGGTTTCATCATCCTTACTTCTCGAAAAGTGCCTAAAAATCACAAATTATTGTTTAAATTTCTTAGAAAAGTGCTTAACGAAAAATTGACCTAAAAATGACCCTCTGGCGTGACCAATTTCAGCTCGCAAATGGAGTTCTAGTTAAAACCTTGCCATTTTTTTCAGCAGAGTTGTAAAAAAAGGATAGGAATAGGCTATGGCATTCTTAGAATTTTGATTAAAGCTTTAGATTATATATAATTAACGTCGAACTCGAAAGTGAGGTAAAATAAACGTTAGAAAATAGCGTTATTTTAGCTTTTTAGCAAAGGTAAACATCAAGAGATTGCACGTGTGCGAGCAAGAACAGATTAGCAACGCGCGTTGTCATGCACTATGATACGTCATAACTAGCTCACAATACAATTTACGCTATGACTATCCATAACTTTGGCTGTGATTGATGTTTTTTAATGCAGTAAAAGTATTGATTAGGGAATACTTAAATAAAACCTTTATCGTTATCGGCAAATAAAAATCCGTACAATTTATATTACGGAGCTAGATCGTAAATAGATAGATGATAACAAGAAACTATATAACATAACTGATTTTAAATTTCCTTGAATAAAGCGTTCAGCTAGCGGATGTACAGGTTTGAGGAAGCCTATGAGCTAGGTAAGCAGATAACTTAGTGTTTACCAATTACCATGTTATAAGGCACAACACTCATAAAAATGGTCAGGAACAAAAATGGTCAGGAACAGGTTGTAATAATTCGGAATATTGAAACTGTTCCTTTGATAGCGAATCAATACGAACAAAAAGGTAGATTGAAAACAGCGTGAATATGAGGTATGTAAGATAAGCTATATATAAATAGAAATGAATACATATATTTCGCTCTATAAGGCAGCTGACCCAGGCCGAGTCTATCGAGCACAAAATAAAAGGATAAAACATTTTTCCTGTAAGCTTGTAGTAAAAATATACTAGCTTGTTGAGTTATATTACATGCGATGAGCTTTTCTTACTTTATATCACAAGATCCAATCATGTCCTAACATTCCCTACTCCTCTACTCAAAGTCAATATCCCATTCACTGTGGTGATTGATAAGCTTAGAAGGTACACGAAACGTGTGTGAACAATGTTGCGTTCTCCAACTATTGTTGTGCGAAGTACCTACAGCTTTACACGTCACGAGGCACACTGTAACTACTCAAGTATTGTATCCTACAAATCTTCTCTCCAGATGGCACTGTTTATTAAGGCAATACCATCGAGAATATATCTATTTATGTTTAAAACTTGACGAAAAAATCGGGGGCTCATGAGTCTACAAAGTTTTTGAACTATATCTTTCTTTTTAGCGCCTGCTATTACCCGTGATTGATTTTTTGGGAAAGCTATGATTATACCTAGCCGGATCAATCTCTCTTCTTTCTGCTGCAGAAATGGAGCTGAACGGAAGAAAACCTCGTTGTGCTCTGATTTCCACTCCATTTGGAGCGAGCCATGCTGAAACCTGATAATCTTCACCTTTTCGAGCAGTTGTCTTTCTGTTTTGTTGACATACGTTGCATGCCACTTTTCGCGCGTAGGCCGGTTTAGATTAGCACAATTGACGGTACAGAGAGGTTTTATTTATTACAAATGTGATTATCTTAACCCCACTGATTCATCATTGAAATCAATAAAATGATAGTACAGCAAGCTATCGTTTCGTCTTTCGATCTTGACTGTGCCATTGGTGCAGTTTCTGTGAAAATTGATAAGGCTGTATTGTAATTAGTTATGAAACTCTTATATCGTATGGTTAACGTTTTTCAGTTTCAGACCTTTCCACTTAGTAATTCCTGATTACTAAAATCTGCCGCGATTTACTGAACTCCAACTACAAATATTGGTGATTTAAGTATTCTTGAAACGAAAAATTCACTAAGTTTTTTTGAAAAGCATTTTTCTCCGCGTTTCATGCGATTTGATCACTTTTGGCGGAAAAAAATATTTTAAATTTTCGAAATTTTTCAAAGTCTCGAAAAAAAATGTAAGTGAAAAATTTTCAAAGTTTTTCTAAAAACTACTTTTCTCCGTGTTTTAAGCTATTTCGATCATTTTGAGCCAATAAAAAATTTCTAGAATTTTGCTAATTAGCTAATTGATAATTATCCAATTAACTGATTATCTGACGTAAAAATTGTTAGAACAAAAGTTTTTCTTCATGGTGATATGAACACACTCGATTGATCCGCAACCTTTTACGATGTTCACAACTAAAGATATTCGACAAACAAGAAAGGTGGTAAAAAGTGGTAAAGTGGCAAAAAGTGGCCTTAAGACACGTGGAAAAGTTTGGAAAAGTTGGTCAGCCATAAAGGACATCAAAAAGGACTCAAAAACGTCAAAAATCCTTTGTAAGCTTTGTGTGTCGGCAGATCGATTTTTTCAGACGGATCTGTCTGTACTACAATGTAGTGTGTCGTACTAAATTCCTGGGTTAGATATTCAATATTAAACTACTACTTTAAGTTTATTTGCACAAAGAAAACCAGGGATTTTTATTTCTGCGAGATTATTAAACTTCAATCGACAAATTGTGCACGTCATACCCTGAGGAACGCTTGAACGACATAGTCCAGTTGAACTTAGCACATATGTGCATGACGACACACTCTATCAGAACACTTTACCGTCCCCTGGGGACAATCCTCCGTATCTGAGAATATTTAGTAGGTAAAACATAGTGGAAAAGTTTGTTTTGTTTCTTCAAATTCTGATAAATGTGTTTTAGATCAATTGACGTTGAGATCAATTTTATTAGAGTTTTAAGTTTTAAGCTTTAAGTTCGCTTGTAAGATTATCATTAAAGCAGTATACTCCCAGGAATATCAAAATAAACTTAGTTCTCACCATCTTCATCCCCATCACCTGCCAGGACCCTTATCTCGCAAACAGTCAAAGTTCTTACACTTCCTCCACTGTAGAACTCCCAAAATAGTCTGGAACCTTCCACACTCTCTTCCAAATCTATCAATGCTCTGTTTCCTTCCACTTCTCGGATAACTCCGATCCTTTTGTCCAGAAAATCTCCTGAAAAACTCACGAGATTATTGGGATCGTGTCGGAGCTAGTGGTATAGTATATGGTATCCTGATAAACGCTTTAATTAGCACGACCGCACGTGTGTGCGTGATCGCATATACCGTCAGAATTGTTTAATATAATCGCAGATAATTTTATTGATATAATTCTGACCTCTATTTCCGATGTGAACTTTGCTTCCAATAATGCTTTTGGGATCAGTTGATATGATTTCAACTCTTTGCACCTTAGTTGCTCTTCCCAGGTCCAGTTTGAAGTAGGGGTTCGTTGATTCTCTGTGATTTGAGATACTTAAAAGTTATGATTTGTTTAATTTAAACACTGAGGAAATAAAGTGACCCAAGTGAAAATATAACTTATGGACGTTATATAACTACGTTATACACCTTGGACGTAATTATTATTCATATTGATATGTAGTACAGTCAAATACGTGAGTATTATCTTGTATTTGTAACATCATCGAAACAACATAAATCTGTAACGTCTTTTTAATGTGCTACCTTATCTGGAGGGGGATTTGTTTAAAACATAATATAAGTGATACGAAAAGTTTGTTTTAGCAGGAGCTTTCAAAATACATGTGTAAATCGTCTCCAGCTAGTAGCTACCTTATTAATATGCTATCAATTCATATAAATAATTACGCTATAACGTTCAAATTATTTGTATAGGTAGGACACGAAGGGTTTTAAACAATTTGATCAGTACATACTTGGTTGAGAAGCAAGTGTCTTGATTCCCATCAGTAGCCTCTGTAACAAGCTCGCCACCAGAACTTGTGACGGTTTTATGCAGAGCAACATTCTTTAAATCGTCAACTGTAACAAGTAACAGTAAAACAAGTTTATTATATGGAATTTTACGAAATAATATCGATAAATCTGTTTATTTTATTGGGCCGAGGTTATATTGTTGTAGCCGAATAAATGAATTAAGTCCTTTAGCCCTAATTTAGATATGATGTGTTTTCTTGTTTTAGATTTCTTTATAGCATTTCACCATTCCACTAAAACTTTAATCAAAATAAAATTATAACATGAATATGTGAAAATTTGAATGGTTAATACGGCGAAAACATTGTTCAAATCTAACATTATTAAATCAAATCGCTTTATCGGGAAAATCTCATAAGAAATAACATAAACATCAGTAAAAGTGACTGTCCCTTGTGATATACTGATTATTGAAGTCCGATAATTTAGCCGGAGTAAGAACCCTAACATTCCATCCCTCCTCTTTGTCCGGTTCTGATATAATCATACTGTGAAGTGTGAACTCTGCTCCTAGGTTTAGTTGAACCATCAGAACTTAGACTGGTAGAAGAGGAGGACAAGTGGACGAGAGAGGACTGTCTGTGTCGGGGGTGGTTCCCGCGAGGGGGTGTGGTAGAGCACGCACAGTTAACCACGTACCGCTTCATTACCTTCTTCTGGGGTTTCAAGCTCAGGAGCCGTCTATCTGCCAAGTCCCGGTCTTCTATCAGCTGTTTTGTAAGTTTCTCCAGCTCTACTCTTTGTCCCTTCATCTTCTCCATCTCATTTCCCAGCCGTGTCATGTCTTTGTGGTACGTTTTGCTCGTACCCACTGCCATGTGACGCCTCGTTTTCAGCTCTGTGTTGATAGATCTTGCTCTCCCAGAAGGAGGTCGTGAGGAGATGGTACCACCATCCCGGCTTCTATGATATTGTTCTGTTCGCTCAATTAAACGGAGCAAATATGTTGAATCTTTTGAACGCGAGCGTCACGTTTGGTAATATTACGCATGCATAATCATGATGATGACTTAAAGGTATAATTGAATTTAAATTAATTCATTGTTGGGCAAGTTGGCGTAATGAAGGGCCCCGGGCAACGTTACGCCACTGAGAGGAGCTGATTGTTGTAATTTTATCTCATCACTAAGATCTCGAAAGGAATCTTTTTATTGGTTAAAACAAAGAAATATTTTTCAATTGTATCGGAAATTTTATTTTGAAAAACTAAATCAATTTATTGTAATTGTAATATTTTCTTATCATCGATTAAAAAGTGTTTATTCTGTTTGTAAATTATCAGATGAATAATAATTGAAATTTCGTATAGTATTTACTGGCGGTTTACTACCATTAGTTAACATAAGGAAAATTAGGAAATATGTTCATATTTTTCTAGGTTAGAAATTTAAAACATGCGTCAGTATATTACAAAATAAAAATCAGTCTGAAATTATTGTTTTATCGCAATAAAAATGATTAAGTTGCGATAAAATTCTGCTAATAAATTGTGTCTCTTTACCCATGTGTATTGTGTACTGTGTAATCTACAATGTTATGTCCAGTTATACTAAATACTCATACATCGACTTAAACCTCAAATAAGGTCCTATCAAGTTCTACTTCATGTTCATCTCCTGTGATTTCAAATATGATAGGTAGGTGGTCTGAACCTATATTTTCAGCAGTCTGCCACGAGTATGAGTTTTCAAGGGTTTTGGAGACCATAGTTATGTCAGGGGAACTTTTACCCTCGGTGGTACCGCTTCTCCTTCTCCTCTCCCTGTAGAAAGATAAAAATAAAAATAAAACTGCAATTAAAAATTGCAACAACTGGCTGCAATTTGGTTTTGCAAAACTTACATCTATTCAAAAAAGTAAAATTTAACCTTTTCATGTTTATAATTCACACGGATCGAACAGCATGCATTTATAAATTATGAACGGTTACAATCATGCACGATTTAGTTTATCATTCACCAGAAATGTAATTTTTTGTCAATTTGTCCTAATATATAATGAAACCCAATGGCCATTTCATCTTAGCGCTCACTTACCCATGTACAAACGTGGGTGATCCGTTATTGCAGCAAACCATATCTTTATCGTTCATAAATTGAATAATTTTGTTGCCCATGATGTTTTCAGGTTGTTCGTCCCATTGCTTATTGTGGGCATTAAAATCACCAGCAATCACGCAGTTGTTGGATGCAGGGATCCAATCGATATTTGCCTCGTCAGACGAATTACTCCCAGGTTTGGGCCCAGGGTAGTAAACATTTGTTATATCAAACCATTTTCCGTTCTTTTGCTGGATGCTGACACTGAGGGTTTCTACATTTCCTCTGTCAAGTTCAAAGCCTTCTTTTCTCTTGAAATTCAGATCTTCTTTTATGTACATAATCAGTCCTCCACCGGCTCCACCCTTACTTATATAGCCGGGCCTTAGGAGCCTATCCTTTCTTTTAACTTTGTATCCGCGTATTTCTGGAGTTTTTATACAATTGTTCGTGAGCTTAGTTTCTTGGATAAGAACTATATTTACATTTTCCTTCTTCATTAGCGCGCTAAGTTCCTCAGTTTTTGTGTTGATGCCCCTTGCGTTCCATTGTAGAAATTTGAGATTGGGCTGCCGGATGGTACCAGATTCTGGACGGGGTAGTTTCTTACAATCGTCTGTGTCACACTCCCAAGCATTATTACAGTACAAGTATTCGTAACGACCCCGCTCCAGTTTTGTGCATTTGAAATGGCATTCATTCTTGCATGTTTTAATTTTACACGTCAATCGATTGACTTTTTGCCCTATAGTTTCCGAACACACGAGGCAGCTGCTTTTTTTAAGGGTCGGTATTGGTTCGCCTTTACAAGGAAAGCATTTCGAACGGACCCTTCCTTTTTTAAAATAATCGATATGAGATATTTTGGCGCACATTTGATGGGCTTTGTTCGGGCATTTAGCAATAGTACAAGAGATTTGAGTACAATTTGGTGTCATAAATTTCTTAGTTGTAGTGAACGCTGAACTTAGTCGTACTGAACGTACGTTCCAATCATTTTGTAGTGAACGTTTGTGAACGTTAGTGAACGTTAATCAATATTTTGATAATTTTTCCGATAGTTTTTAACTTTAGATGGATACAATGAGATAAAACCATGCTGTCGGAATTAGACAGTAAAATACTAAATAAATAATAATGAATAAAAAAGTAGCAAAAAAACTAGTATAGCAAATAGTAATGAAATTATTGCTCCTTAATT
Source organism: Bolinopsis microptera (assembly GCF_026151205.1). Classification (NCBI taxonomy): domain Eukaryota; kingdom Metazoa; phylum Ctenophora; class Tentaculata; order Lobata; family Bolinopsidae; genus Bolinopsis; species Bolinopsis microptera. The sequence goes on along the minus strand of NC_087078.1, from coordinate 2,087,426 downwards.
CGTGAATGGTTCATAAGACGCAAACTTGCGTTAACATAAGTAAGGTCTCACTGCTTGTCAACTGTGAGGCGGTTTCTTTTTTTGTTTATCACCCAGTCGTACAAGCTCCAATTCGTCTCACAGGGTGAGGCTGATGTCGATTGCGACAGCGCTTTCATTGCAAAACTCTGTAGTTCGGGCACCTCGCAACCGAAGTTAAGCTCCACCAAGAGACTGGATCGTCAGAATCTTGGCTAAAACTTGAGGCAGCGTCAGTAGAGAATAAGCCTCTTTTCTCTCGGTAGAACGTGTACTGCGAAAGTATCTTCTTCTTTGTTGCGCCGTCACACCACGTGTCCATGACATTTAGAAACTCCTTCCAGACATCCTGATTCGTGTGCTGATCATATCTCTGATAAGCCGGGTGAACACAAAACCCTATTGAATGTAGGGGGAATGGAGCTCGAGCCACCTTTTGTTGGCAAGACTAACCATATCACTTTTATGGTTTCTATTGCGGAAAGCAAAATTTGCTAACTTTAATGTGAACAGATAATATTTGTAATAAATTACACCGATGAAACCCAACAGGAATCTTAATACTATTGTCTGAAAATCTAAGCAAGACTATTATCAACATCGACAATTAACGTTCCTTATGTTCCGAACGTTAAAATCTTTTAGCGAACGCGTTCACAAACTATTTTTAGTGAACGTTCCGTACGTTCACTACAACTAAGATAAATTTACCGCAAACGTAACAAGTTGCATTTCTCATATCATTCTTTTCTCCATCTCCATCTCTACTTTCATCGTTAATATCCTCATAGCTCATGGTTTCATCTGGAGTGCTGGTCTCTAACTGTCCACTTTTACTACTCGATGACGAGATCTCCAAGTTCGAATTAGTTCCTTGGTGAGCAACTAATTTATCTTCGCTGCTACTTACGTCCGTTGGTGGGATGTGTAATAAATGTTTAAATCTGCTGGTGAACTCTTCAATGTCGTTGTTAACCTCTTCATTGTCGCTGGTTTCCTCTTCATTGTCGCTGTTTTCCTCTTCATTGTCGCTGTTTACCTTTTCAATGTCGCTGTTCACTTCTTCATGGTCGCTGGTTTCCTCTTCATTGTCGCTGTTTTCCTCTTCATTGTCGCTGTTTACCTTTTCAATGTCGTTGTTCACTTCTTCATTGTCGCTGTTTTCATCTTCATTGTCGCTGTTTTCCTCTTCATTGTCGCTGTTTACCTTTTCAATTTCGTTGTTCACCTCTTCAATGACGCTGTTTTCTTCTTCATTGTCACTGTTTATCTTTTCAATGTCGCTGTTTACCTCTTTAATGATGCTGCTTGAAGATGAACCCTCATTTTTGTTACTCATGCCGTGTTCTACTTTATGGCAGTGGTATCAGATCCTCAGATCAAGGTTGGGTTATACCTAAACCTGGCGGAGATATTGTTACATGAAGCAAAGAAATAAATGATAACAAACCGAACTAACGTAAAGAAAATATACTTAATATGAAGTAGACAGCCATTGAGCCATAGCTTTACATAGTGATTACTGTGTACCAATATTTGATGTAGAATCTCTTGTGGCTTAGAGAGTGTATGTATACATATGTGGATTAATTCCTGTGGATTAATTCCTGAACTGAATAGGGCCGGTAGCTCAGTTGGTAAAGCACCAGGCATGTAACTCGGAGGTTGGCGGATCATACCCGCCCCGGCACTATGCCGGCCCATGATTTTCCGAATCGCTGATCAGTGGAAATCTAGTCAATTCAAATATCTGCTTGCTTGGTACTCAGGGTCGATACAATCACAGCCCAACCAACTTCTTGATCAGACTGATTCACATACATGTGCATACGCCATCTGGGAGCCGTCAGTTGAGCTTGCTCTCTGATAAGTGACTCGTGGGTTGAAAACATCGTGTACAGTACTTCGTGAGTAGTACAGTACTTCACAACGATAAACCGCCTCCCCAACCCAGTTATCAAAAAAATAAAATCAAACGTTCAGTACGATAAAGTCTTTACCGGTACCCTAGGGCAATTTTTTATCGAACAAGTAAAATTCAGGGACAGTAATAAAAGATCAAACAATAAAAGTACACCTGTACTAATGTACATGAGAAATTAGACAACAAAGCACGTAGACAGCTTAATACATCGTACTGGCACATACAGAGCTACATACAAAAATCTAACATGCAAAATTTAAAATGATGGGCAAAAATTAATTTGGGGCAAGCAGAAACGCAAAAAGGAAATTAAGTATAAACAACGCTGACAAATGAAATTTAAACAATTTCTATCCGACAAGAATGAGACTAGTTGCAAGTCAACCTCGAGGTCGATCGACACTAAAAATATCCAGTAAAAGTGTTTACTGACTAACGTTATAAGGGAAAGTAGAAAGTTTTAATTTCTTATCGCTACAATTAGAGTTTAATGACAGGAACGTGCATGCGAAGGTTCTAGAAGGATGAAGTATATTGGATGTAAGGATATGAAGCAACTATGTATAATGGGAACTGAAACATATCAAACTAGCACGTGAAATCCAATGAAATGACAAGTAATGTTCATTCGAAAACGCACATGAGGGAAAGCGGAAACCTTAAAAGCTCTAGAAAAACGATCTCCCACAACACGACATAGCGTCCGCCGTCCACCTGTGCAATGTAACTCGAGACTTGTAAATAACACGACCTACACCGATAAACGTGTTTCAAATTCTATAGGGTCTGAGTGTTGGTGTTACGTGATGTGTTTGATCCAGGAGACTTAATAATGGACCATAAATGGAATTTCAAGGCGTTGTGGAAATTGCGTGCGGTGTTCGCAATTCAATAGATTCTGGCAAATCAATAGTTTCTGGTATTTCATTCCCTAAAAGTAAAATTGTTTTCAGGCATTATCTACAGCAAATTAAGTAATCTGTTCAATTATGTGACGAAAGATGCGTTACTATGGAAAATTATAATGCTACAAACTGAAATTGAAGGATAAATTATGCTGCTTCATAGTCATATTGAGTCATGTGATTAGCCGTTGGATTACTGATCCCGAATACGTCATGATATGACGTATGTGATAGGTCATAATGCGATTCCGGTTGAGAGATGATCACAGGGGAATGAGGATGCAATACAATGGTCTCAGTATCATGCGATCAAGGAAAAATGATCTGATGAAATTACTGTCCCCAAACATTTCTGTGTATGGAATGCTTGACTCGCTTATTAGAAGAAACTCAGCTGACCAACATTTGCATTTTCGTGACTCTCCACCAGTCCACCTAACCGATAATATGTCGGCCTGCAGGCTGCACCTAGCCGATAATATGCCGGCCTGCAGGCTGCACCTAGCCGATAATCCGCCTCCCCAACCAAATATCTTACCTTACAAGACATCTTACTATATATAAAGCGAGACGATATATATATATATATCTGTGCCATTTTACTGACACCACGGCATCAACTTTAACGCGACTTTCCGCAAAAACCGTAAAAGATATACAACTGAAACTTTTTTGACTGGGTCAAATGCTTTTATGCTTTTCAAATCAGCATGAAAAAATAAAAAATTGGCCAAGGAATAAGAGTTTTAGAGCCCAAAATTTGGACCCCCAAGTGGTGTCAAAAACGCGAATTAAATAGGTAATAATTATTTTAGTCTCTTGAGTCTTGACACCATTTTAGGGTTATACGGGTTCCTGCTAGTATTTATAACGTACGAAATGTGGCGGTTTTCCGAAAATTTCGCCATATTTTCGGACCGCCAAAATTTCTGTCGTCGTAATAGAATCCGTCGCATTATCTTTTAGCTTATTTCAATGACTGTGCCTTCAATACTTTATTTTGTTTCTAAAAAGTAATATCAAGTAAAATAAATAAATAAATTCTGGCATCTTGGGACAAATTATTACCACACCAATGACGAATTGAATGTCAAGCAATACAGTTTAAATTTGCATTAAAATACATGTATGTGCTAACATGAAAGTCTTACAGTCTTAATACAGACTAAGTTTGAACATGATTTTACCGAATTTCAGAAATTTCCTTACTGCTTACTGTCACAAAAAATGATGAAAAATACCCTTATTTTCTGTGACGTCCGAAATTTGACGGTTTTTGTTCAATTTCGCCATATTTTCGGACCGCCAAAATTTCGGTCGTCGCAAATTAGGCCGCCATAAATATGTCTTGTAAGGTATGTGGATTAATAGCATAGTTGGTCAGTAGTCAGTACGCACTGTACGAACTTTTAAAAGGTGCCGAACTGTACGAATTTTAAAAAGCTGTCGAGGAATTTTTACCGAATTTTAAACCACTTACCACAGACCGATTTGAAAAACCTTAATTATTTGGCTTCGTCAGAGTTTTGTCGGCACTATTTGGGCACTATACAGACAGACAGACACACACATACATCTATTGAGATTATTAGTATATATTGATTATAATATACTAGATTCGTTCGTTAATAATACTCACCGATTATAGCGAGGAAGAAGTCAATAGCAGCGATTATATTTATATAGAGCACATAGTTTTCCCAGCCCAAAACATTTCCAAGTTCGGTGATGTTCAGTCTAGGGATGTAATGAACAGTGTTACTTGTCACGGAGGGAGGCATTCTTGCCTTGGTAAAGTTCATTATAGGAGCGATGTACAGTGGTATAAAAGTCAGTCACAAACCGATGCCGACTATTTGGAGTATTAAATAAAATAAAATCTCGGTTATGTAATTCTCGTTATATAGCACCACGCAGGAGAAAATATCGCGTCTAGACCATCGTAAGTTTGACGCAGTTAAACTATAATGGCAAGAATATACCCTCTCTTGAGATGTATCGGGAGTGGGAATACTATATGTAATTATAATCTGCTTTACAAAGTTGTCGATCTCTTTTAAATTGCACGTTCATCTATAAAAGTTCAGCACTGAATTTTCTACTTTTCGATGTGCTGTGCACCTATGGAACGGTTGTTTTAGAAACAGATTTTCAATTCAATTAAATCACTTTAAAATCTGGTTTGAAAAATGCAATCGTTTAATGAGTGCTGTAGCAATTAGCATCAATCCTGATCTCTATGATATATTAGTAGTGATATCGCAAAGAAATCCAATTAAAATCAATGATATTGCGTCAAATGAAAATTATTTTTAGTGGTCGCTTTCTTTGAACAAAATTCTTAATGATTTTAAACCATAAAATAAATCTTGACTCATATCTGATTTCGTGATTTAAATGGTACTGGTAGATAAAGAGTATTTTAACCTCGCTAAAAGCACCGGTCGTTTGAAAAGGTACTTATCTATCAAAGGCCTGACAGCTGAGTTAATTTAAGTTCTTTCGATTAAATCCAAGTTCGAAAATTTATGAGACGAATTTTTCCTGAACTAATCCCGAACTGAAAAAAGGTGCCGAACTGTACGAATTTTTTACGACTTTTGTACGAACTGACCAACTATGATTAATAGCTTTGGAGTAATCATAGCACACTTTCACTGACACCTTCAGCAATTGAATGGCGATTAATCACTATATACTCGACTGTCACGTGACTTTTCCAACCCGTTTTCAAGTTAGACCTGAACGACTATTTGAAAGCCAAACTGAAAATAATCGCGGCGAATTTGCGGCGAAAGATAATGTATTTGCAGAGCTAAATTAGATGTCCTAATCACACTGAAGTATAAGCAAAAAAACAAATCGCTCATCGGACTACTGGGATATACCAATCTTTCGGCTTGATATTGAAAATGCAGAGGAGTAATATTATTGTATTGTGCGACTTAAATCAAAAGTATTATACCCAGACTTCTACAGGCTAGAAATCTTGGAACAGTAAATAAAATATTGATTTGAATTACAGAAATAAACTCGCTGTTCCATTTTGACACACTACTACTCTATCGTAGTTCATAATCCAGCATCATGATGAGGAGATACAGTTATTATCTCAATTCTCATAGTCACGTGATCGGTGATAGTAGCTGGCAGAGTCATGGGGTCGGGAGAGGCTTTTTTTTAATTAAAAAAAAGAGAGGCTGGGCCTGGTTGGCCCACGAGAGGATAGCATATGGATGCTTTGCATACCTCTGGGGTATGGCAGTCCTGTGGGAGGATGCCGGTGGAATCAAGATGTGTAATCAAGGATGATGGTAAGTGTTGTGGGGTGTGTCAAAGATGAACGCTTAAGTGGTGGTTAAGTGTGGAAGAGAGAGGCGAACTAAGACGACGTTTGAGTAGTCGCTATGTTACACCGGTCTGGTCCAACTCCTCTGGCACCATTAAGCGTTTAGTGTGGTTAGCAAACTTGACGATGGTGGAGATGTGTTGGTTGTCGAATATGTCATTGACAGAGAGGTAGTAGTCCCGGAAATATTGACCTCTTATTTGGGCAATAGCCGGGCACTATCCAAGAAAGTGTGAGACAATCTCCTCTTATTCGCCACATTTAGGACAAGCACATGAATGTCCCGTGATGAGGTGCACTGCAGTTCTGTAATTTTGTCTGTTGTTACTGATGATGTTGATGTTTTTGTGTCCAAGTGTCAGTTTAGTGTGTCTAGGACCATCAGTAATCCATGATTCTTGATTAAGTTTGGTGACTTTGTCGTCGATCAGGCGTTTGATGTAAGATTGTGGAATTGGGCAATTCAAAGTGGATTCACTGGTTGTGCCAATTTTGGCCAGATCGTCTGCTTTTTCATTACCCCACAATCCGATGTGTGCAGCTATCCATCTGATCTCTAAGGTGTTAGTGGATCCGAGTGTATTGAGGGTGTCGTAACAGTCTCTATTAGTTCTACTCCTCGTTGAGGGTGAGGATATAGCTTGAATAGAGGAGAGACTGTCTGACCATATGATGATGTGTGTGTTGGTATAAGTTGAGAGATATTTACAAGCTTCGATGATGGCAGTGAGTTCTGTTTGATAAACGGTGCAATAATCGGGAAGCTTGAATGATCTTTCGTCTAGTGTAGTGTTGTTGTTGTCAGTGTACACTTCAGTGATTGGGCTGATGACTCCAGTGAAAGGGCTGGTGACTCTAGTGAAAGTGCTGGTGACGATGAGAAAGACCATAAACCAGAGATTCCTTCGGGAGCATGTAAGATTATATCCAAAGTTTGTTCGCCAATACGTGGTGTGTCTGGGTGTCAAAGATCTTCAAGGTGGGTGCTACTTGTGATGAACTCTAGAAGGATGGGATGGTAATACTCGGTCTGGCCGTCTTATCTGGAAGCCCATAAAATTCCAGTCCAGAAACCGAGTAAGGAGGTGCGGCTACTGATGAGAAGCCTCCTTAAAGTTTATTTGGGTTAGAAACGACATCTGGGTCCCTACCCTCGCACAAGATTATTTTCAATTTTCTTGTTGTGTTCCACAACTGTACTTCTGTACACTTCAGTGATTGGGCTGATGACTCCAGTGAAAGGGCTGGTGACTCTAGTGAAAGTGCTGGTGACGATGAGAAAGACCATAAACCAGGGATTCCTTCGGGAGCATGTACGATTATATCCAAAGTTTGTTCGCCAATGAGGTGTGTCTGGGTGTCAAAGATCTTCAAGGTGGGTGCTACTTGTGATGAACTCTAGAAGGATGGGATGGTAATACTCGGTCTGGCCGTCTGGAAGCCCATAGAATTCCAGTTCAGAAACCGAGTAAGGAGGTGCGGCTACTGATAAGAAGCCTCCTTAAAGTTTATTTGGGTTAGAAACGACATCTGGGTCTCTACCCTCGCACAAGATTATTCTCAATTTTCTTGTTGTGTTCCACAACATCAGTGGTGATCATATAACCAGCCCCGCTACCCGAGTCTGTGCGTGACCCGTCTGTGTAGCTTTGTGATGGTTTCACTGGGTATGTTGTCGATGGTGTTTTGGAGTGAGCCTCTATATTCAAGCATCATGGTTGGTATAGATAGGTCTCTCTCTGCTTTGGGTGGTATGTTGAGGTCTACCATGAATTGTTTGTTGATAGTGGTGTGAGTTGTGATGGTACCTTTTCTGGGGGCGATAGTTTCGAGGGTTAGGCTACCATAGGCTTGAAGCCTGGCAGTACCCTTTGCTGCTTCGCCTCTCAGGAAAAGTTTGATTTCTGAAGTGTTAGTGAGGTGGTTCAGTGCGATGAAGGGAGTATTATGCAATAGGCATGGCACCAGACATCATTCTTAATGCCAATGCCTGAACTCTTTTGAACTTCCTCGCGTTGGTGTCTGTTTGGATTGCCCTAATCCATATACTACAGCAGTATGATAGAATAGGTCTGATGACAGCGGTGTACATCCATTTGCATATTTTGGGGCTCCATACCCCATGTGGGGCCGACAGCTCTTTTACATTGCATAAGGGATGCCGTAGCTTTTTTGGTGGTATTGGTGATATGTTCATTAAAATTGAGCTTGCTGTCGAGGGTCACTCCTAGGAATTTGGCAGATTTGGAAAGACCTATAGTGGTGTTACCCACCACCACAGGTCTTAGTGTCCATTTCTTATTCCACTTCCAGGTAAACATGACTATTTGTGTTTCGAGTGCGCTTATGCATAGATCTTTGGTTTGGCACCATTTTTCTATTGTGTTGATGGTTTTGCGTGTTCTGTTCCAGATGATATCTAAATCATTCCCCTCTGCTAGAGAAATCAGATCGTCCGCATGTGACAAGTAACGAGACAAGGATGCTCTAGGATGAAGAGCAACAAATGATCAATTGTTCTAGACGTGAGGCTTTCTGCAGTAACGGCCCTAGCGAACAGGGGATGGTTGTTCGCTTGAGTACTACGACGCGGTTATACTTACACAAGTCTGGCAAAACAATTTGTGAGGCTATTGGCCGGGCGCCGCCGTAGACTCAACACATGGTCCTGCCGTTTTCTGACAAAAGTGCTTAAGTAACACAAGGTTCATTTTGTGCAAATTGACAATTCTGTAATTGCTCTTGGCTATAGCTGCTGCCACATTTAAACTGCACCCACTATGTTTCTAAGGTGCTTTGTCGACTTTTGAGACTTGTGACAAGGTTTCATCATCCTTACTTCTCGGAAAGTGCCTAAAAATCACAAATTATAGTTTGAATTTCTTAGAAAAGTGCTTAACGAATCGGAATTCTACCAGCATTTTGACGCTTGTTTTGACGAAGAGTCGATTGGTGAAAGTACGGGATAATAATATAAAATAAGTTTCTTTCTTTAGAAATTCAGATGAGGCTTTCTTCATAAAGGCCAAGGTTTTGCGAATTATCTATATTATATTTTAAACTTGACGAATTCCCCCCGGCAACACTGAAAATTAACCTAAAAATGACCCTCAGGCTTTAGATTTTCTATAATTAACGTCAAAAGTGAGGTAAAATAAACGTTAGAATAATGGCGTTATTTTAGCTTTTTAGCGAAGGTAAACATCAAGAGATTGCATGTGAGCGAGCAAGAACAGATTAGCAACAGGCGTTGTCATGCTCTATGATACGTCATAACTAGCTCACAATACAATTTACGCTATGACTATCCATAACTTTGGTTGTGATTGATGTTTTTTAATGCAGTAAAAGTATCGATTAGGGAATACTTAAATAAAACCTTTATCGTTATCGGCAAATAAAAATCCATACAATTTATATTACGGAGCTAGATCGTAGATAGATAGATGATAACAAGAAACTATAACATAACTGATTTTAAATTTCCTTGAATAAAACGTTCAGCTAGCGGATGTACAGGTTTGAGGAAGCCTATGAGCTATAGGTAAGCAGATAACTTAGTGTTTACCACATTATAAGGCAAACACTCATAAAAATGGTCAGGAACAAAAATGGTCAGGAACAGGTTGTAATAATACGAAATATTGAAACTGTCCCTTTGATCACGAATCAATTCAAACAAAAAGGTAGATTGAAAACAGCGTGAATATGAGGTATATAAGATGAGCTATAGAAATGAATAAATATATTTCGCTCTATAAGGCAGCTGACCCAGGCCGAGTATATCGAGCACAAAATAAAAGGATAAAACGTTTTTCCTGTAAGCTTGTAGTAAAAATATACTAGCTTGTTGAGTATTACATGCGATGAGCTATTCTTACTTTATATCACAAGATCCAATCATGTCCTAACATTCCCTACTCCTCTACTCAAAGTCAATTTCCCATTCACTGTGGTAATCGATAAGCTAAGAAGGTACACGAAACGTGTGTGAACAATGTTGCGTTCTCCAACTATTGTTGTGCGACGTACCTACAGCTTTAAACGTCACGAGGCACACTGTAACTACTCCTATATCTACAAATCTTCTCTCCAGATACTGTTTATTATTGTAGGTTTACAACCTACCAGGACGCGCGCCGAGTTGGACTCGTCGACGGTCCAATATATGGAACAGATATTTTACGAGTATCACCCGTTAAGTTTATTAAGGCAATACCATCGAGAATATCTCTATATTTTATATTTAAAACTTGACGAAACAATCGGGGGCTCATAAGTCTACAAAGTTTTTGAACTATATCTCTCTTTTTAGCGCCTGCTATTAGTATTACCCGTGATTGATTGTTTGGGATAGCTATGATTATACCTAGTCGGATCAATCTCTCTTCCTTCTGCTGCAAAAAATGGAGCTGAACGGAAGAAAACCTCGTTGTGCTCTAATTTCTACTCCATTTGGACCGAGTCATGCTGAAACCTGATAATCTTCACCTTTTCGAGCAGTTGTCTTTCTGTTTTGCAGCGGTTGCTTGTCCCATATGACCTTATAGTTATAGGCCAAGAATGAAAATCCGAACAGGCCAAAGAAAAAGCAGTACCCACCTTTTCCACTGCACCACAAAAGTCCTCAAGTCATAATTATGTAGCTCTTCCTCACTGTTTGATGAAAAGTTCCACTTTATGGTGGAACGAGTCAGCGCACATGAACGTATGGCCTGGCTCCAGATATTTCATTGTTATCGTGTCAAAATTGGGGTTTCGGGGGGTCGGCGCATGTATCCAATGGTCCTCAGGGATAGTTCTTGACCCAGAAACAAAAGTTAGACCAAAAAACCCGAAATTTCCAAAGCACTTTTGTCAGAAAATGGGAGAAATGCTATGTCCTATAAATGCGTGTCGTACTAAATTCCTGGGTTAGATATTCAATATTAAACTACTACTTTAAGTTTATTTGCACAAAGAAAACCAGTGATTTTTATTTCTGCGAGATTATTAAACTTCAATTGACAAATTGTGTACGTCATACCCTGAGGAACGCTTGAACAACATAATCCAGTTGTATTTAGCACATATGTGCATGACGACACACTCTATCAGAACACTTTACCGTCCCCTGGGGACAATCCTCCGTATCTGAGAATATTTAGTAGGTAAAAAATAGTGGAAAAGTTTGTTTTGTTTCTTCAAATTCTGATAAATGTGGTTTAGATAAATTGACGTTGAGATCAATTTTATTAGAGTTTTAAGTTTTAAGCTTTAAGTTCGCTTGTAAGACTATCATAAAAGCAGTATTATCCCAGGAATAGCAAAATAAAGTGAGTTCTCACCATCTTCATCCCCATCACCTGCCAGGACCCTTATCTCGCAAACAGTCAAAGTTCTTACACTTCCTCCACTGTAGAACTCCCAAAATAATCTGGAACCTTCCACACTCTCTTCCAAATCTATCAATGCTCTGTTTCCTTCCACTTCTCGGATAACTCCGATCCTTTTGTCCAGAAAATCTCCTGTAAAACTCACGAGATTATTGGGATCATGTCGGAGCTAGTGGTAAAGTATATGGTATCCTGAGAAACGATTTAATTAGCACGACGGCACGTGTGTGCGTGATCGCATATACCGTCAGAATTGTTTAAAATAATCGCAGATAACTTTATTGATATAATACTGACCTCTATTTCCGATGTGAACTTTGCTTCCAATAATGCTTTTGGGATCAGTTGATATGATTTCAACTCTTTGCACCTTAGTTGCTCTTCCCAGGTCCAGTTTGAAGTAGGGGTTCGTTGATTCTCTGTGATTTGAGATACTTAAAAGTTATGATTTGTTTAATTTAAACACTGAGGAAATAAAGTGACCCAAGTGAAAATATAACTTATGGACGTTATATAACTACGTTACACCTTGGACGTAATTATTATTCATATTGATATGTAGTACAGTCAAATACATGAGTATTATCTTGTATTTGTAACATCATCGAAACAACATAAATCTGTAACGTCTTTTTAATGTGCTGCCTTATCTGGAGGGGGAATTGTTTAAAACATATAAGTGATACGAAAAGTTTGTTTTAGCAGGAGCTTTCAAAATACATGTGTAAATCGTCTCCAGCTAGTAGCTACCTTATTAATATGCTATCAATTAATATGTCTAATTACGCTAAAACGTTCAAATTATTTTTATAGTTAGGACACGAAGGGTTTTAAACAATTTGACCAGTGCATACTTGGTTGAGAAGCAAGTGTCTTGATTTCCATCAGTAGCCTCTGTAACAAGCTCGCCACCAGAACTTGTCACGGTTTTATGCAGAGCAACATTCTTTAAATCGTCAACTGTAACAAGTAACAGTAAAACATGTTTATTATATGGATTTTTACGCAGTGATATCGATAAATCTGTTTGTTTTGGCCGAAGTTATATTAGTGTAGCCGAATAAATAAATAAAGTCCTATAGGCCCAATTTAAATATGATGTGTTTTCTTGTTTTAGATTTCTTTATAGCATTTTACCATTCCACTAAAACTTTAATCAAAATAAAATTACAACATGAATATGTGAAAATTTGAATGGTTAATACGGCGGAAAAATTGTTCAAATCAAACATTATTAAATCAAATCGCTTCATCGGGAAAATCTCTTAAGAAATAACATGAACATCAGTAAAAGTTACTGTCCCTTGTGATATACTGATTATTGAAGTCCGATAATTTAGCCGGAGTAAGAACCCTAACATTCCATCCCTCATCTTTGTCCGGTTCTGATATAATCATACTGTGAACTCTGCTCCTAGGTCTAGTAGAACCGTCAGAACTTAGACTGGTAGAAGAGGAGGACAAGTGGACGAGAGAGGACTGTCTGTGTCGGGGGTGGTTCCCGCGAGGGGATGTGGTAGAGCACGCGCAGTTAACCACGTACCGCTTCATGACCTTCTTCTGGGGTTTCAAGCTCAGGAGCCGTCTCTCTGCCAAGTCCCGGTCTTCCATCAGCTGTTTTGTTAGTTTCTCCAGCTCTACTCTTTGTCCCTTCATCTTCTCCATCTCATTTCCCAGCCGTGTCATGTCTTTATGGTACGTTTTGCTCGTACCCACTGCCATGTGACGCTTCGTTTTCAGCTCTGTGTTGGTAGATCTTGCTCTCCCAGAAGGAGGTCGTGAGGAGATGGTACCCACATCCCGAAAGGACCTGAGATCTGAGGTAGAAAGATGCTTGGTGTGGGAGATTTGTGTATCTGTGACTGTTCCTCTATCTGAAATCTGTAACGTCCTAGTGTTAGTGCTGCAGTGAGTTGAGGAGGGAACTGCTGTGTGTCCTTTATCTTCCACCTTGGTTATCTCAGTCTCTGTCATTTTGGTCCTCCTCGTTATCTCTGTTCCAACAGACTTTGTCCCTGTCGGGGGTTTATAGCTCACTCCAACCGACACCATCCTTCTCCTCACCTTCTCTTTGTCTCCTATAAACGGTTCTCCTTGCACTCCTCTGTTCACTGTCACAACTCTCCTCTCCACCCTTCCTCCCTCGGGAGTCTCTGTCCCCACCCCCACAGTAACACCCTGTTTCCTCCTCTCCTCAGTCATCGTACTGAACTCCCGTCTCCTAACCACCTCACCCTGCACCCCTACATCAGCGGAACACAAATTAGTGCTAACACTCTGAGAGCGGGTGCTGGGGGAGGGTGTCCAGGTTCCTGAGTCTACTGTTATGGGAGGTGGAACTGTCACTGTACCACGTGACTTCAGTTCAACACGCTTTTTCTTCTTCTTCTTCTTCTTCTTTGTTTCCTTCAAAATAGTGACCGGAGCTGGTGGTGGGGGCAAGTAGGAGAGAATAAGTTTTTTCTTCAAATTTCCCTCGACTGCTACCACATTTTTGTTTTCCTCGAGTATCTTGCTTGTTAGAGCGGTTATATCCTTCAAATTTTTCACATCTGCAACATTGATTTTCTCCTCCTGAACTTTTATCATAGAAACATTTGTTGGCACTGCTTTTGGTCTGCTTCCTACTGATTTACTCTGCATTGTTTTTCTTTCTTTTGTTTCCTCATCTTCACGGACGGATTCCAGAGAAGAGCCTCTCCGTGAGGACTCTCCAGTACTGTTTGTTGCTTTCTGTCGGACTCTGGACGAATCTTTGGGTTTGGAAGACATATTTCTCCAACTTGGTTTCAAATCTGTTTAATCTTTCACTGCTTATACTTGTATGCTGTTGACTGATGACTCATCTGCTCAAAGATGACCATGTTAAGAAAAACAACAACAGTCCGTTCCTAAACGGCCATGAACATGTCAAGTGGTCAAAGAATTAACTTATCGATGAGATGGTGTCGTAACTTTATAAGACATTGGTATGTTTATATACCAGTATGATTTATTATCTAGGTGATGTCACTATTATACTTCTACTAATCATGTACCTTGTATTACAGGTAGAGAGTGGACACTAGTTGATGTAGTTGTACATGTGAGCCTATTACTAACAGAAGCACTTCAGCAAGCCTATCACGGTTATAAACACCTCTGGGATACTGATAGGATAATCAGCCGTGATAGATTTCTGATAATCCCGCTGTTTTGTTCACGTTTTTTTATTACGCGTATCACGTGACTAACTACCTACTACGACCGACAGGTAAAAAATGTCACCTGACCTATGAATTAACGTAAGAACTATAAATATTCTTGATCTACGTATCTGTCGAATTGCAGGAGCTGGCAAAGTTCCAGCACAGTACTCCTTACTATTAGTATTACATTACTTGGACCATCACTTCGAGATGGCCAGGCCTACTCTCATGCTGTCTATAGGTGATGATTAACTCTGAAAAACTAGGGACAACTGGGGAATGATCCCAGAACCTCGACATTTCGCGTATCTTGCTCTACCAATTGAGCTACTGACCCTGATTCTCAGAGCGAAATCACCACTCATATACAGCACAATTTCATGTAGTGTGGATACATGCGAATATATATTCTAAATAACTGATTACTTGGACCAGTTCCAGAACTTGTCTTGACGGTTACCGACTTGACGGTTACCGACTTGACGGTTACCGACTTGACGGTTACCGACTTGACGGTTACCGATTTGACGGTTACCGACTTGACGGTTATCGACTTGACGGTTATCGACTTGACGGTTACATTTGTCTGGTAAATTGTATTTTAGAAATTGCACTGTTTGATATGAACCATATATTATAGTCGTATACTTAAACTTTGATGAACTTCATGACACGATATCGACTCCACCTTTTTTCGCTTGCCAGGCTTAACTTGAATAAGTAACGAAAAAGTAATGAAAAAGTAACAAAAAAGTAACGCAAAGGTAAACAACAAGTAATAAAAAGGTACATAAAAGCATCCAAAAAGTATAGCAATCATAAAAAAGAACCAAAAAGTAACCACGGAAAGTAACCATGAAAAGTAACCATGAAAAGTAACCATGGTAAGTAACCATGGAAAGTAACCACGGAAAGTAACCATGGAAAGTAACCATGAAAAGTAACCACGGTAAGTAACCATGAAAAGTAACCATGGAAAGTAACCACGGAAAGTAACCATGGAAAGTTACCACGGAAAGTAACCACGGAAGGTAACCATGGAAAGTAACCACTGAAAGTAATCTGGAAAGTAACCAATACCAGGTATGACGTCAGGTTGATCGTGCTCCCCTCTATCTCTCCCAATAACAACAGTATACATGACACGTGACGTGATCTGACACATGTTTACACGTGTTCTGGAGAACTTCGCAAACCCTTTGTCTCCCCAGTCAGATCCCCAACTGGAAGAGGAGATAAGGTTAGATTTTACTGAGGAAACCTGGCGATATACAAAGAAGCTGTGGAGAACATTTATTAAGAATCTGTATTAATTATAATTTAGTATATTGATCTTTGATAGATAAATGTTCGTGTCTATCCTGATAAAGGTGAACTAGAAAAAAAGGAAATATTCCCTGTAACCTGTTCTTAACCTCCCAATATCGAGGAGCATACCCAACAATAACAACCCCGTGATTTACCCTTTTGGGGGTTTCACATCCACTGTACACACCATCCCTGAAAATATTTCACTTTTTAGATTCCAAATAATCACAGTTACAATTACCATACAGAGTGCCGAGCCATTACACAACTTTGTGGGCAGTACTTTCAGGACTATTATACCTTTCAGTCAACGACATCTTCGACACGAGCGTGCTAAATCACTCTACAATCAATCTTCGAGATTTTTTCCATTCACTCTTTTTTGTAAAAAAGGTAATAGTGAAAGGTTACGAATGGTCGTTTTTGCAGAAAAACGTGGATTTTGGGGAACGAGGTAGGTTTTTCAAAGATTACATCATCATTTTCAACTCTTATTTTCACTTATAGTTATATAGGTATTAAATAAAATCATATTGTTATGTATCAGATGATTTTGTAAACATTGGCCGGTGTACCAAAAAACCGGTCCCCAAACAAAAAAACAGACGAATCGATGTATTTTTGGACGCTGATTCCAAATCACCCCCATGACATAGGGTTAAAATGCTCCCCTGGCGAGATATTGGCGAAAAACTGTCTTGCAATCACGTGATACGACAGTATAATAAGGAATTTTGTTTAATTTCTCGTTAGGGTTAGGGTTTCAGCATATGCTTTTGTCAGGAATTGGGTTAGGGTTAGGGATGGGATCAGATTAGAGGGTTAGGATTTTGAATAGTGGTTCAGGGCCAGGTAGAGAACGGGTTGAAAAAGTCACGTGACAGTTGAGTGTAGAGTGATTAATCATCGTCTCCTTCGACAACCAACATAATATCTCTAATATAGTTT
Organism: Bolinopsis microptera; assembly: GCF_026151205.1. Classification (NCBI taxonomy): domain Eukaryota; kingdom Metazoa; phylum Ctenophora; class Tentaculata; order Lobata; family Bolinopsidae; genus Bolinopsis; species Bolinopsis microptera. Next base: position 2,070,411 of record NC_087078.1, on the reverse strand, counting down.
TATTCTCCACACACACTAAGAGTCTTACTATGCCCGAGGAACTAAATCAAACCGGAGTGACCTAACCTAAGGCTCTGGGTATGATCCTTCTGGAACCGGAAAAATTTACTCTTAGTAAATTTTCATGCTATCATTCTAGTATAAGTCCCGCCTCTATTTAATAAAAGATGACATTTGTCTCAAGAATATGATAAGTTTTTAATGCTCACACAAGTTATTACTATCTTACTTGTACGCGTAAAATTCATCCTCTACTGTAAATGCCGCTGCTGGGATATACATTGTTAAAATCCTCTCCAGCGAGCTTGAGGAGGCTTTGTAGTGACCGATGTAGTCCGCATTCTTTATTCCGTTGGCTTTTTCTTTCCATCGGCTACATTTATCAGCTGAGAGCGTGAAAAGTTTAAAAAGGGCCATTTTCTATCGTTTTCATCAGACAATTCAAATTGAAATTTCGGCAGTATTTCTAAAATAAAAAGGTCCTGATTGCTGTTGGATTATGTTAAGAAGTAGATTCACTTTGAAACCTGCTGGAAAGTAAGGTATATCCGTCATAGCAGCTAGTCTACCAGCTGACTGGATGTAGCTCCACACTGATGTGTACCAGCCTCCTCTACAGCCATCCTTTTCCTCGGGATAACTGCAGTCTAACGCTTCCTGAAATATAATCAGAACTAGTTGGGTGACAAAATATTGAATCGCTCTTGCCTCTTCGTGCATATTACATTATTGTCTGCTATTTTGAATTTTTTCTATCTTCGCAATTGGCTATTTTGTTAACCAGAACCTTAACAAAACTAATTTTTCTGTCAGCGTCCGAAGAGTAGAGGCTGATATATAGTCGAAAAATCAAAAGTTAGGTACCTCATTTAAAAATTTTAATTTCGCAGCTGCCTAGTTAGAATTATAAAACAAATTGCCTGTTATGTTGCAAATTACAAATATTATTGAACATTCAACTGAATAAGAAGTAAACCTTTTCACTAAAAGATTTGAGGACCCCAGTAGCAGATGAGTAAGATCCCTCAAAAGCTCCAACTCCAGCAAATGCCCAACATGATCCACAAGATTGCTGGTCTTTGACTGCTGTCACGTGCCCCTGTGATCAACAAACGTATAATATCTGAGGTAATTGGTAAGAGAAACAATATGATTTCCATTAACTACAGTTAAGCGATATTTGAACTTCGTTTGCTGTTAAGAGCTCTGATATTTGAGAGTAACAGCCTATCAAGCATATCAGAAACTGAGGTGATTAAATGTAGTAGTCGAGTTCGGCCTAAGATAAGGAACATACACGTACGTACGAAGTACGTCAAATTGGCTCGTTAGCAGTGATATGAGGTGTGAAGTAAACTGTGTAAGGTACTTATTTTGTATAGTTCCACAATCAACAAACGTGTCATCATCCTAGTTATTGAGGCACAGAGACAAATTGGTGACTCAGGTGCCTCAAGGGCCTCAAAGTGCAGTGCCTCAAGGTCCTCAATGCGTAACAAGGTTATCTGCATAGCACATTATTTTAAAAGTGTTAAGCTTCGTTAGGTTAAATTCGAGGAGGGTTATAAACAAAAATAACTTTTTCTCCTTTTTTAGGACATCGTGTAATTTTTACGAACCTTAAAAGTCTAGATAGAACACGAGAAGCCTACTAACAAATAAAGAAGCCTACTAACAAATAAAGAAGCCTACTAACAAATAAAGAAGCCTACTAACAAATAAAGAAGCCTACTAACAAATAAAGAAGCCTACTAACAAATAAAGAAGCCTACTAACAAATAAAGAAGCCTACTAACAAATAAAGAAGCCTACTAACAAATAAAGAAGCCTACTAACAAATAAAGAAGCCTACTAACAAATAAAGAAGCCTACTAACAAATAAAGAAGCCTACTAACAAATAAAGAAGCCTACTAACAAATAAAGAAGCCTACTAACAAATAAAGAAGCCTACTAACAAATAAAGAAGCCTACTAACACCGTGGCAATTGTCCGGCTATCTGTATTATCACTAGTCTAGAAGGAGCACATAATCGAATCAATGATGGAAATCCGTATTACTTCACGACTTCCCCGGTTCCATTCGATTCTTCAGTGTAACCACTATAACCACGGATCTTAAAATATTCGATACGTATGCGAGATATCACCTCGAATGCTATTATATAATCCAGTCAGAAGATTTCAAGATTCAGTGTAGGTCAGTTATTTTGTTTCATCCTTCGTTTACTGCTGCCAGTTTAGCTTTTTCTCAAGTCAGATTATTTGTATGTTCATGTTGTTGATTATTACTATGTCTAGAACAATTTAAACAGTCCAACGCTATCTATCGACTATCTTACTTATAATTCGAAGGATTATGTTTGTCTGTGTGTATAATGTATAATGTAGTGCAGAGTCTAGCTGCAATCTAGTGGTGTTGAGTTACATGAATATTTCTCTAACCTTCGTAATTCATAAATTATGTTGTTGCTTCATTGCAGATATTTTGGTCTTGTGTAAATGCAATTGTAAAATTGTAAATTAATAAAATTGATTTGAATTTTGAATTGAAACTACTGAGTTACATTATTTTATCTCATGAATTTGTTTTTATTTATTTATTTTTTAAATTAACGGTTTTTAACTTTTTAAACTTTTTTATATGTAAATAAATTATGACAATTATGTTAGTTATAGAATTTGTTTGTTTTTAAATGACGAAGGCTGTGAAATGTTCACAGTTCTGATAATGAGGAAATCAGAAAGATTGTTTAAAACTAGTGATGATGTTTATGTCATTATTCTTAATCTAATCTAATCTAATCTACCAGCTAGGCAGCGGTAATTATTTTCTTGGTAACCCTACACCTAAAAATGTACTTCCTATCATGCTCAAAGTAAATTCTTAAATTACTAACCCAATTTTGTAGGACTATGCGATGAGGTTCTGAATATGCTGTTGTTTTGAACTTTTATCGATAATTTGCCACATCGACTGTGTTTCGTTTTCCGTGTAAGCCTATACTTAATAGCACCATCCCTGATTGGAGCAATTTAACCGGTCTTGTCCCTTGTTTAGTCATTAACCAGGCTGGTACTGGCGACTGATTGCTGATACATCATTCTTGTATTTAAAAAACTTATATTATATATTGCAATATTGACAAACATTCTGACTTATTACACTCCACACCTGGCGTATTAATATTATACACTCACTATACATCTTGTACTAGCTTCCAGAACTTTCAGTCTGGCTTTTAGTTTGGGTTATATTGTGTTTGTTTGAGAGTTTGTTTGACTTCAGACTGTTCATGGCTTACTCGAATGAATCAGTTATTAGCTCGCGGATAAATACACCACCAGCTTGCTTGTACTTGGTGCTACACTTACAGCACGGAGATCGAACTCCTAATCTCTCAGTTGTAAAATCCCAGTCACGCCACCGGACCACCGTCCACCAAGCCCGACGGCATTCCACATTTATGACAATAACATAAACCCGCCACGCAAAGGGTTTATATAACAGATCATCCCGCGCTAGCGGGATGATCTGATAAACACATACGAGTGCGCGCAGCGCACGAGTTTTGTGTTAATATGTAATCCCGAAGCGCCAGCTGAGGGATTACATTTATTTAGCCCTGAGCGTGAAGTGTTTATGGATTATAATTATCTCCGGCGATTTCGACAAGGGATTTATACTTTAGAAGAGAGTGATAAAATAGTTTTTATTTCAATCTGAATGTCAAACCGATCTGTCATAGTGGAGCAATAGCTTGAACGTTAGCAGGAACAAGAGCTGAAAGGAGAGCAAGCAAAACAATACCATTTTTAGGGCACGGACAAGGGTAGCTGGCTAGTCGCCAACTTCTCACGCCACGCGTTGGAGAAATTCCAAGAATTAGCTGCTTTGGCAACGTTCCGAGGAATTTGCGTGTAAAAGAAGTGGACGGTTACGATGTTTCATATCACGTGGTGCGCTTTCGTGTCAAATGGTATAGACTCGGCGTATGCTATTGGTGGCACGTGGTACGCACGTGACGCGCCCACGTGATCGCACGTCTAACTGTTCTACTATTATCGAGTTCTAATCAGCAGTATCATTGATTATTGTAAGTCGGAGAATTGAATGATAAACATCAGTTACGACTAAAAAGCGGGCCGGGTTTATACAAATTTCCGGGGCGGGATGATATCACCTTGAGATGTTTATCTAACAGCGGGCCGGGCTGAGTGATAATATGATCCCGCGTCGAAATCCCGGAGATATTTATAATATAGTAAATCTCTAAGAATATCGATTATTATCAAAAATTGATTTTAATTTCAATATCACTGAGTTTGACAATACACCAATATTCAGTGTCTAGTGTTTATATATGAGACAATTATTGTGATAATATGTGACTCAGTTGAGTGCAACGTGAAGTCGGTTTGTCAGCTACCCAAAACACAGGTTTACATATTTTTAGTTAATTGCTGACAGTAGTCAGTATGTAGTGGCATAAAAGTGTACATGTAAAAAATATGCTGAAAAATTCCTATCCGTTATTGATTGCTTAAATCAATGGCATTATATTAAGCACTTTTGTGAGAATCGAGCTCGTTTCACAAAAGTGCTTAAGTGCAATAAATTGTTTTTTTCAGGCCAAGACCACGAATCACCAATTGCCGTCAATAGGCCAGTTTTGGGACGAAGACACAATGCCCCTTTTCAGTTCCCCAAATGCACCATTTTGAAATAACGGCAACCAGGTTTTCCAAAATGTTATTTAGCACTTTTCTCAGAAAAAATGCCAATTTTTGCAATTTTAGGGGGTTCCAAAAAAAGTGGTTCGGGGGTGTAGGCGAATGTATCCACTGGTCCTCTCAGGGATAGTTCTGACCATAAACAAAGTTAGACCAAAAAACCCGGAACTTTCCCCAAAATGTTACTTAAGCACTTTTGTCAGAAAACAGCAGTGGTGTGTGGGTTATTTACCTGGGCACACACCTTATCTCTGACCGGCGGGTCACACAAATTTCTCTGCTCCCCCTCTTTCAAGCAAAAGGCTGTGGTACCCTATACTACGTGGCCAGAAGGAAATTCTTGTGGAACTCATAATGTACGAAAATAAGAGAACCAATCCAAGGGGATGAGTGGGTGTCCGTGTATGCATGAGGGATAGTGGCGTACAGATTTTGGGCATTCAGGAGATCGGGTATAGTACATAGCACATCCCAACAGGTTTGTTGCAACGCTTGAAGTTGAAGGTGGGAACTCAGCTTTCGATAATAAATTGTTATTTTGATTATTGCTGATACTTTTATTAAAAGTGAACCCTACTTATTGTATTATTTATTGATCAAATAAACACACTGTACCTAAGTTAGGTAACTACTAACACGGTAGTTTCGTCAGGATCATGCTACTATAGTTGAGCACTGGATAACGCTCTACTGTCTTTTTCAACAAAATTATAACTTGTCCAGGTAATGCGGGAAAATGAACCGAACCGGCGGGGGGTAGGAACCAAACCTCTTAGTGAAGTTAACCCACGTCTTCACTTGTACGAAGTTGGGGGATAGTGTCGCTCGGTGCTACAGGATGATCGAGCGGCTTTTGGACCCGAGTCGTATTGGCCGCTTGTGTGATGACGTGAGAATAACGATGTGCTGATTATTTCATTTTCTTGCTTTTCAAGCTACGGTCCCTGGAATTACTTGCGGAAATGAAACTATTACCGTCGTTGTGAGTATAGGTTTAAGGTGTTATGGCTAGGTTCATAACAGTCTTATCTAAACTTAAGTGTTTCGTACTGGCACGAAACTAAACACTTTTTTATCCGATCATATTAGAAGCTAGTTTATAAACGGGAAAAAAAAAAAAAAATTAGACTTTAGAACCACTTTTTTAGTGAAATTAAAATTTGTTTAATCTTTCAGTCTTGTACGATGGAACATTAATATTTGGTGTGTTTATACTGAACTCAAACTCCGGATTGTCAAAGAGGGAAGAGCTAAACGAAGCATGGAAGAGGAGTATGATAACGATACGATTTTTGTGGGGGGATAATTCACTATTGATATCTTAGGACTCCTCTGCCCAGATTTACCAGTAAACTGGACTTCGGTCCTCGGTGAATTTGGAGGTTAAGAGACGATTTTAATAATAATAATTGATTCATATTACTATCGATTCATTAAATTGATTTAATTTGTAGACTGCGTAATTTTATAAGTCTATTTTTACTCGATTGATGGGGAAGGGTTGTCAAACAAAAAAGCGAAAATTTTCAATCTGGCAGCTGATTCGTTTTAGCGCACGCTTTAAAATTCCATCAGTACGTGTGTCAGGGAACATTTAAAAGACGTTCAAAATAAACGTCAGCAATTCACTTTTTTTTCTAATGAGACCAAACCCCAATTTTAGATCCTGGAGGATGTAGCAAAAGTAATGATGACGGTTGGCGAAGGAACAGCGCAGTTCTGCTGAGACAGTGCGACATGGTCCTGGTGGAGGGACATGGTTAAGGGGTGACATGGGCGAGGCTCTATTGCTACTATGATCTCGCTGTTTTATGTTCTGTTCGTACAATTAAACGGAGCAAATATGTTGCAATTTTGAACGCGAGCGTCAACGTTGTAGTATTACGCATGCATCATCATGATGATGGTCGTGCGGTTAATTGAATTTAAATTAATCGATTGTTGGCAAGTTAAAACTATAAGACGAAGCAGTGGGCGTAACGCCCGGGCAAACGTTGTACGCCACTGAGGAGCTGATTGTTGTAATTTATTCATCAGTAAGTTCTTGAAGGAATACTTTTTTATTGGTTTAAAACAAACAAACATTTTTTAATTGTATCAAAAGTTATATTTTGAAAAAAAAAACTAAATCAATTTATAATTATTGTAATTGTAATATTTTTCTTATCATCGATTTAAAAAGTGTTAATTTGTTTGTAAATTATTCAATGAATATAAATCGAAAATTCGTATAGTATTTACTGGCGGTTCACTACCAATAATTAACATAAGAAAAATTAAGAAAGATGTTCAAACTTTTTCTAGGTTAGAAATTTTAAAAACGTGCGTCGTATATTACAAAATAAAAATCAGTCTGAAATTATTGTTAATCGCAATAAAAATGATTAAGTTGCGATTAAACTTCTGCAATAAAATTGTGTTCTCTTTACCATATGTACTCTACAATGTTATGTCCAGTTATTTCATCGAATTAAACTCAATAAGTTCCTATCAAGTTCTACTTCATTTTATTTCTCCTGGGATTTTCACATATGATAGGTAGGTGGTCTGAACCTATGTTTTCAAAGCAGTTGCACTTGAATGAGTCTTCAAGGGTTTTGGAGTCCAAAGTTTATGTCAGGGAACTTTTACCACTCGGTGTAGCGCTTCTCCTTTCTCTCCCTGTAGAAATTAAAATTAAAAATAATACCGTAATTAAAAAATTGCAACAACTGGCTGCAATGTGGTTTGAAAATTAATCTGTTCAAAAAAGTAAAATTCAACTTTTGTTTATACTTTTAAATTAACACGGATCGAACGCATTGCATTATAATTATGAATGTTTTACAAATTAAATCCATGCCCGATTTAGTTTCTCATTCACCAGAAATGTAATTTTTTTGTCAATTTGTCCTAATAAAACCCATGGCCATTTTATCTTAGCGTCACTTACCAGGTACAAAGTGAGGTGAACCGTTCATTGCAGCAAACCATTATCTTTATTTTCATAAATTGAATAATTTTGTGCCATGATGTTTTCAGGTGTTTGTCCAATTTGGTTATTGTGGGCTTATAAATCACAGCACTCCACGCAGTTGTTGATGCAGGGATCCAATGATATTTGCCTCGTCAGAACAATTTGCCTCGTCTGAGCAATTTGCCTCGTCAGTACCAATTTGCCTCGTCAGGCCAATTTGCACTGGTCAGAGCAATTTGCCTCGTCAGAGCGATTAACTTTTAAATTTAGGCCCAGGGGTAGTAAAACATTGATCTATCAAACCATTTCGTTCTTTTGCTGGATGCTGACACTGAGGGTTTCTATTTTTTTGTGTCAAGTTCATGCCTCCTTTTTTATCTTGAAATTCAGATCTTCTTTATGTACATAATCAGTCCTCACCGGCTCACCTTACTTATTTAGCCGGGCTTAGGAGCCTATCCTTTTCTTTCAACTTTTGTATCGGGTATTTCTGGAGTTATACTACACTTGTCCGTAAGCTTTAGTTTCTTGGATAAGAACTATATTTACATTTTCCTTCTTCTTACTTGCTGAGATTTCACAGTTTTGTTGTTGGATGCCCCGTGCGTTCCATTGTAGAAATTTGAGATGGGCTTGCCGGATGGTTTACAAGATTTTGGACGGGGTTTTTTTTACAATCGTCTGTGTCACACTCAAGGCATTATTACAGTTACAAGTATTCGTAACGACCACGATGCAGTGTTGTGCATTTGGAAAATGGCATTCATCTTGCATGTTTGGACTTTGAACGTCATTCGATTGACTTTTTGCCCTTGTTCCGAAAAACACACGAGGCAGCTGCTTTTTTAAGGGTCGGTATTGGGTTCGCCTTTACAAGGGTAGCCTTTCGAATGGACCCTTCCTTTTTTTAAATCACTCTGAGTATTTTGGCGCACATTCGATGGGCTTTGTTCGGGCATTAGCAATAGTACAAAGAGATTTGAGTAGATTTGGTCTCCAAAAATTTGCCGCAAACGTAACAAGTTGCATTTCTCATATCATATTATCTTCATCTTCATCTCTCACTTTCTTCGTTAATATCGTCATAGTCATGGTTTCATCTGGGAGTGCTGGTCTCTAACTGTCCACTTTTCTACTCGATGACGAGATCTCCAAGTCTGAGTATACCCTTTTCAATTGTCGTTGTTAACTTCTTCATTGTCGCTGTTTTCCTCTTCATTGTCGCTGTCTTCCTCTTCACTGTCGCTGTCTTCCTCTTCACTGTCGCTGTTTTCCTCTTCAATGTCGCTGTCTTCCTCTTCATTGTCGCTGTTGTCCTCTTCACTGTCGCTGTTTTCCTCTTCACTGTCGCTGTTGTCCTCTTCAATGTCGCTGTTTTCCTCTTCATTGTCGCTGTTGTCCTCTTCACTGTCGCTGTTGTCCTCTTCATTGTCGCTGTTGTCCTCTTCGCTGTCGCTGTTGTCCTCTTCAATGTCGTTGTTTATCATCTTGGTACTATGCGTGTTCTACGTTATGGCCGTGGTATCAGATCTCAGATCAAGGTTGGGTTTATACCTCTAACATGGCGAGAGATCTTGTTACATTGAAGCAAAAAATAAATGATATACAAACCGAACTAACGTAAAGAAACCGTAATAAAAAAAGGTTTGATGTGAGGTTAATATGAAGTAGACAGCCATTGAGCCATAGCTTTACATAGTGATTAGTGTGTGCCAATATTTGATCTGAATTTTGTGGCTTAGAGAGTGTTGTTATACATATGTGGATTAATTCCTGGTGGGATTACTTACTGAGCTGAATCGGGGCCGTTAGCCAATTGTAGAGCATTAGAGCCCGGCATGTAATCGGGGTTTGGCGGATTCTTACCCGCCCGGCACTATGCTGGCCCATGCTTTTCGAATCGCTTGACAGTGGGACATATTAGTCAATTCAAAATATCTGCTTGCTTGGTTATCAGGGTTGATACACATACAGCCCAACCAAACTACTTTGATAGACTGATTCACCTACATGTGCATACGCATCTGGGAGCCGTCAGTTGAGCTTGCCTTTGACTAGAGACTCGTGGTTGAAAACATCGTGTACAGTACTTCGTGAGTAGTTACTTACTTTAGGTTACTTAGGTAGGTTCGGCAGGGAGTTGGACGATGGTGGAGATGTTTTGGTTGTCGAAATGTCATTGACAGAGAGTAGTAGTCGGGGAAATATTGACTCTTATTTGGGCAATAGCCGGGTACTGTCCAAGAAAAAGTGTGAGGACAGTCTTCCTCAAGCACGTGTGTCTAATTTGCGAATGGTATGTAGGTGTTTCTTAAGGCCACTGAATGTCCCGTGAATAGGTGTGCACTGCAGTTCTGTAATTTTGGCTTTTGTTACTGAGAGTGTAGGTCGTGTTGACATTTTGCTTTGTTGATGATTTTGTGTCCAAGTGTCAGTTTAGTGTGTCTAGGTCATCAGTAATCCATGATTCTTGATTAAGTTTGGTTGCCTGTGTCGTCGGTCAGGCGTTTGATCGTTTGATGAAAGATTGTGGACTTGGGCATTCAAAAAGTGGATTCACTGGTTGTGCCAATTTTGGCCAGATCATTGCTTTTATCATTACCCCACCAACGATGTGTGCAGCTATCCATCTGATCTCTAAGGTGTTAGTGGATCCGAGGTGCTATTGAGGGTTGTCGCGTACAGTCTTATTAAGTTCTACTCCTCGTTGATGTGTGAGGATATATCTGATAGAGGAGAGGACTGTTGCCATAGATGATTGTGTGTGTTGGGCTATAAGTTGCGGATTTTAAAGAGCTTCGAATAACGGTGCAATAATCGGGAAGCTGAATGATCTTTCTTTTATGTAGTGATTTGTGTTGTCAGTTGTGATAAATATAACCAGCCCGCTACCCGAGTCTGTGGTGACCCGTCTGTGAGCTTTGTGATGGTTTCACTGGGAATGTTGTCGATGGGTTTTGGACTATGACACAGGCGAGCCTCATCTCTCCTATTCAATGTTGGTCAGTTCAGGAGTGGTGACCGTGAAGCGTCGTTCAAGCATCATGGTAGGTATAGATTAGATAGGTCTCTCTCTGCTTTGTGTGGTATGTTGAGGTCTACCATGAATTGTTTGTTTATAGTTGGTGTGAGTTGTGATGGTAATTTTCTGGGGGCGATAGTTCGAGGGTTAAGGCTACCATAGGCTTGAAGCCTGGCAGAACCTTTGCTGCTTCGCCTCCTCAGGAAAAGATGATTTCTGAGTGTTAGTGGAGGTGGTTCAGTGCGATGTGATGAAGGGAGTATTAGCAATAGGCTTGCACCAGACATCATTCTCAAATGCCAATGCCTGAACTCTTTTGAACTTCCTCGCGTTGGTATCTGTGTTGGATTGCCATAATCGTATCTCTACAGCATTATGAATAGGATAGGTCTGATGACAGCGGTTGTACATCCATTTGCATTTTTGGGGCTCCCTATACCATGTGGGGCGCAGTCTTTTACATTGCATAAGGGATTGCCGTCGTTTTTTGGGTGGATTGGCTGATATATTCATTACAATTGAGCTTGCTGTCGAGGGTCACTCCTAGGAATTTGGCGATTCGGAAAGACTATAGTGGTGTTACCCACCACCACAGGTCTTATTGTCCATTTTTATTCCACTTCCAGGTAAACATGACTATTTGTGTTTTTGAGTGCGCTTATGCATGATCTTTGGTTTGGCACCATTTTTTCTTATTGTGTTGATGGTTTTGAGGATGATATCTAAATCATTCCCCTCTGCAGAGAAATCAGATCGTCGCAAAAAGTTGCAGATCCCTGGTCTTGCGGTGGTAGGAGGAGAATCAGCGGACTACAGGTTCCAGAGGGAAAGGGGAAAGGATACACCTTGGGGGTGCACCTCTCCGGATCGAACCCTTTTCGACTTATCCTTATTATTTATGTGATGATTCTGTTGGGAGAGCTTATTACTTTATTAGTGAGATAAAAGTCAGATTTTTATTACGATATCCTATGTATTGATAAAATATTTTGTTGAGTAGACTGTGAAAACCTGATTTAAGAGTTGGTGAGGTAGCTAAGAGCGTGAAGAGGGATTGAAACAGAATTCGCAAAACTACCCCCGAATGAATCATTCCACACTTGCATATACCGTCCTATGCACTCAGTCCTTGTTTAGGTGTACAGCATACCATACATATTATACCGGCCCTACCATTCTCACCTCTCACGTGATTTCCACCCTATTTTTGAGGCACAGTGTATAACTGTAGCTGGCATTCTGTTGGGCAAAGGTGTTGGCAATTTTTGGCAGTTGGGACAGTGCCGACTAAGCATATAAAGTTAATGCGCATGTGGGATTATGGTATGGTATGTCATATGCTGGTGTGTGGCGTCCGTCAATATTATCAAGTTGTCTTAGAAAATTACTACAGATTTTCTTTTGTCTATCACATACAGTTCTCTTTAGCAAAATTACATGTGACAAGTAACGAGACAAGGATGCTCTTAGGATGAGGTGCGACAAATGATAAATTGTTCTAAGGACGTGAGGCTGTTATGCAGTAACGGCCCAAGCGAAAGGGGGATGGTTGTTCGTTGAGCTACTATGACGCGGTTATCAAGCTGGCAAAAAATGTGTGACCTGCTATTGCCGGCGCCGCGTAGACTTAAAACCCATGGTCCTCTAGGTAGTGCGCCATCGCAGTGAGCCGCGCGGCCGACAGTAGGATGGTTTTTAGCGCTAATTTCGGCAGCCACAATTTTCTTCAAACAAAATAGGATATTAATATCTTCCCGACCTACGATTGCACCAAAATTGGTAAGTCTTATATCATAGACTTACAAGGAGGTGTCCGAAAAGTTATATTGCATATCAACCATAGACATTATGTTACAGCTAAAAGCAGGTATTTTGCCCCATTTTGATCACTATATCAACTCCGTTATCACCAAAATTTTTCGGAACGTTGTGAAAAGCCCTATAGGAAGGTCGTCGCCAATTTTCGAATGATCTCATTCAAGGGAAACTGAAGATAATCCAAATAATAGCCAAAAATCACGAAGTTGGTCAAATTAGGTCCAAATTACGCGACTTTTACAGCTAATTTTGCTCCAAAAGCGCGCACATTCGAAATGGCACTAGGCGAAACTCCACTTGATTTTCCAAAAAAAGGTATGACAAATTTGGTATTGTGAAAATTCTCACAGTCGCTAGAAAACCATGGTACAAAATTTTAAAAATCCGAGCATTATTTTTTATAGGTAGTGTTGACTTACGGTAACAACCCAAAAAAAACAATGGTTTTAGCTAAAAAAAAAACCAGGGGGGTTTCTAATAGCCTCATGAATAATAGTTGTGTAAGCTTCATAAATCACTGTGATAAATTCTGTTAACCATCAGCAAATAGTGTCTAGTAACCATAGTAACTCTCAGTTAAGTAACCATAGTAACTCTCAGTTAAGTAACCATACTCCATAGTAACTCTCAGTTAAGTAACCATAGTAACTCTCAGTTAAGAATGTGTGACAGACCAGAGATTCGGGTCGGCCAAACAGAGGTAAAATCTTTTCAGGGATTTGGTAAAAGACAATCTTCTTACACAAAGTAAGTGCGAACAAGACAAATGGTTACTTTTCCCCTTTATATTCATTTCGGCTTCGTTGTTATAAGACACTTGTCTATTGGTTTGGAGGTGACCCAAATTTTTCCCGAATAGAACATTGTCATATATTCTTCTCAAATGACGGCTTTTTATGGTCGTAGGAAAGATAACTTATTTCCCACAACGCTCAAATTCAATATTAGAAATGCACTCTAGGGTGGCACAAAGGGACAACTATAAGGGTGGCACAAAGGAAAAACTATAAGGGTGGCACAAAGGAACAACTATAAGGGTGGCACAAAGGAAAAACTATAAGGGTGGCACAAAGGAACAACTATAAGGGTGGCACAAAGGAACAACTATAAGGGTGGCACAAAGGAACAACTATAAGGGTGGCACAAAGGAACAACTATAAGGGTGGCACAAAGGGACAACTATAAGGGTGGCACAAAGGGACAACTATAAGGGTGGCACAAAGGAACAACTATAAGGGTGGCACAAAGGAACAACTATAAGGGTGGCACAAAGGAACAACTATAAGGGTGGCACAAAGGAACAACCTATAAGGGTGGCACAAAGGGACAACTATAAGGGTGGCACAAAGGGTGGCACAAACAACTGTAGTCAAGTCTATCAAGATCCATGTCCGGATACCTAGCCACTAGACTATCCTTTGTCTAATATGAACTACCTTATCGAACTTTATTTGGTCAGACATTACGTAAAACAAGAGGTCTCCCGTCTCAATATGTTATAAATGGCCGACTCAAGTATAAGTCCAGCTACCATGTACCCTCAAAGGCATTTTTGTGTCCCTAATCATTTCCACCCAAAATTATATCCGTCTACGTAATGTTCGTCCAAATAAGGCAACTCTAAACTGTGAAATTTTAACTCTCACAGGATAAGTGCACCTCCAGGAGGTCACACCCAACTCAACTTGTTCGGGGGTCCCCCAGAACCAGCTCCAGTTAGAAAAGAAACCGTCAACCAGTGCCAATACGAGAGAAACAAGTCCTCTATCACTGACCAATACACAGGTGCTTTGTTAAACTGACAATAAGATACTAGACAAACCTATTATTACTTATCACTCTATAAATATGCTTGAAACTGTTTATAATAGCCATAGCAGAAACCATGTGTAGTAACATTGGATATATACAATGCCGACCGGCTATAATTAACCAGCTAGCTGGCTATTAGCCGGCTGATAGGTATTTTGTGCCTCCAAAATGGCTATTAGAGGGCTGTTACTGTAATCCTATTTTAATTGCATTTCTACAGCCCCTTTCCACTAACCTCGGTCAGCTCTTTGGAAAATCTTAACAGCCCTCTTACAGCCCTTTAACAGCCCTCTATTAGCTGGCTAATAGCCGACGCTTACTTGTGAATTGTTGTGGCTAAAATCCGGCTGTTAAAGGGCTATGAGCCGTTAATAGCCGGTCGGCATTGTCCCTATTTGTTGTGTGGTGTAATGAGTCAGCTAGCTGGATAAAACAGTAGCCTTCTGGCTAGAAAGAGTATTTCTCAGATAAATATTACAACACAGGAGTTACAAGTTAACACACATGTAACCAATTCAGGTCAGGAAGCACCAGCAGACGATCTGAAGAGCCCCGTTATTGAGGCATCCCCTTCCTCCTCCTAAGAAACCTGCGACCAAGATCATGCAACCTCCTGGAGGACGAACCTCCCTCTCTCTGTTCGGGTAGAAGGACTAAAAATTTTAAAAACTCCGATTTGAGACTTTGATTCCGAGGATTTTGAGTTTTCAGGATTAGGGAATAAACTGACTGTAAATTTCGATTGAAATATTAAATAAGGACGGTGATTCAAGTTTGTACTTTGTGGACGACAAAATTGCTAGTTAAAATAATTTTTCTTGAGATAACCATAATTGAAATGTTTATTATCAAACCGTGTTGTAAATTATAATAGTAATTATTGATGTTTTTTTGAAATTTGATTTATGATATTTTGAATAACTATTTCCTGGTTTGATTTATAAATTCGGTAGACATACTCGTGAAAATGTCATATTTATTAAAATGTGGATTTTCTGGATACAGTGTAAAACTAGCAGTCCTAAAGTCCCTACCATATATATTTTCTTTAAAGGTTGATAAGGCTTAAAAGTAGGAGGTCTTCGAGAATTATTATTTTAAAATATGTGCCTAAGGATCTCAAGCTTGTTAGTTTCACAAAGACGGGCAGGTTGTTTCAAGAATCGCCGAGCTTATTCTATTGCAGTGAAGTTCTGGCTATACGACAAGGAGCAGGGATGATTTCAATGTTGCAAAAAGTAACAGTAAAATAACAACTTT
Organism: Bolinopsis microptera; assembly: GCF_026151205.1. Taxonomy (NCBI): domain Eukaryota; kingdom Metazoa; phylum Ctenophora; class Tentaculata; order Lobata; family Bolinopsidae; genus Bolinopsis; species Bolinopsis microptera. The sequence continues at coordinate 2,054,811 of NC_087078.1, read as the reverse complement.
GGCTATCTAATCCTTGGCTTTTCTATAATTCTGCTCGTGAATTTAGACATGACAATGTAAGTTTTCAATAATATATGAAGTGAAGGGTAGCTTCCTAATTAGTCGATGGGATTTTAACCAAAAGTCGAAAGTTCGAGGGTTGAGGGACTAGGGTCCCCGGTGCAACTTTAATAAGCACATAAGCAGTAAGACTGCACCAGAGCCACATCAGAGTGACTTCAGGGCGACTTCAGGGCGACTTCAGGTCGACTTGAGGGCTCATTAAGTTTTCTGGTTAGATAAGAAATCAATTTAACTCGTATAACAGTCGCAGTGTAACTGGCAACACTAACTAGATTTGGTCAACCAATTAGGATTTTAAAATTAAATTTCAAATCACAGCTGCCAGACAGAATTATCTATTACAATTCGAGTAGATTGTGAGGGATTTGTCATTAGCCAAATCGCACCACTTGCGAACAAAAAGAGATATTTCCCAGTATTTTTAGCGTCAGGCTTCGAGGATACTGCCAAGAGATTAGTATAAGTTTTTATCTTTCCCACTGAATCTAATTAAAATCTAATTAAAGTGGTTAATCATATTTTGAATATAACGAAGCCACGCAATCACCGCGTTAGAAACCATGTATTTATGTGCACTGTGCAGCAGGTAAAATAAAATCTGCCTCATTACCGTATTTGTTTGCCAGTTTCTCACGTGGCTTTTTTTTTCAGAAAAATAAAATGTTTTGTTGAGACGCGATTATATTTAATTTTGGAGGCCATGTTTGTTGTATTGACGGAATTTTTCGATTTCATTAAAAGTAAACTTTTTCATATGGATTTAATATTAAAATATCATTAAAAGTAATAAACAACTCTTTAAATGAATATGCATATCTCAGACACCTGAAGCATTATGTTCTTAACATATTATATTTATAATGTAGAGTCTATTAGTGAATAGTCACTTACAATATTTCAGACAGAATGAGAATGATCGGTATCATCTCACTCCTAGTTGCTATCACTGCAATCTCAGCAGGTAATGTAAAAACGTTGAATATATTTTAATTACAGATCAGAATGCTATTTGTAAGAACGTCCTAAAATCAATAAAGAATTACAATTAAATATTGATCGTGACTTATATTATATAATAACCTTATTTGTTACCGTGCCGTGACGCGTGGATAACAGAATACTAATATTTCAGTGCCCACCCCAAATGAGTGTCCGAGGATCATGTCAGATGCGGGGTTAACGAGTGGTTTTTGCTCCTATGGTAGCTCACTCCATCCACTCCCTGGCTTTGGAGGACATCCGTTATTACTTCAAGAGTGATGCTACCGAGGAGAACGGCATCCCGACAGGTTTGTTGTACGCTTGAAGGTGGGAGCTCAGCTTTCTGATTAAATTGTTATCTTAGATTATTGCTGATACTTTTATTACAAGTTATAAGTATAACCTACTTATTGTATTATTATTGATCAAATAAAAATGTACTAAGTTAGGTAACTACTAACTACCGGTAGTTTCGTCAGATCATGCTACTATAGTTGGGCACGTTACAACTTACAATAGAAATATCACCAATAAGTAAATTATAAACCTTAGTTTTTAATCAAATTAAAAGTCTTAATCTTAATATAATGCTTCAATTTAATTTTCAGTGAACTTTGATCTGGGAGCTGAGAAGAGAGTCGTTCCTAACGCCCCACTGGTAGGATACGATGAGGACTTCTCTACAATTGGCATGAGGAGCTTTGACTTGGTAATAATGTAGCTAGCTTTTCTAAAATCCCCGTTACATTACACAAGAAATCACCGTCATCGGTCGACTTTATATTTACGTGGATCACATCACTGAAATCAGTATTTCTCATATGTAAACCTGGATAAAGCTCTACTGTATTTTTAACAAAATTAATAACTCTGTCCAGGTAATGCGGAACATGAACCGAACCGGCTGGGGGTCAAGGAACCAAAACATCTTAGTGAAGTTAACCCACGTTCTTCACATGTCGGAGATGTGGGATAGTGTCGCTCGGAGCTACAAGATGATCGCGCGGCTTTTGGACCCGCAGTCAGATATTTGCGCTTGTGTGACAGACGTTGAGAATAACGATGTGCTGAATTATCTTCATTTTCTTGCTTTCAAGCTACGATACCCTGGAATTACTTCGGGAAATGAAACTATTACCGCTCGTTGTGAGTATAGGTTTAGGTATTTTGGCTAGGTTCGTAACAGTCTTATCTAAACTTAAGTGTTTCGTACTGGTTCGCACAATTAAACACTCGTTTTTCCGAATCAATATTAGATGCTAGTTTAAAAACGGAAAAAAAAATTAGACTTAGAAAAAAAAAACTTTTAGTGAAAATTTAAAATTTGCTTAATAATCTTTCAGTTTTGTACGATGGAACATTAATATTTGGTGTTTATACTGAACTAAAACTCCCAGATTTGTCCAAAGAGGGAAGAGCTAAACGAAGCATGGTGTTTATACTGAACTAAAACTCCCAGATTTGTCCAAAGAGGGAAGAGCTAAACGAAGCATGGTGTTTATACTGAACTAAAACTCCCAGATTTGTCCAAAGAGGGAAGAGCTAAACGAAGCATGGTGTTTATACTGAACTAAAACTCCCAGATTTGTCCAAAGAGGGAAGAGCTAAACGAAGCATGGTGTTTATACTGAACTAAAACTCCCAGATTTGTCCAAAGAGGGAAGAGCTAAACGAAGCATGGTGTTTATACTGAACTAAAACTCCCAGATTTGTCCAAAGAGGGAAGAGCTAAACGAAGCATGGTGTTTATACTGAACTAAAACTCCCAGATTTGTCCAAAGAGGGAAGAGCTAAACGAAGCATGGATGAAGAGTATGATTACGACTACGATTTTTGCTGGGGGGATAATTCCAATATTGACTATCTGAGGACTCCTCGCCCAGATTTCCGTAAACTGGACTTCGACCTCGGTGATTTGGAGGTAACAGACGATTTAATTAATTGATTCATATTACTACCGATTCATTAAATTGATTAATTTGTAGACTGCCGTAATTTTATAAGTCCAATATACTCGATTGATGGGGAAGGGTTGTCAAACAAAAAGCCGAAAATTTCCAATCTGGCAGCTGATTCGTTTTTAGCGCAAGCTTTATAATTCACAACAGTACGTGTGTCAGGGAAATTTCAAAAGACTTTCCAAATTAAACGTCTGCAATTCACCTTTTTTCCTAAAACAAACCCAATTTTAGATACTGGAGGATGTAGCAAAAGTAATGACTGACGGTGACGAAGGAACAGCCGCAGTTCTGCTGGACAGTGCGGACCACTGGGCTTGGTGGAGGGACATGGTTAAGGGGCTGAACATGGGCGAGGCTGGCTACTATGATATCGCTGTTTTCATGTTCTGTTCGCTCAATTAAACGGAGCAAATATGTTGAACCTTTTGAACGCGAGCGTCACGTTTGGTAGTGTTACGCATGCATAATCATGATGATGACTTAAAAGTATAATTGAATTTAAATTAATTTATTGTTGGGCAAGTTAAAACTATAAGAAGAGCCAGTGTCGTAACGAAGGGCCCCGGGCAACGTTACGCCACTGAGAGGAGCTGATTCTTGTAATTTTATCTCATCAGTAAGTTCTTGAAAGGAAACTTTTTATTGGTTAAAACAACATTTTTTAATTGTATCAAAAGTTTTATTTTGAAAAACTAAATCAATTTATAATTATTGTAATTGTAATATTTTCTTATCATCGATTAAAAAGTGTTTATTCTGTTTGTAAATTATCAGATGAATAATAATCGAAAATTCGTATAGTATTTACTGGCGGTTCACTAGCATTAATAAACATAAGGAAAATTAAGAAATATGTTCATTTTTTTCTAGGTTAGAAATTTAAAACGTGCTTCAGTATCTTACAAAATAAAAATCAGTCTGAAATTATTGTTTTATCGCAATAAAAATGATTAAGTTGCGATAAAATTCTGCAAATAAATTGTGTCTCTTTACCCATATGTAATCTACAATGTTATGTCCAGTTATTCATCGACTTAAACCTCAAATAAGGTCCTATCAAGTTCTACTTCATTTTCATCTCCTGTGATTTCAAATATGATAGGTAGGTGGTCTGAACCTATGTTTTCAGCAGTCTTCCACTTGACTTCAGCAGTCTGCCACAGGGTTTTGGAGACCATAGTTATGTCAGGGGAACTTCTACCCTCGGTGGTAGCGCTTCTCCTTCTCCTGTAGAAAAATAAAAATAAAAATAAAACCGTAACTAAAAATTGCAACAACTGGCTGCAATCTGGTTTTGCAAAACTTGCATCTGTTCAAAAAGTAAAATGTAACCTTATTGCTTATAATTCACACGGATCGAACAGCATGCATTTATAAATTATAAAAGTTTACAATCATGCACGATTTAATTTCTCATTTACCAGAAATGCAATTTTTTGTAAATGTGTCCTAATGAAACCCAATGGCCATTTCAGCTTAGCGATAATTACTTACCCAGGTACAACCGTGGGTGATCCGTCATTGCAGCAAACCATATCTTTATCTTTCATAAATTTAATGACACCGGTGCCCATGTCGTTCTCAGGTTGGGATTTGTCCCATTGCTTATTGTGGGCATTAAAATCACCAGCAATCACGCAGTTGTTGGATGCAGGGATCCAATCGATATTTGCCTCGTCAGAGCGATCACTCCCAGGTTTGGGCCCAGGGTAGTAAACATTTGTTATATCAAACCATTTTCCGTTCTTTTGCTGGATGCTGACACTGAGGGTTTCTACATTTCCTTTGAGTTTGTCAAGTTCAACGCCTTCTTTTCTCTTGAAATTCAGATCTTCTTTTATGTACATAATCAGTCCTCCACCCTGATTTTTATTGCCGGGCCTATCCTTTCTTTCAACTTTGTATCCGCGTATTTCTGGAGTTCTTGTACAATTGGTCGTGAGCTTAGTTTCTTGGATAAGAACTATATTTACATTTTCCTTCTTCATTAGCACGCTAAGTTTCTCGGTTTTTGTGTTGATGCCCCTTGCGTTCCATTGTAGAAATTTGAGATTGGGCTGGATGGTACCAGATTCTGGACGGGGTATTTTCTTACAATCGTCTGTGTCACACTCCCAAGCATTATTACAGTACAAGTATTCGTAACGACCCTGCTGCAGTCTTGTGCATTTGAAATGGCATTCATTCTTGCAGTTGCATGTTTGACACGTCATTCGATTGACTTTTTGCCCTATAGTTCCCGAACACACGAGGCAGCTGCTTTTTTTAAGGGTCGGTATTGGTTCGCCTTTACAAGGATAGCATTTCGAATGGACCCTTCCTTTTTTTAAATCAATCTGAGATATTTTGGCGCACATTCGATGGGCTTTGTTCGGGCACTTAGCAATAGTACAAGAGATTTGAGTAGAATTTGGTCTCCAAAATTTGCCGCAAACGTAACAAGTTGCATTTCTCATATCATTCTTTTCTTCATCTTCATCTCTACTTTCATCGTTAATATCGTCATAGCTCATGGTTTCATCTGGAGTGCTGGTCTCTAACTGTCCACTTTTACTACTCGATGACGAGATCTCCAAGTCTGAGTATACCTTTTCAATGTCGTTGTTAACCTCTTCATTGTCGCTGTTTTCCTCTTCATTGTCGCTGTTTACCTTTTCAATGTCGTTGTTCACTTCTTCATTGTCGCTGTTTTCCTCTTCATTGTCGCTGTTTACCTTTTCAATCTCGTTGTTCACCTCTTCAAGGACGCTGTTTTCTTCTTCATTGTCGCTGTTTATCTTTTCAATGTCGTTGTTTACCTCTTTAATGATGCTGCTTGAAGATGAACCCTCATTTTTGTTACTCATGCCGTGTTCTACTTTATGGCCGTGGTATCAGATCCTCAGATCAAGGTTGGGTTATACCTAAACCTGGCGGAGATATTGTTACATGAAGCAAAGAAATAAATGATAACAAACCGAACTAACGTAAAGAAACCGTAGAAAAAAGTTTGATCGAGGTTAGTAATATGAAGTAGACAGCCATTGAGCCATAGCTTTACATAGTGATTAGTGTGTACCAATATTTGATCTGGAATCTCTTGTGGCTTAGAGAGTGTAGTTATACATATGTGGATTAATAGCTGTGGATTAATTCCTGAGCTGAATAGGGCCGGTAGCTCAATTGGTAGAGCACCAGGCATGTAATTCGGAGGTTGACGGATCATACCCGCCCTGGCACTATGCCGGCCCATGATTTTCCGAATCGCTGACCAGTGGAAATCTAGTCAATTCAAATATCTACTTGCAGGATACTCAGGGTCGATACAATCACAGCCCAACCAACTTCTTGATCAGACTGATTCACCTACATGTGCATACGCCATCTGGGAGCCGTCAGTTGAGCTTGCAGTTGCTCTCTGACTCGTGGGTTGAAAACATCGTGTACAGTACTTCGTGATTAGTACAGTACTTCACAACGATAATCCGCCTCCCCAACCAAATATCTTATGTGGATTAATACATGTGGAGTAATCATAGCACAATTTCACTGACACCTTCAGCAATTGGATGGTGATTAATCACAATATATTCGACTATCACGTGACTTTTCCAACCCGTTTTCAAGCTGGACCTGAACGACTATTTGAAAGCCAAACTCAAAATAGTCGCGGCGAATTTGCGGCAAAAGATAATATATTTGCAGAGCTAAATTAGATGTCCTAATCACACTGAAGTATAAGCAAAAAAAACAAATCGCTCATCGGACTACTGGGATATACTAATCTTACGGCTTGATATTGAAAATGCAGAGGAGTAATATTATTGTATTGTGCGACTTAAATTAAAAGTCTTATACCCAGACTTCTACAGGCTAGAAATCTTGGAACAGTAAACAAAATATTGATTTGAATTACAGAAATAAACTCGATGTTCCATTTTTACACACTACTACTCTATCGTAGATTTAGTTCATAATCCAGCATCATGATGAGGAGATACAGTTATTATCTCAATTCTCATAGTCACGTGATAGTAGCTGGCAGAGTCATGGGGTCGGGAGAGGCTTTTTTTTATTAAAAAAAGAGAGGCTGGGCCTGGTTGGCCCACGAGAGGATAGCATATGGATGCTTTGCCTACCTCTGGGGTATGGCAGTCCTGTGGGAGGATGCCGGTGGAATCAAGATGTGTAATCAAGGATGATGGTAAGTGTTGTGGGGTGTGTCAAAGATGAACGATTAGGTGGTGGTTGAGTGTGGAAGAGAGAGGCGAACTAAGACGACGTTTGAGTAGTCGCTATGTTACACCGGTCTGGTCCTACTCCTCTGGCACCATTAAGCGTTTAGTGTAGTTAGCAAAGTTGACGATGGTGGAGATGTGTTGGTTGTCGAATAAATCATTGACAGAGAGGTAGTAGTCCCGGAAATATTGACCTCTTATTTGGGCAATAGCCGGGCACTGTCTAAGAAAGTGTGAGACAGTCTCCTCTTCGTCGCCACATTTAGGACAAGCACTTGTGTATTATTTGCGAATGGTATGTAGGTGTTTGTTAAGGCCACGTGAATGTCCCGTGATGAGGTGCACTGCAGTTCTGTAATTTTGTCTGTTGTTACTGAGTGTAGTGTTGAGATTTTTGATGATGTTGATGTTTTTGTGTCCAAGTGTCAGTTTAGTGTGTCTAGGACCATCAGTAATCCATGATTCTTGATTAAGTTTGGTGACTTTGTCGTCGATCAGGCGTTTGATGTAAGATTGTGGAATTGGGCAATTCAAAGTGGATTCACTGGTTGTGCCAATTTTGGCCAGATCGTCTGCTTTTTCATTACCCCACAATCCGATGTGTGCACTGTGCAGCTATCCATCTGATCTCTAAGGTGTTAGTGGATCCTAGTGTATTGAGGGTGTCGGGAAGTTGTTCGTTTAGCTCCGGACAGTCTATGCACGGTCACTGCACGGTCCCTGCACGGTCCATGCAACAACAAAAGAACACTCCATGCACGGTTTCTGCACGGACCCTGCACGGACCCTGCACAATGAACACTTGATGCACGGTCCCTGCACGGTCAGTCCCTGCACACTCCCTGCACGGTCTATGCACACTCCCTGTACGGTCTATGCACGGTCCCTGCACGGTCCCTGCACAGTAACATATGAACACCGGCTACTAGCTACTTTTGTAATAACAGCTCCTCAACTTCACATTACCAAACCGGCTACTAACCGGCACTTAAAAAGTGGTCACTAGCCGGCTACTAGCCGGCTAGTGACCACAAAGCGGCTACTAACCGGCTACTAGGCGGTCACTAGCCGGCTATTAGCTGAGCTCTAAAACAGACCTACTTTCTCGAGGTTTCAAACCGGCTAATAGCCGGCTACTAGCCGGCACTTGAAAAGCGGTCACTAGCCGGCTACTAACCGGCTACTAACTGGCTAGTAGCCACCAAGTGGCTACTAACCAGCTACTAGGCGGTCACTAGCTGGCTATTAGCTGAGCTCTAAAACAGACATACTTACTCGAGGTCACTAGCCGGCTACTGACCGGCTACTGACCGGCTAGCCGGCTATTAGCTTGGCCCTAAAGCAGACCTACTTTCGCGAGGTCCCAACCGGCTACTAGACGGCACTTGAAAAGCGGTGCTCTAAAACTTTCTTGAGGTCACTAGCCGGCTACTAACCGGCTACTAGCCGGCACTTAAAAAGCGGTCACTAGCTGGCTACTAACCGGCTAGCTGGCTATTAGCTTGGCCCTAAAGCAGACATACTTTCGGCTACTAACCGGCTTCGTTTTGTAGAAGGAATTTATTTATTGCCAAATAAACAAGTTATTTGAAACAAGTTATTTGAACCAAATTATTTGAAACAAGTTATTTGAAAGTAAGTTTCAAAATCTATTACAACATTTATATGAAAAATAAAAAATAAAACTGAAAATATTTAATTTCTTCGAGGTGGAGGAGGAGCAGTGTAGTTGTCTCTGGGCGCTAGGACGACGCCTTGGGTATAAAGGGTCCTAAGAGTAGCAAGATTGCAGTTGCAGATCTCGCTTGAGAAGGGGTATAAATTAGGAAGTGTGACTTCTCGAAGTTGAAGAAGAGCGTGTTGTACTCCTGGTAGATCCACTTTCGCTGCTTCAGCGATGCATCTTTTCCTTGAAAACTGGCTCCTAGAAATGTTGATCTGCTCCAGAGCGGTAAACTTTGAAAGTCCAGAGTTAACAAGCTTCACCACAGTGTCGTACTCCGCTATAACCCTGTCTAAAGAGAATATCCGCCTCGTTCTGCGGATAGGAGGAGGTTGCTGAGCGGGAGGAGGTTGCTGAGCAGCAGCGGGAGGAGGTTGAGCAGCAGCAGCGGGGGGAGGTCGAGGAGCAGCAGCGGGAGGAGGTTGAGGAGCAGCAGCGGGAGGAGGTTGCTGAGCAGCAGCGGGAGGTTGCTGAGCAGCAGCAGCGGGAGGAGGTTGAGGAGCAGCAGCGGGAGGAGGTTGCTGAACAGCAGCGGGGGGAGGTTGCTGAGCAGCAGCGGGGGGAGGTTGCTGAGCAGCAGCAGCGGGAGGAGGTTGAGGAGCAGCAGCGGGAGGAGGTTGCTGAGCAGCAGCAGCGGGGGGAGGTTGAGGAGCAGCAGCGGGAGGAGGTTGAGGAGCAGCAGCGGGAGGAGGTTGCTGAGCAGCAGCGGGAGGAGGTTGCTGAGCAGCAGCAGCGGGGGGAGGTTGAGGAGCAGCAGCGGGAGGAGGTTGAGGAGCAGCAGCGGGAGGAGGTTGAGGAGCAGCAGCGGGAGGAGGTTGAGGAGCAGCAGCGGGGGGAGGTTGCTGAACAGCAGCGGGAGGAGGTTGCTGAGCAGCAGCAGCGGGAGGAGGTTGCTGAACAGCAGCGGGAGGAGGTTGCTGAGCAGCAGCAGCGGGAGGAGGTTGCTGAACAGCAGCGGGGGGAGGTTGCTGAGCAGCAGCAGCGGGGGGAGGTTGCTGAGCAGCAGCAGCGGGGGGAGGTTGAGCAGCAGCAGCGGGAGGAGGTTGCTGAGCAGCAGCAGCGGGGGGAGGTTGAGGAGCAGCAGCGGGAGGAGGTTGCTGAGCAGCAGCGGGGGGAGGTTGCTGAGCAGCAGCAGCGGGGGGAGGTTGAGGAGCAGCAGCGGGAGGAGGTTGCTGAGCAGCAGCGGGAGGAGGTTGCTGAGCAGCAGCAGCGGGGGGAGGTTGCTGAGCAGCAGCAGCGGGGGGAGGTTGCTGAGCAGCAGCAGCGGGGGGAGGTTGAGGAGCAGCAGCGGGAGGAGGTTGCTGAGCAGCAGCGGCGGGGGGAGGTTGCTGAGCAGCAGCAGGAGGAGGTTGCTGAGCAGCAGCGGGAGGAGGTTGCTGAGCAGCAGCGGGGGGAGGTTGCTGAACAGCAGCGGGAGGAGGTTGCTGAGCAGCAGCGGGGGGAGGTTGCTGAGCAGCAGCGGCGGGGGGAGGTTGCTGAGCAGCAGCAGCGGGGGGAGGTTGCTGAGCAGCAGCAGCGGGGGGAGGTTGCTGAGCAGCAGCAGCGGGGGGAGGTTGCTGAGCAGCAGCAGCGGGGGGAGGTTGAGGAGCAGCAGCGGGAGGAGGTTGCTGAGCAGCAGCGGCGGGGGGAGGTTGCTGAGCAGCAGCAGGAGGAGGTTGCTGAGCAGCAGCGGGAGGAGGTTGCTGAGCAGCAGCGGGGGGAGGTTGCTGAACAGCAGCGGGAGGAGGTTGCTGAGCAGCAGCGGGGGGAGGTTGCTGAGCAGCAGCGGCGGGGGGAGGTTGCTGAGCAGCAGCAGCGGGAGGAGGTTGCTGAGCAGCAGCGGGGGGAGGAGGTTGCTGAACAGCAGCGGGAGGAGGTTGAGGAGCAGCAGCGGGAGGAGGTTGAGGAGCAGCAGCGGGAGGAGGTTGAGGAGCAGCAGCGGGAGGAGGTTGCTGAACAGCAGCGGGAGGAGGTTGCTGAGCAGCAGCGGGGGGAGGTTGCTGAGCAGCAGCAGCGGGGGGAGGTTGAGGAGCAGCAGCGGGGGGAGGTTGCTGAACAGCAGCGGGGGGAGGTTGAGGAGCAGCAGCGGGAGGAGGTTGCTGAGCAGCAGCGGGAGGAGGTTGAGGAGCAGCAGCGGGAGGAGGTTGCTGAACAGCAGCGGGAGGAGGTTGCTGAGCAGCAGCGGGGGGAGGTTGCTGAACAGCAGCGGGAGGAGGTTGCTGAGCAGCAGCGGGGGGAGGTTGCTGAGCAGCAGCGGCGGGGGGAGGTTGCTGAGCAGCAGCAGCGGGGGGAGGTTGCTGAGCAGCAGCAGCGGGGGGAGGTTGCTGAGCAGCAGCAGCGGGGGGAGGTTGCTGAGCAGCAGCAGCGGGGGGAGGTTGAGGAGCAGCAGCGGGAGGAGGTTGCTGAGCAGCAGCGGGGGGAGGTTGCTGAGCAGCAGCAGCGGGGGGAGGTTGAGGAGCAGCAGCGGGAGGAGGTTGCTGAGCAGCAGCGGGAGGAGGTTGCTGAGCAGCAGCAGCGGGGGGAGGTTGCTGAGCAGCAGCAGCGGGGGGAGGTTGCTGAGCAGCAGCAGCGGGGGGAGGTTGAGGAGCAGCAGCGGGAGGAGGTTGCTGAGCAGCAGCGGGGGGAGGTTGCTGAGCAGCAGCAGCGGGGGGAGGTTGAGGAGCAGCAGCGAGAGGAGGTTGCTGAGCAGCAGCGGGGGGAGGTTGCTGAGCAGCAGCAGCGGGGGGAGGTTGCTGAGCAGCAGCAGCGGGGGGAGGTTGCTGAGCAGCAGCAGCGGGGGGAGGTTGAGGAGCAGCAGCGGGAGGAGGTTGAGGAGCAGCAGCGGGAGGTGGTTGCTGAGCAGCAGCGGGGGGAGGTTGCTGAGCAGCAGCAGCGGGAGGAGGTTGCTGAGCAGAAGCGGGAGGAGGTTGAGGAGCAGCAGCGGGAGGAGGTTGCTGAACAGCAGCGGGAGGAGGTTGCTGAGCAGCAGCGGGGGGAGGTTGCTGAGCAGCAGCGGCGGGGGGAGGTTGCTGAGCAGCAGCAGCGGGAGGAGGTTGCTGAACAGCAGCGGGAGGAGGTTGCTGAACAGCAGCGGGAGGAGGTTGCTGAGCAGCAGCAGCGGGAGGAGGTTGAGGAGCAGCAGCGGGAGGAGGTTGCTGAGCAGCAGCAGCGGGAGGAGGTTGCTGAGCAGCAGCGGGGGGAGGTTGCTGAGCAGCAGCAGCGGGGGGAGGTTGCTGAGCAGCAGCAGCGGGGGGAGGTTGCTGAGCAGCAGCAGCGGGGGGAGGTTGAGGAGCAGCAGCGGGAGGAGGTTGAGGAGCAGCAGCGGGAGGAGGTTGCTGAAAAGCAGCGGGGGGAGGTTGCTGAGCAGCAGCAGCGGGAGGAGGTTGCTGAGCAGCAGCGGGAGGAGGTTGAGGAGCAGCAGCGGAAGGAGGTTGCTGAACAGCAGCGGGAAGAGGTTGCTGAGCAGCAGCGGGGGGAGGTTGCTGAGCAGCAGCAGCGGGAGGAGGTTGCTGAGCAGAAGCGGGAGGAGGTTGAGGAGCAGCAGCGGGAGGAGGTTGCTGAACAGCAGCGGGAGGAGGTTGCTGAGCAGCAGCGGGGGGAGGTTGCTGAGCAGCAGCGGCGGGGGGAGGTTGCTGAGCAGCAGCAGCGGGGGGAGGTTGCTGAGCAGCAGCAGCGGGGGGAGGTTGCTGAGCAGCATTAGCGGGGGGAGGTTGCTGAACAGCAGCGGGAGGAGGTTGCTGAGCAGCAGCAGCGGGAGGAGGTTGAGGAGCAGCAGCGGGAGGAGGTTGCTGAGCAGCAGCAGCGGGAGGAGGTTGCTGAGCAGCAGCGGGGGGAGGTTGCTGAGCAGCAGCAGCGGGGGGAGGTTGCTGAGCAGCAGCAGCGGGGGGAGGTTGCTGAGCAGCAGCAGCGGGGGGAGGTTGAGGAGCAGCAGCGGGAGGAGGTTGAGGAGCAGCAGCGGGAGGAGGTTGCTGAAAAGCAGCGGGGGGAGGTTGCTGAGCAGCAGCAGCGGGAGGAGGTTGCTGAGCAGCAGCGGGAGGAGGTTGAGGAGCAGCAGCGGAAGGAGGTTGCTGAACAGCAGCGGGAAGAGGTTGCTGAGCAGCAGCGGGGGGAGGTTGCTGAGCAGCAGCAGCGGGAGGAGGTTGAGGAGCAGCAGCGGGAGGAGGTTGCTGAGCAGCAGCAGCGGGGGGAGGTTGAGGAGCAGCAGCGGGAGGAGGTTGAGGAGCAGCAGCGGGAGGAGGTTGCTGAGCAGCAGCGGGAGGAGGTTGCTGAGCAGCAGCAGCGGGGGGAGGTTGAGGAGCAGCAGCGGGAGGAGGTTGAGGAGCAGCAGCGGGAGGAGGTTGAGGAGCAGCAGCGGGAGGAGGTTGAGGAGCAGCAGCAGCGGGGGGAGGTTGCTGAGCAGCAGCAGCGGGGGGAGGTTGCTGAGCAGCAGCAGCGGGGGGAGGTTGAGGAGCAGCAGCGGGAGGAGGTTGAGGAGCAGCAGCGGGAGGAGGTTGCTGAAAAGCAGCGGGGGGAGGTTGCTGAGCAGCAGCAGCGGGAGGAGGTTGCTGAGCAGCAGCGGGAGGAGGTTGAGGAGCAGCAGCGGGAGGAGGTTGCTGAACAGCAGCGGGAAGAGGTTGCTGAGCAGCAGCGGCGGGGGGAGAATGCTGAGCAGCAGCAGCGGGGGGAGGTTGCTGAGCAGCAGCAGCGGGGGGAGGTTGCTGAGCAGCAGCAGCGGGAGGAGGTTGCTGAGCAGCAGCAGCGGGGGGAGGTTGCTGAGCAGCAGCGGCGGGGGGAGGTTGCTGAGCAGCAGCAGCGGGAGGAGGTTGCTGAGCAGCAGCGGCGGGGGGAGGTTGCTGAGCAGCAGCAGCGGGAGGAGGTTGCTGAGCAGCAGCGGGGGGAGGAGGTTGCTGAACAGCAGCGGGAGGAGGTTGAGGAGCAGCAGCGGGAGGAGGTTGAGGAGCAGCAGCGGGAGGAGGTTGAGGAGCAGCAGCGGGAGGAGGTTGCTGAACAGCAGCGGGAGGAGGTTGCTGAGCAGCAGCGGGGGGAGGTTGCTGAGCAGCAGCAGCGGGGGGAGGTTGAGGAGCAGCAGCGGGGGGAGGTTGCTGAACAGCAGCGGGGGGAGGTTGAGGAGCAGCAGCGGGAGGAGGTTGAGGAGCAGCAGCGGGAGGAGGTTGAGGAGCAGCAGCGGGAGGAGGTTGAGGAGCAGCAGCGGGAGGAGGTTGCTGAACAGCAGCGGGAGGAGGTTGCTGAGCAGCAGCGGGGGGAGGTTGCTGAGCAGCAGCAGCGGGGGGAGGTTGAGGAGCAGCAGCGGGAGGAGGTTGCTGAGCAGCAGCGGGGGGAGGAGGTTGCTGAACAGCAGCGGGAGGAGGTTGAGGAGCAGCAGCGGGAGGAGGTTGAGGAGCAGCAGCGGGAGGAGGTTGAGGAGCAGCAGCGGGAGGAGGTTGCTGAACAGCAGCGGGAGGAGGTTGCTGAGCAGCAGCGGGGGGAGGTTGCTGAGCAGCAGCAGCGGGGGGAGGTTGAGGAGCAGCAGCGGGGGGAGGTTGCTGAACAGCAGCGGGGGGAGGTTGAGGAGCAGCAGCGGGGGGAGGTTGCTGAACAGCAGCGGGGGGAGGTTGAGGAGCAGCAGCGGGGGGAGGTTGCTGAACAGCAGCGGGGGGAGGTTGAGGAGCAGCAGCGGGGGGAGGTTGCTGAGCAGCAGCAGCGGGGGGAGGTTGAGGAGCAGCAGCAGCGGGAGGAGGTTGCTGAACAGTAGCGGGAGGAGGTTGCTGAGCAGCAGCAGCGGGGGGAGGTTGAGGAGCAGCAGCGGGAGGAGGTTGCTGAGCAGCAGCAGCGGGGGGAGGTTGAGGAGCAGCAGCGGGAGGAGGTTGCTGAACAGCAGCGGGAGGAGGTTGCTGAGCAGCAGCGGGGGGAGGTTGCTGAGCAGCAGCGGCGAGGGGAGGTTGCTGAGCAGCAGCAGCGGGGGGAGGTTGCTGAGCAGCAGCAGCGGGGGGAGGTTGCTGAGCAGCAGCAGCGGGGGGAGGTTGCTGAGCAGCAGCAGCGGGGGGAGGTTGAGGAGCAGCAGCGGGAGGAGGTTGCTGAGCAGCAGCGGGGGGAGGTTGCTGAGCAGCAGCAGCGGGGGGAGGTTGAGGAGCAGCAGCGGGAGGAGGTTGCTGAGCAGCAGCGGGAGGAGGTTGCTGAGCAGCAGCAGCGGGGGGAGGTTGCTGAGCAGCAGCAGCGGGGGGAGGTTGCTGAGCAGCAGCAGCGGGGGGAGGTTGCTGAGCTGCAGCGGGGGGAGGTTGCTAAGCAGCAGCAGCGGGGGGAGGTTGAGGAGCAGCAGCGGGAGGAGGTTGCTGAGCTGCAGCGGGGGGAGGTTGCTAAGCAGCAGCAGCGGGGGGAGGTTGAGGAGCAGCAGCGGGAGGAGGTTGCTGAGCAGCAGCAGCGGGAGGAGGTTGCTGAGCAGCAGCGGGAGGAGGTTGAGGAGCAGCAGCGGGAGGAGGTTGCTGAGCAGCAGCAGCGGGGGGAGGTTGAGGAGCAGCAGCGGGAGGAGGTTGAGGAGCAGCAGCGGGAGGAGGTTGCTGAGCAGCAGCGGGAGGAGGTTGCTGAGCAGCAGCGGGGGGAGGTTGAGGAGCAGCAGCGGGAGGAGGTTGCTGAGCAGCAGCAGCGGGATGAGGTTGAGGAGCAGCAGCGGGAGGAGGTTGCTGAGCAGCAGCGGGAGGAGGTTGAGGAGCAGCAGCAGCGGGAGGAGGTTGCTGAGCAGCAGCGGGAGGTTGCTGAGCAGCAGCAGCGGGGGGAGGTTGCTGAGCAGCAGCGGGGGGAGGTTGCTGAGCAGCAGCAGCGGGAGGAGGTTGCTGAGCAGCAGCGGGGGGAGGTTGAGGAACAGCAGCGGGAGGAGGTTGCTGAACAGCAGCGGGAGGAGGTTGCTGAACAGCAGCAGGAGGAGGTTGCTGAGCAGCAGCGGGAGGAGGTTGCTGAACAGCAGCGGGGGGAGGTTGCTGAGCAGCAGCGGGAGGAGGTTGCTGAGCAGCAGCAGCGGGGGGAGGTTGCTGAGCAGCAGCAGCGGGGGGAGGTTGCTGAACAGCAGCGGGAGGAGGTTGCTGAGCAGCAGCAGCGGGAGGAGGTTGAGGAGCAGCAGCGGGAGGAGGTTGCTGAGCAGCAGCAACGGGAGGAGGTTGAGGAGTAGCAGCGGGAGGAGGTTGCTGAGCAGCAGCGGGAGGAGGTTGCTGAGCAGCAGCGGGAGGAGGTTGCTGAGCAGCAGCGGGGGGAGGTTGCTGAGCAGCAGCAGCGGGGGGAGGTTGCTGAGCAGCAGCGGGAGGAGGTTGCTGAGCAGCAGCAGCGGGGGGAGGTTGCTGAGCAGCAGCAGCGGGGGGAGGTTGCTGAACAGCAGCGGGAGGAGGTTGCTGAGCAGCAGCAGCGGGAGGAGGTTGAGGAGCAGCAGCGGGAGGAGGTTGAGGAGCAGCAGCGGGAGGAGGTTGCTGAGCAGCAGCGGGAGGAGGTTGCTGAGCAGCAGCGGGAGGAGGTTGCTGAGCAGCAGCGGGAGGAGGTTGCTGAGCAGCAGCAGCGGGGGGAGGTTGCTGAACAGCAGCGGGAGGAGGTTGCTGAGCAGCAGCGGGAGGAGGTTGCTGAGCAGCGGCGGGGGGAGGTTGCTGAACAGCAGCGGGAGGAGGTTGCTGAGCAGCAGCGGGAGGAGGTTGCTGAGCAGCAGCAGCGGGGGGAGGTTGCTGAACAGCAGCGGGAGGAGGTTGCTGAGCAGCAGCGGGAGGAGGTTGCTGAGCAGCGGCGGGGGGAGGTTGCTGAACAGCAGCGGGAGGAGGTTGCTGAGCAGCAGCGGGGGGAGGTTGCTGAGCAGCAGCGGGAGGAGGTTGCTGAGCAGCAGCAGCGGGGGGAGGTTGCTGAACAGCAGCGGGAGGAGGTTGCTGAGCAGCAGCGGGAGGAGGTTGCTGAGCAGCGGCGGGGGGAGGTTGCTGAACAGCAGCGGGAGGAGGTTGCTGAGCAGCAGCGGGGGGAGGTTGCTGAACAGCAGCGGGGGGAGGTTGCTGAGCAGCAGCAGCGGGAGGAGGTTGCTGAGCAGCAGCAGCGGGAGGAGGTTGAGGAGCAGCAGCGGGAGGTTGCTGAGCAGCAGCAGCGGGAGGAGGTTGAGGAGCAGCAGCGGGGGGAGGTTGAGGAACAGCAGCGGGAGGAGGTTGCTGAGCAGCAGCGGGAGGAGGTTGCTGAACAGGAGCGGGACGAGGAGCTAGTCCTGGAACAGTGGGAGGAGGGGTTGGGGGAGGTCTTGAAGTTGAAGAGGTTCCAAGTCGGTGATTGGTGGTGGGGGTAGGTATGTTTGGTCGAATTGAGGGTGTAGAGTGCGTGGAGCATGGATCGATGTGTACTATAATCTGTAGTACATCTGGGTCCTCTCTGTAAGCGCTTCTAACAGTCATAATGCAGGCAGTACAGGTGATGGAGGGAAGGTCGGGACTGTAAGTACTTCTGGAGCAGATGGCGGAGATGTGACCGGTAGACCCACAATCACATTTAGGAGGAGGTGAAGGAGCGGTATATCTGTTTCTTATGGTCCGCATGTTGACCGCCTAGTAGCCGGTTAGTAGCCGATTTGTGGTCACTAGCCGGCTAGTAGCCGGCTAGTGACCACTTTTTAAGTGCCGGTTAGTAGCCGATTTGGTAATGTGAAGTTGAGGAGCTGTTATTACAAAAGTGGCTACTAGCCGGTGTTCATATGTTACTGTGCAGGGACCGTGCATAGACCGTGCATCAAGTGTTCATTGTGCAGGGACCGTGCAGGGACCGCGCATGGAGTGTTCTTTTGTTGTTGCATGGACCGTGCAGGGACCGTGCAGGGACCGTGCATAGACTGTCCGGAGCTAAACGACCAACTTTCCTAACAGTCTCTATTAGTTCTACTCCTCGTTGATGGTGAGGATATAGCTTGAATAGAGGAGAGACTGTCTGACCATATGATGATGTGTGTGTGTTGGTATAAGTTGAGAGATATTTACAAGCTTCGATGATGGCAGTGAGTTCTGTTTGATAAACGATGCAATAATCGGGAAGCTTGAATGATCTTTCCTCTAGTGTAGTGTTGTTGTTGTCAGTGGTGATAATATAATCAGCCCCGTTACCCGAGTCTGTGCGTGACTCATCTGTGTAGCTTTGTGATGGTATCACTGGGTATGTTGTCGATGCTGTTTTGGAGTGAGCCTCTATATTCAATGTTGTCAGCTCCAGGAGTGGTGACCGTGAAGCGTCGTTCAAGCATCATAGTTGGTATAGATAGGTCTCTCTCTGCTTTGGGTGGTATGTTGAGGTCTACCATGAATTGTTTGTTGATAGTGGTGTGAGTTGTGATGGTACAGCTTTTCTGGGGGCGATAGTTTCGAGGGTTAGGCTACCATAGGCTTGAAGCCTGGCAGTACCCTTTGCTGCTTCGCCTCTCAGGAAAAGTATGATTTCTTAAGTGTTAGTGAGGTGGTTCAGTGCGATGAAGGGAGTACTAGGCAATAGGCATGGCACCAGACATCATTCTCAATGCCAATGCCTGAACTCGTTTGAACTTCCTCGCGTTGGTGTCTGTTTGGATTGCCCTAATCCATATACTACAGCAGTATGATAGAATAGGTCTGATGACAGCGGTGTACATCCATTTGCATGTTTTGGGGCTCTTTTACATTGCATAAGGGATGCCGTAGCTTTTTTGGTGGTATTGGTGATATGTTCATTAAAATTGAGCTTGCTGTCGAGGGTCACTCCTAAGAATTTGGCAGATTTTGGTAGACCTATAGTGGTGTTACCCACCACCACAGGTCTTAGTGTCCATTTCTTATTCCAGGTAAACATGACTATTTGTGTTTTGAGTGCGCTTATGGATAGACCTTTGGTTTGGCACCATTTTTTTATTGTGTTAATGGTTTTGCGTGCTCTGTTCCAGATGATATCTAAATCATTCCCCTCTGCTAGAGAAATCAGATCGTCCGCAAAAGCTTGCAGATAACCTGGTATGGATCTCTTGCGTTGTAGGCCAGAAGATCATCGACTACCAGGTTCCAGAGGAAAGGGGAAAGGATGCCACCTTGGGGGCACCCTCTCCTGATCCGAACCCTTTTCGACTTATCCTTATTATTTAATGTGATGAATCTGTTGGGAGAGGCTTATTAGTGAGATAAAAGTCAGATTTTATACGACTATCCTATGTAATCTGATAACAATATTGTGTTGAGTAGACTGAGAAAAACCATGATTTAAGAGTGGTGAGGCTAGCGAAGAGAGTGATGAGTGATTTAAACAGAATCGCAAAAATACCCCTAATGAATTACTTCCACATTTGCATTCTACCGTCCTACTGCACTGTTTAGGTGTCAGCACTACACTACAAATACCGGCCTACCATCTCACCCTCACGTGATTTCCACCATATTCTTTGAGGCACAGTGTATAACTGTAGTTAGCAATTCTGTTGAGCAAAAAGTGTTGGCAATATTTTGGCAGTTGGGACAGTGCTAAGCACTATAAAGGTGCATGGGAATGTGGGATTATGGTATGGTTGTCATATTGCTGGTGTGGCGTCCGCAATATTATCAGTCGTCTTTGAAAATCTACTACAAATTTTCTTTCTGTATAATAATAATAATAAGTAGGAATTTATACAGTTCCTCTTTAGAAAAAGTGCATGTGACAAGTAACGAGACAAGGATGCTCTACGATGAGGAGCGACAAATGATCAATTGTTCTACTTCTAGACGTGAGGCTTTCTGCAGTAACGGCCCTAGCGAACAGGGGATGGTTGTTCGCTTGAGTACTATGACGCGGTTATACAAGTCTGGCAAAACAATTTGTGAGGCTATTGGCCGGGCGCCGCCGTAGACTCAACACATGGTCCTGCCGTTTTCTGACAAAAGTGCTTAAGTAACACAAGGTTCATTTTGTGCAAATTGACTTTAAAGATTTCAATTCTGTAATTGCTCTGGGCTAGCTGCTGTCAAATTTAAACTGCACCCACTATGTTTTTAAGGTGCTTTGTCGACTTTTGAGATTTATGACAAGGTTTCATCATCCTTACTTCTCGGAAAGTGCCTAAAAATCACAAATTATAGTTTGAATTTCTTAGAAAAATGCTTAACGAGCGGGAAATGCAATTCGTTATAAAATTTTGTTTTCGAATTGGAATTCTACCAGCATTTTGACGCTTGTTTTGACGAAAAGTCGATTTTAATTGGTGAAAGTACGGGATAATAATATAAAATCACAATGCTGGCAAGCATTACCGTCGCCCTTATCACAGTGCTGGCAAGCACGAGCGGTGTCTTTATTTGGGGTATACTATGTACCCCCTTTACTATTGTACCCCCTTTACTATTATACCCCCATTACTATTATACCCCCTTTGGTACACATTGGAAGCCTCTTTCGTGCACGCGAAGCGTGCACTCCGGCCGGAGGCGGCGGCCGAAGGCCGCCGCCTCCGGCAGGAGTTTTTCAGGCATTATAAGACTCATCGGAAGTCGTTCAGCAGATTTATTTTTAGTTCAAAACATTCTAATTTGATGTCAAAGACGACAGGAATAAAAAATAGTTATGTTGAGATTTTTAAGAAATTTGCATAAAATACTCGCCAGCACTGTTATACGAAATTCGGTAAAAAACCCAAAATCGCCATATTCAGGTGCCTTAAAAACCATGTTAAAATTGAGTTAGAGATCTGAAATTTTTCAGGGCGTCTAGACGTTGACCAAATCGACTGCAAAAAAAGTTTCAGGTTTCAGGAGCATCGGGAAGTGGGTTTTCTAGAACCCCTGTTTTACGACAGATTGTCGTGATATCTATCACAGTGCTGGCAAGCACGACCGTTGCATTTATTGTGGGTATACTATGTACCCCATTTACTAATATACCCCTTTACTATTATACCCCCTTTGGTACACGTTAGAAGCCTCTTTCGTGCACTCCGGCCGGAGGCGGCGGCCGAAGGCCGCCGCCTCCGGCAGGAGTTTTTCAGGCATTAAGACTCATCGGAAGTCGTTCAGCAGATTTATTTTTAGTTCAAAACATTCTAATTTGATGTCAAAGATGACAGGAATAAAAAATAGTTATGTTGAGATTTTTAAGAAATTTGCATAAAATACTCGCCAGCACTGTTATACGAAATTCGGTAAAAAACCCAAAATCGCCATATTCAGGTGCCTTAAAAACCATGTTAAAATTGAGTTAGAGATCTGAAATTTTTCAGGGCGTCTAGACGTTGACCAAATCGACTGCAAAAAAAGTTTCAGGTTTCAGGAGCATCGGGAAGTGGGTTTTCTAGAACCCCTGTTTTACGACAGATTGTCTGCTGATATCAAGTATATAACAATTACATAATATTACGGGATGACGCTTTGACCAGTCAACTTAGCCTGTATTTCACGTGCATAGAGTAAAAGTAAAAGCCATTCAGCATTTCCACCACATCTATAGTTCACTTTGAGTACACTGTATGTAAATTATACGCCTACATGACATCTTAACTGTTACAACTTGATTTAAAGAATATTCATTGTACGAACGATATGCTACCTAAACACAGAATGTTTTAAAGGAAAAATTTGGAAATCGTTGAAACTTCCTCCTTATTAATGAAATAAGTTAAATTTCGACTTTATAAAGTACCCTGAAAATTATAATCAAAAAGATGATTATTTACCAAACCCAAACTGGGTAGAGTGGACCGCTGCCAGTGTCTTCTTCCCAAACAAAGGGAAATGATATTAATTGATTGACCGTTTCAAATGCAAATGATACGAGAATGAAATCGTCGCTCGCTTTCCCATCATTTAAATTGTAATAGATTATTCAGGGATAGACGCTTTGCCAGTCAATTATAGCCTGTATTTAATTGTCCATAGATTCAAAAGTATAAAAGATACAGCCATTTCCGACCACAGGTCTTGGAAATAATTGTTTACACTTTAGTTTACACTGTATAAAAAAATTATTTGACGTCATGAACATCCCTTGATGACGTCATCAAGTTAACCGTTTTTAAAACTTGATTTTTGACAAAGTAATAACTTTTAAAAATGATTTTACACCATTAAAAAGTAATTGTATTCAAAATCTGAGGAAATTTTTATCTTAGATAATTGTTCAAGCATTCTGAAAATCTACCGGAAAGTTTTTCTAGCTTGCTCCTTCATAAAGATATTCGTCATTGAAGTTTGTACTTTTTTGAAGAATTATTTTATAAAAACGTCAATTTTGCGATTTAGTATTCTCTAGTGTTGGGCCATGCCTTGGGTTGTGGAGCTCAGTTCTGCTTTCTATAGGTATAAATTGTGCATTAGGCTAGTTTTAAAGTTGAAAATCGAAAAGTTGCACACGTGGGGACACGCCCAAATTGATAGAAAATTGCTAAAATCACTGAAAATTTCTGTTTTCGTCATTTTCTGTCAACTTTAGAGTGCCGTTGTGATTACAGCTCTTCTTGAAATACTTTGAAACTTTGCATGCTTATCAAGCTATATATAAAACAATTACATGCAAAAATTTACGGCGATTCAATTTTGGATGCGCACGCAACGTCCGCTCAAAGTTTGCACGTGCGAAAGGTGAGAATTTTGCTCATTCGTGATTTCCAACAAATTCTGCTTTGCCACGACAGTTTGATGTAATTATATATGAATTTAATGCCAACTTGAATGAGTATTAAGTGGCATATTCAGTCAGTGATCGACCGATATGCTTACCTAAACACAAGGAGATGTTTTTAAAGGAAAAATTTGGAAATCGTTGAAACTTCCTCCTTATTAATGAAGATATCAGTTTAAATTTCGACTTTATAAAGTACCCTGACATTATAATCAAAAAGAGATGATATTTTACCAAAACCCATAATCATGGGTAGAGTGGACCGCTGCCAGTGTCTCTCTTTCCCAAACAAAAGGAAATGATATTAATTTGATTGACCGTTCTCAAATGCAAAATGATACCGAGAATGAAATCGGTCGCTCGCTTTTCCCATTCATTTACAATTGTAATAGATTAAGAAGAACTACCCGAAGGCAGCTGTACTCGGCAATAAAGATTCAATAAACTTCAGCTAATTCAATAAGTAATAACTACCACCCTTACCCCGAAATACTAGGTATCGACCCGAACGCAACCCAAAAAGATTTTTACAGCATCTGATTGATGTAATCAATCGAAACTTATTACAATTCGTAAGCCGTGAATGAATGGGAAAAGCGAGCGACCGATTTCATTCTCGGTATCATTTTGCATTTGAGAACGGTCAATCAAATTAATATCATTTCCTTTTGTTTGGGAAAGAGAGACACTGGCAGCGGTCCACTCTACCCATGATTATGGGTTTTGGTAAAATCTATATATATACATATATATATTGAGGGATAGACGCTTTGCCAGTCAATTGTAGCCTGTATTTAATTGTCCATAGATTCAAAAGTATAAAAGATACAGCCATTTCCGACCACAGGTCTTGGAAATAATTGTTTACACTTTAGTTTACACTGTATAAAAAAATTATTTGACGTCATGAACATCCCTTGATGACGTCATCAAGTTAACCGTTTTTAAAACTTGATTTTTGACAAAGTAATAACTTTTAAAAATGATTTTACACCATTAAAAAGTAATTGTATTCAAAATCTGAGGAAATTTTTATCTTAGATAATTGTTCAAGCATTCTGAAAATCTACCGGAAAGTTTTTCTAGCTTGTTCCTTTATAAAGATATTCGTCATTGAAGTTTGTGCTTTTTTGAAGAATTATTTTATAAAACGTCAATTTTGCGATTTAGTATTCTCTGGTGTTGGGCCATGCCTTGGGTTGTGGAGCTCAGTTCTGCTTTCTATAGGTATAAATTGTGCATTAGGCTAGTTTTAAAGTTGAAAATCGAAAAGTTGCACACGTGGGGACACGCCCAAATTGATAGAAAATCGTTAAAATCACTGAAAATTGCTGTTTTCGTCATTTTCTGTCAACTTTAGAGTGCCGTTGTGATTACAGTTCTTCTTGAAATACTTTGAAACTTTGCATGCTTATCAAACTATATATAAAACAATTACATGCAAAAATTTACGGCATTTCAATATTGGATGCGCACGCAACGTCCGCTCAAAGTTTGCATGTGCGAAAGGTGAGAATTTTGCTCATTCGTGATTTCCAACAAATTCTGCTTTGCCACGACAGTTTAATGTCATTATATATGAATTTAATGCCAACTTGAATGAGTATTAAGTGGCATATTCAGTCAGTGATCGACCGATATGCTTACCTAAACACAAGGAAATGTTTTTAAAGGAAAAATTTCGAAATCGTTGAAACTTCCTCCTTATTAATGAAGATATCAGTTTATATTTCGACTTTATAAAGTACCCTGACATTATAATCAAAAAGAGATGATATTTTACCAAAACCCATAATCATGGGTAGAGTGGACCGCTGCCAGTGTCTCTCTTTCCCAAACAAAAGGAAATGATATTAATTTGATTGACCGTTCTCAAATGCAAAATGATACCGAGAATGAAATCGGTCGCTCGCTTTTCCCATTCATTTACAATTGTAATAGACTAAGAAAAACTACCCAAAGGCAGCTGTACTCGGCAATAAAGATTCAATAAACTTCAGCTAGAAAATTTCAATAAGTAATAACTACCACCTTTACCCCGAAATACTAGGTATCGACCCGAACGCAACCCAAAGAAATTTTTACAGCATCTGATAATTGATGTAATCAATCGAAACTTATTACAATTCGAAAGCCGTGAATGAATGGGAAAAGCGAGCGACCGATTTCATTCTCGGTATCATTTTGCATTTGAGAACGGTCAATCAAATTAATATCATTTCCTTTTGTTTGGGAAAGAGAGACACTGGCAGCGGTCCACTCTACCCATGATTATGGGTTTTGGTAAAATATTCACAATACTATTTACCCCCTATACTATTATATCCCCTTTATTGTTTTCCAGGCATTAAGACTTTTTCGAAAGTAATTCAGCAGGTACATTTAAGTTCAAAACATTCTGATTCAATGTTAAAGATGACAGGAATAAGAAATAGTTATATGGAGGTTTTTAAGAAATTTGCGCAAAATACGCGCCAGCATGTTATACGAAATTAGGTAAAAAACCCAAAATCGCCATATTCAGGTGCCTTAAAAACCATGTTAAAATTGAGTTAGAGATCTGAAACTTTGCAGGGCGTCTAGACCTTGTCCAAGTCGACAGTAAAAAAAATTTCATGTTTCAGGAGTATCGGGAAGTGGGTTTTCTGGAACCCCTGTTTTACAACAGATTGACGTGAAGATATATATGATATATAGACGCTTTTTGCAGTCAATTGTAGCCTACATTTAAGTGTCCGTAGATTCAAAAGTATAAACAATACAGTCATTTCGAACCACAGGTTTTAAAGATAATTGTTTATACTTTAGTTTACTTTATAATGAAAAATAATTTATCATCATCATCATCACTTGACGACGTCATCAATTTAAGTGTTTTTAAAACTTGATTTTTGACAAAATAACAACTTTTCAAATCGATTTTACACCATTAAAAAGTAATTTTATTCAAAATCTGAGGACATTTTCATCTTAGATAATTGTTCAAGCATTCTGAAAATCTACCGGAAAAGTTTCCTACCTTACTCCTTCATAAAGATATTTGCTATTGAAGTTAGTGCTTTTTTGAAGAATAATTTTATAAAAACACAAAAGTTGTGAATTAGTATTCTCTGGTGTTGGGCTATCCCTTGGGTTGTGGAGCTCAATTTTGCTTCTTAAAGGTGTAAATTGTGTTATAGGCTAGTTTTAAAGTTAAAAATCGAAAAGTTGCACACGTGGGGACACGCCCAAATTGATTTAAAATAGCTAAATTCACAAAAAATTTTGATTTTCACGATTTTTATCAACTTTGGAGTCCCGTTGTGATCCAAGTTCTTTTTGAAATCTTCTGAAACTTTGCATGCTTATCAAACTATATATTAAATACCACTACGCAAAAATTTACGGTGATTCAATATTGTATGCGCACGTAACGTCCGCTCAAAGTTTGCACGTGCGAAAGGTGAGAATTTTGCTCATTCGTGATTTCGAATATATTCTGCTTTCCACGATATTTAAATGGCATTATATATGAATTTAATGCCAACTTGAATGAGTAAAAAGTGCCATATTCAGTCGGTTATCGACAGATATACCTAACTAAACACAAGGAAACGTTTTCAAAGGCAGAATTTCGAAATCGTCGAAATTACCTCCTTGTTAATGAAGTTTCGACTAGCTGTGTAAATTATCCTGACATTATAATCAAAAAGAGATGATATTTGACCAAAACCCATAATCATGGGTAGAGTGTACCGCTGCCAGTGTCTCTCTTTTCCAAACAAAAGGAAATGATATTAATTTGAGGAACAGTCCGCTAATGCAAATTGATACCGAGAATGAAATCCATTCGATCACGGCTCACGAATTGTAATAAAGCTTATTGATTTGAAAAAGCGAGCGACCGATTTCATTCTCGGTATCAATTTGCATTACACATTAGCGGACTGTTCCTCAAATTAATATCATTTCCTTTTGTTTGGAAAAGAGAGACACTGGCAGCGGTACACTCTACCCATGATTATGGGTTTTGGTCAAATATATATATAAAAAATCTTTCTTTAGAAATTCAGATGAGGCTTTCTTCATAAAGGCCAAGGTTTTGCGAATTATCTATATTATATTTTAAACTTGACGAATTCTCCCCGGCAATGGAGACGGACATAGAAGAAAAAACGGTCATAGATCAGACAAGGCTGGTCGGTCGGAGGTCGGTCGGAGGTCGGTCGGGCGCCGGTCGGCGGTAGGTGAACGCCGGTCGGAGGTCGGTCGGAGGTTGGTCGGAGGTTGGTCGGAGGTCGATCGGGCGCCGGTCGGGCGCCGGTCGAGCGCCGGTCGGAGGTCGATCGGAACCAAAACGGTCATAGATCAGACAAGGCTGGTCGGTCGGAGGTCGGTCGGAGGTCGGTAGGTGAACGCCGGTCGGAGGTCGGTCGGAGGTTGGTCGGAGGTTGGTCGGAGGTTGGTCGGAGGTCGATCGGGCGCCGGTCGGGCGCCGGTCGAGCGCCGGTCGGAGGTCGATCGGAGGTCGGTCGGAGGTCGGTCGGAGGTCGGTCGGAGGTCGGTCGGAGGTCGGTCGGAGGTCGGTCGGAGGTCGGTCGGAGGTCGGTCGGAGGTCGGTCGGAGGTCGGTCGGAGGTCGGTCGGAGGTCGGTCGGAGGTCGGTCGGAGGTCGGTCGGAGGTCGGTCGGAGGTCGGTCGGAGGTCGGTCGGTCTGATCTATGACCAAAAAAGGATAGGAATAGGCTATGGCATTCTTAGAATTTTGATTAAGGCTTTAGATTTTCTATAATTAACGTCGAAAGTGAGGTAAAATAAACGTTAGAATAATGGCGTTATTTTAGCTTTTTAGCAAAGGTAAACATCAAGAGATTGCACGTGTGCGAGCAAGAACAGATTAGCAACGCGCGTTGTCATGCACTATGATAGTATGATACGTCATAACTAGCCCACAATACAATTTACGCTATGACTATCCATAACTTTGGTTGTGATTGATGTTTTTTAATGCAGTAAAAGTATCGATTAGGGAATACTTAAATAAAACCTTTATCGTTATCGGCAAATAAAAATCCATACAATTTATATTACGGAGCTAGATCGTAGATAGATAGATGATAACAAGAAACTATAACATAACTGATTTTAAATTTCCTTGAATAAAGCGTTCAGCTAGCGGATGTACAGGTTTGAGGAAGCCTATGAGCTAGGTAAGCAGATAACTTAGTGTTTACCATGTTATAAGGCACAACACTCATAAAAATGGTCAGGAACAAAAATGGTCAGGAACAGGTTGTAATAATTCGGAATATTGAAACTGTTCCTTTGAACACGAATCAATACGAACAAAAAGGTAGATTGAAAACAGCATGAATATGAGGTATATAAGATGAGCTATAGAAATGAATAAATATATTTCGGTCTATAAGGCAGCTGACCCAGGCCGAGTCTATCGAGCACAAAATAAAAGGATACAACATTTTTCCTGTAAGCTTGTAGTAAAAATATACTAGCTTGTTGAGTATTACTTGCGATGAGCTATTCTTACTTTATATCACAAGATCCAATCATGTCCTAACATTCCCTACTCCTCTACTCAAAGTCAATATCCCATTCACTGTGGTAATTGATAAGCTAAGAAGGTACACGAAACGTGTGTGAACAATGTTGCTTTCTCCAACTATTGTTGTGCGACGTACCTACAGCTTTATACGTCACTAGGCACACTGTAACTACTCAAGTATTGTATCCTATAAATCTTCTCTCCAGATACTGTTTATTAAGGCAATACCATCGAGAATATATCTATTTATATTTAAAACTTGACGAAAAAATCGGGGGCTCATAAGTCTAAAAAGTTTTTGAACTATATCTTTCTTTTTAGCGCCTGCTATTACCCGTGATTGATTTTTTAGGAAAGCTATGATTATACCTAGCCGGATCAATCTCTCTTCTTTCTGCTGCAGAAATGGAGCTGAACGGAAGAAAACCTCGTTGTGCTCTAATTTCCACTCCATTTGGACCGAGCCATGCTGAAACCTGATAATCTTCACCTATTCGAGCAGTTGTCTTTCTGTTTTGCAGCGGTTGCTTGTCCCAATTGACCTTATAGTTATAGGCAAAGAATGAAAATCCGAACAGGCCATAGAAAAAGCAGTACCACTACCCACCTTTTCCACTGCACCACAAAAGTCCTCAAGTCATAATTATGTAGCTCTTCCTCACTGTTTGACGAAAAGTTCAACTTTATGGTGGAACGAGTCAGCGCACATGTAAGTCACCTCCTATGGGCAGATGACCTGGTGCTCTTAGCGCTGGATGCGGGCAGCTTACAGAAACTGCTCAATTGCTTGCATGACTATGCTGAAAAGTTGGAGCTGTCTGTGAATATCAACAAAACCAGCGTGATGGTCTTTAACACAAGCTCACGAATACTGAAATGTGCTTACGGCTTCAAACTAGGCAACTTGGACATCGCACCTGTCAGAAAATACTGCTATCTAGGAACCCAATTTTCCCTGAACGGTTCCTTCAAGCAAGCAATCGATGAACTTAGGAAGAAAGCTCTTCGCTCATTCTTCTCTCTGAGACGAACTATTGACACGAGAGCCCTTACCACTAGCACGATGCTAAAACTCATTGATAGCTTAGTCAAGCCAGTGGCCACATATGGATGCCCTATTTGGCTGCCATCAACCAACATCGTGAAAGCCATCCTCTCGAAAAATCAAGAAGCGAGTCTTCCCAAAGCAGCAGCAAAAGATGCTCTTGAAACTACTCACTTGAAAATTCTTAAATGGATATTGGGTGTCCACAAAAAGGCAAATAACAACTTCTGCTACGGAGATACAGGTAGAACCCCCTGGACAGTAACCGTCCTCCCTCAATGTATTGCCTACTTCTGTAGAGCATCACAAGCGGTAGTAGGTAACGTGAACACCCTCTTGCACCATACATTTCAGGAACAGAAAAAACTGAACCTTACCTGGTATGATGCATGGTCTACTATCATCAAGACGAGCACTGTCGCTAAGCCACACCTACCCCACACCCTTGCGGCTCGTGAACACATACACGAAACATTTGTTAACCACTGGAAGAAGGATCTTCACAACCAGCCTAAAATGTCATTCTACACTGCGGTCAAAGCTGAGTTTGGTGAAGAACTGTACTTACAGCTCCCATGCAGGGTCAAAAGAGCTAACATTGCGAAACTTCGATCTAGCAGTCACGATCTGAGGATTGAGAAAGGTCGCTACACTGGAGATCGCTACAACACAGCACTGAAAACATGTCGCTTTTGCTGCTACTCAGACACCGACGTCATGCGGTTCTTCGAAGAACTACCATTCTTTGAAACACCTATCCTTGAAACCGAGGACCACGTCATAAATAATTGCCCCAGCTACAACTCCCTCCGGTCCAACCTCTCAGACAACCTTAAAAGCCTCATAATGCTCAAAGAATATGGGGCCATCATGAACTCATTCCATGCAACTGAATTTGGAAAGTACCTCACAGAATCCTTCCACCTTCGACATCCTCCTGAAAAGAAGTCCTAGTAATCACCTCCTAAGAAGTCCTAGTAATCACCACCTAACAGACTCTTCAAACCTTCGAAATCCTTAGAATAAGTCCTGATACTCGCTTCATGTCCCCTACTCATCTCCTTCATCGTCCCATCAACTTATGTAGTCTTTAAGTCTAACCTATTTCCTTGGACTTGCTTTTATGCACACATCCAGAATTTTTATTAGCATTTAAATTATTATATTTGATTTTATTTCCACTTCGTGATATTGTAACGCGATTAAATTTTAAGATTTTATTGTTATACTCTTATTCGGCTTTTGTTTTATAATCTGAACTTATTTATGAATTGATGTATAGCCAAAACGAGTTCGTTAGTGTTCTCCTTGGTAATTTCAAGTTTAATTCCAGTTTAATTCCAGTTTAATTCCATGAACGTATGGCCTGGCTCCAGATATTTCATTGTCATCGTGTAAAAATGGGGGTTTCGGGGGGTCGGCGCGTGTATCCAATGGTCCTCAGGGATAGTTCTTGACCCAAAAACAAAGGTTCGACCAAAAAACCCGAAATTTCCAAAATGTTACTTAAGCACGTTTTGTCAGAAAACGGCAGAAATGCTATGTCCTATAAATGCGTATCGTACTAAATTCTTGGGTTAGATATACAATATTAAACTACTACTTTAAGTTCATCAGCACAAAGAAAACCAGGGATTTTCATTTCTGCGAGATTATTAAACTTCAATCGACAAATTGTGCACGTCATACCCTGAGGAACGCTTGAACGACATAGTCCTGTTGTATTTAGCACATATGTGCATGACGACACACTCTATCAGAACACTTTACCGTCCCCTGGGGACAATCCTCCGTATCTGAGAATATTTAGTAGGTAAAACATAGTGGAAAAGTTTGTTTTGTTTCTTCAAATTCTGATAAATGTGGTTTAGATAAATTGACGTTGAGATCAATTTTATTCGAGTTTTAAGTTTTAAGCTTTAAGTTTGCTTGTAATACTATCATAAAAGCAGTATACTATGGCGGCCGAGATGGCTCACCTAAATTTTCACTGAAAATTTTTAATTTAAAATTAATTATACAATTAATCACAAAATAAAAACGATTTTGAATTTGATTTCTAAAATTATTTTATTTTTTATTTTTTATTTAAATTTTAAAATAATTTTAGAAATCAAATTCAAAATCGTTTTTATTTTGTGATTAATTGTATAATTAATTTTTAAATTAAAAATTTTTAGTGAAAATTTAAGTGAGCCATCTCGGCCGCCATAGTATACTCCCAGGAATAGCAAAATAAAGTGAGTTCTCACCATCTTTATCCCCTTCACCTGCCAGGACCCTTATCTCGCAAACAGTCAAAGTTCTTACACTTCCTCCACTGTAGAACTCCCACAATAATCTGGAACCTTCCACACTCTCTTCCAATTCTATCAATGCTCTGTTTCCCTCTACTTCTCGGATAACTCCGATCCTTTTGTCCAGAAAATCTCCTGAAAAACTCACGAGATTATTGGGATCGTGTCGGAGCTAGTGGTATAGTATATGGTATCCTGATAAACGCTTTAATTAGCACGAACGCACGTGTGTGCGTGATCGCATATACCGTCAGAATTGTTTAATATAATCGCAGATAATTTTATTGATATAATTCTGACCTCTATTTCCGATGTGAACTTTGCTTCCAATAATGCTTTTGGGATCAGTTGATATGATTTCAACTCTTTGCACCTTAGTTGCTCTTCCCAGGTCCAGTTTGAAGTAGGGGTTCGTTGATTCTCTGTGATTTGAGATACTTAAAAGTTATGATTTGTTTAATTTAAACACTGAGGAAATAAAGTGACCCAAGTGAAAATATAACTTATGGACGTTATGTAACTACGTTATACACCTTGGACGTAATTATTATTCATATTGATATGTAGTACAGTCAAATACATGAGTATTATCTTGTATTTGTAACATCATCGAAACAACATAAATCTGTAACGTCTTTTTAATGTGCTACCTTATCTGGAGGGGGAATTGTTTAAAACATATAAGTGATACGAAAAGTTTGTTTTAGCAGGAGCTTTCAAAATACATGTGTAAATCGTCTTCAGCTAGTAGCTACCTTATTAATATGCTATCAATTAATATATCTAATTACGCTAAAACGTTCAAATTATTTTTATAGGTAGGACACGAAGGGTTTTAAACAATTTGATCAGTGCATACTTGGTTGAGAAGCAAGTGTCTTGATTTCCATCAGTAGCCTCTGTAACAAGCTCGCCACCAGAACTTGTGACGGTTTTATGCAAAGCAACATTCTTTAAATCGTCAACTGTAACAAGTAACAGTAAAACAAGTTTATTATATGGAACTTTACGAAATAATATCGATAAATCTGTTTATTTTATTGGGCCGAGGTTATATTGTTGTAGCCGAATAAATGAATTAAGTCCTTTAGCCCTAATTTAGATATGATGTGTTTTTTTGTTTTAGATTTCTTTATAGCATTTCACCATTCCACTAAAACTTTAATCAAAATAAAATTATAACATGAATATGTGAAAATTTGAATGGTTAATACGGCGAAAACATTGTTCAAATCTAACATTATTAAATCAAATCGCTTTATCGGGAAAATCTCATAAGAAATAACATAAACATCAGTAAAAGTGACTGTCCCTTGTGATATACTGATTATTGAAGTCCGATAATTTAGCCGGAGTAAGAACCCTAACATTCCATCCCTCCTCTTTGTCCGGTTCTGATATAATCATACTGTGAACTCTGCTCCTAGGTTTAGTTGAACCATCAGAACTTAGACTGGTAGAAGAGGAGGACAAGTGGACGAGAGAGGACTGTCTGTGTCGGGGATGGTTCCCGCGAGGGGGTGTGGTAGAGCACGCACAGTTAACCACGTACCGCTTCATTACCTTCTTCTGGGGTTTCAAGCTCAGGAGCCGTCTCTCTGCCAAGTCCCGGTCTTCTATCAGCTGTTTTGTTAGTTTCTCCAGCTCTACTCTTTGTCCCTTCATCTTCTCCATCTCATTTCCCAGCCGTGTCATGTCTTTGTGGTACGTTTTGCTCGTACCCACTGCCATGTGACGCCTCGTTTTCAGCTCCGTGTTGGTAGATCTTGCTCTCCCAGTAGGAGGTCGTGAGGAGATGGTACCACCATCCCGGCTTCTATGATATTGTTCTGTTCGCTCAATTAAACGGAGCAAATATGTTGAACCTTTTGAACGCGAGCGTCACGTTTGGTAATATTACGCATGCATAATCATGATGATGACTTAAAGGTATAATTGAATTTAAATTAATTCATTGTTGGGCAAGTTGGCGTAATGAAGGGCCAACGTTACGCCACTGAGAGGAGCTGATTGTTGTAATTTTATCTCATCACTAAGATCTCGAAAGGAATCTTTTTATTGGTTAAAACAAAGAAATATTTTTCAATTGTATCGGAAATTTTATTTTGAAAAACTAAATCAATTTATTGTAATTGTAATATTTTCTTATCATCGATTAAAAAGTGTTTATTCTGTTTGTAAATTATCAGATGAATAATAATTGAAATTTCGTATAGTATTTACTGGCGGTTTACTACCATTAGTTAACATAAGGAAAATTAGGAAATATGTTCATATTTTTCTAGGTTAGAAATTTAAAACATGCGTCAGTATATTACAAAATAAAAATCAGTCTGAAATTATTGTTTTATCGCAATAAAAATGATTAAGTTGCGATAAAATTCTGCTAATAAATTGTGTCTCCTTACCCATGTGTATTGTGTACTGTGTAATCTACAATGTTATGTCCAGTTATACTAAATACTTATACATCGACTTAAACCTCAAATAAGGTCCTATCAAGTTCTACTTCATGTTCATCTCCTGTGATTTCAAATATGATAGGTAGGTGGTCTGAACCTATATTTTCAGCAGTCTGCCACGAGTATGAGTTTTCAAGGGTTTTGGAGACCATAGTTATGTCAGGGGAACTTTTACCCTCGGTGGTACCGCTTCTCCTTCTCCTCTCCCTGTAGAAAGATAAAAATAAAAATAAAACTGCAATTAAAAATTGCAACAACTGGCTGCAATTTGGTTTTGCAAAACTTACATCTGTTCAAAAAAGTAAAATTTAACCTTTTCATGTTTATAATTCACACGGATCGAACAGCATGCATTTATAAATTATGAACGGTTACAATCATGCACGATTTAGTTTATCATTCACCAGAAATGTAATTTTTTGTCAATTTGACCTAATATATAATGAAACCCAATGGCCATTTCATCTTAGCGCTCACTTACCCATGTACAAACGTGGGTGATCCGTCATTGCAGCAAACCATATCTTTATCGTTCATAAATTGAATAATTTTGTTGCCCATGATGTTTTCAGGTTGTTCGTCCCATTGCTTATTGTGGGCATTAAAATCACCAGCAATCACGCAGTTGTTGGATGCAGGGATCCAATCGATATTTGCCTCGTCAGACGAATTACTCCCAGGTTTGGGCCCAGGGTAGTAAACATTTGTTATATCAAACCATTTTCCGTTCTTTTGCTGGATGCTGACACTGAGGGTTTCTACATTTCCTCTGTCAAGTTCAAAGCCTTCTTTTCTCTTGAAATTCAGATCTTCTTTTATGTACATAATCAGTCCTCCACCGGCTCCACCCTTACTTATATAGCCGGGCCTTAGGAGCCTATCCTTTCTTTCAACTTTGTATCCGCGTATTTCTGGAGTTTTTATACAATTGTTCGTGAGCTTAGTTTCTTGGATAAGAACTATATTTACATTTTCCTTCTTCATTAGCGCGCTAAGTTCCTCAGTTTTTGTGTTGATGCCCCTTGCGTTCCATTGTAGAAATTTGAGATTGGGCTGCCGGATGGTACCAGATTCTGGACGGGGTTTTTTCTTACAATCGTCTGTGTCACACTCCCAAGCATTATTACAGTACAAGTATTCGTAACGACCCCGCTCCAGTTTTGTGCATTTGAAATGGCATTCATTCTTGCATGTTTTAATTTTACACGTCAATCGATTGACTTTTTGCCCTATAGTTTCCAAACACACGAGGCAGCTGCTTTTTTTAAGGGTCGGTATTGGTTCGCCTTTACAAGGAAAGCATTTCGAACGGACCCTTCCTTTTTTAAAATAATCGATATGAGATATTTTGGCGCACATTTGATGGGCTTTGTTCGGGCATTTAGCAATAGTACAAGAGATTTGAGTATGATTTGGTGTCATAAATTTACCGCAAACGTAACAAGTTGCATTTCTCATATTATTCTTTTCTCCATCTTCATCTCTACTTTCATCGTTAATATCCTCATAGCTCATGGTTTCATCTGGAGTGCTGGTCTCTAACTGTCCACTTTTACTACTCGATGACGAGATCTCCAAGTCCGAATTAGTTCCTTGGTGAGCAACTAATTTATCTTCGCTGCTACTTACGTCTGTTGGTGGGATGTGTAATAAATGTTTAAATCTGCTGGTGAACTCTTCAATGTCGTTGTTAACCTCTTCATTGTCGCTGGTTTCCTCTTCATTGTCGCTGTTTTCCTCTTCATTGTCGCTGTTTACCTTTTCAATGTCGTTGTTCACTTCTTCATTGTCGCTGGTTTCCTCTTCATTGTCGCTGTTTTCCTCTTCATTGTCGCTGTTTACCTTTTCAATTTCGTTGTTCACTTCTTCATTGTCGCTGTTTTCATCTTCATTGTCGCTGTTTTCCTCTTCATTGTCACTGTTTATCTTTTCAATGTTGTTGTTTACCTCTTTAATGATGCTGCTTGAAGATGAACCCTCATTTTTGTTACTCATGCCGTGTTCTACTTTATGGCAGTGGTATCAGATCCTCAGATCAAGGTTGGGTTATACCTAAACCTGGCGGAGATATTGTTACATGAAGCAAAGAAATAAATGATAACAAACCGAACTAACGTAAAGAAAATATACTTAATATGAAGTAGACAGCCATTGAGCCATAGCTTTACATAGTGATTACTGTGTACCAATATTTGATGTAGAATCTCTTGTGGCTTAGAGAGTGTATGTATACATATGTGGATTAATTCCTGTGGATTAATTCCTGTGGATTAATTCCTGAGCTGAATAGGGCCGGTAGCTCAGTTGGTAAAGCACCAGGCATGTAACTCGGAGGTTGGCGGATCATACCCGCCCCGGCACTATGATTTTCCGAATCGCTGATCAGTGGAAATCTAGTCAATTCAAATATCTGCTTGCTTGGTACTCAGGGTCGATACAATCACAGCCCAACCAACTTCTTGATCAGACTGATTCACATACATGTGCATACGCCATCTGGGAGCCGTCAGTTGAGCTTGCTCTCTGATAAGTGACTCGTGGGTTGAAAACATCGTGTACAGTACTTCGTGAGTAGTACAGTACTTCACAACGATAAACCGCCTCCCCAAACCCAGTTATCAAAAAAATAAAATCAAACGTTCAGTACGATAAAGTCTTTACCGGTACCCTAGGGCAATTTTTTATCGAACAAGTAAAATTCAGGGACAGTAATAAAAGATCAAACAATAAAAGTACACCTGTACTAATGTACATGAGAAATTAAACAACAAAGCACGTAGACAGCTTAATACATCGTACTGGCACATACAGAGCTACATACAAAAATCTAACATGCAAAATTTAAAATGATGGGCAAAAATTAATTTGGGGCAAGCAGAAACGCAAAAAGGAAATTAAGTATAAACAACGCTGACAAATGAAATTTAAACAATTTCTATCCGACAAGAATGAGACTAGTTGCAAGTCAACCTCGAGGTCGATCGACACTAAAAATATCCAGTAAAAGTGTTTACTGACTAACGTTATAAGGGAAAGTAGAAAGTTTTAATTTCTTATCGCTACAATTAGTTTTTAATGACAGGAACGTGCATGCGAAGGTTCTAGAAGGATGAAGTATATTGGATGTAAGGATATGAAGCAACTATGTATAATGGGAACTGAAACATATCAAACTAGCACGTGAAATCCAATGAAATGACAAGTAATGTTCATTCGAAAACGCACATGAGGGAAAGCGGAAACCTTAAAAGCTCCAGAAAAACGATCTCCCACAACACGACATAGCGTCCACCTGTGCAATGTAACTCGAGACTTGTAAATAACACGACCTACACCGATAAACGTGTTTCAAATTCTATAGGGTCTGAGTGTTGGTGTTACGTGATGTGTTTGATCCAGGAGACTTAATAATGGACCATAAATGGAATTTCAAGGCGTTGTGGAAATTGCGTTCGGTGTTCGCAATTCAATAGATTCTGGCAAATCAATAGTTTCTGGTATTTCATTCCCTAAAAGTAAAATTGTTTTCAGGCATTATCTACAGCAAATTAAGTACCTAATCTGTTCAATTATGTGACGAAAGATGCGTTACTATGGAAAATTATAATGCTACAACCTGAAATTGAAGGATAAATTATGCTGCTTCATAGTCATATTGAGTCATGTGATTAGCCGTTGGATTACTGATCCCGAATACGTCATGATATGACGTATGTGATAGGTCATAATGCGATTCCGGTTGAGAGATGATCACAGGGGAATGAGGATGCAATACAATGGTCTCAGTATCATGCGATCAAGGAAAAATGATCTGATGAAATTACTGTCCCCAAACATTTCTGTGTATGGAATGCTTGACTCGCTTATTAGAAGAAACTCAGCTGACCAACATTTGCATTTTCGTGACTCTCCACCAGTCCACCTAACCGATAATATGTCGGCCTGCAGGCTGCACCTAGCCGATAATATGCCGGCCTGCAGGCTGCACCTAGCCGATAATCCGCCTCCCCAACCAAATATCTTACCTTACAAGACATATTTATAACGTACGAAATGTGGCGGTTTTCCAAAAATTTCGCCATATTTTCGGACCGCCAAAATTTCTGTCGTCGTAATAGAATCCGTCGCATTATCTTTTAGCTTATTTCAATGACTGTGCCTTCAATACTTTATTTTGTTTCTAAAAAGTAATATCAAGTAAAATAAATAAATAAATGCTGGCATCTTGGGACAAATTATCACCACACCAATGACGAATTGAATGTCAAGCAATACAGTTTAAATTAGCATGTATGTGCTAACATGAAAGTCTTACAGTCTTAATACAGACTAAGTTTGAACATGATTTTACCGAATTTCAGAAATTTCCTTACTGCTTACTGTCACAAAAAATGATGAAAAATACCCTTATTTTCTGTGACGTCCGAAATTTGACGGTTTTTGTTCAATTTCGCCATATTTTCGGACCGCCAAAATTTCGGTCGTCGCAAATTAGGCCGCCATAAATATGTCTTGTAAGGTAAGCATAGTTGGTCAGTAGTCAGTACGCACTGTACGAACTTTTAAAAGGTGCCGAACTGTACGAATTTTAAAAAGCTGTCGAGGAATTTTTACCGAATTTTAAACCACTTACCACAGACCGATTTGAAAAACCTTAATTATTTGGCTTCGTCAGAGTTTTGTCGGCACTATTTGGGCACTATACAGACAGACAGACACACACATACATCTATTGAGATTATTAGTATATATTGATTATAATATACTAGATTCGTTCGTTAATAATACTCACCGATTATAGCGAGGAAGAAGTCAATAGCAGCGATTATATTTATATAGAGCACATAGTTTTCCCAGCCTAAAACATTTCCAAGTTCGGTGATGTTCAGTCTTGGGATGTAGTGAACAGTGTTACTTGTCACGGAGGGAGGCATTCTTGCTTTGGTAAAGTTCATTATAGGAGCGACCCCTGATGTACAGTGGTATAAAAGTCAGTCACAAACCGATGCCGACTATTTGGAGTATGAAATAAAATAAAATCTCGGTTATGTAATTCTCGTTATATAGCACCACGCAGGAGAAAATATCGCGTCTAGACCATCGTAAGTTTGACGCAGTTAAACTATAATGGCAAGAATATACCCTCTCTTGAGATGTATCGGGAGTGGGAATACTATATGTAATTATAATCTGCTTTACAAAGTTGTCGATCTCTTTTAAATTGCACGTTCATCTATAAAAGTTCAGCACTGAATTTTCTACTTTTCGATGTGCTGTGCACCTAAAAACAGATTTTCAATTCAATTAAATCACTTTAAAATCTGGTTTA
This sequence comes from Bolinopsis microptera, assembly GCF_026151205.1. NCBI lineage: Eukaryota > Metazoa > Ctenophora > Tentaculata > Lobata > Bolinopsidae > Bolinopsis > Bolinopsis microptera. The sequence continues at coordinate 2,015,659 of NC_087078.1, read as the reverse complement.
AAAAATGCAATCGTTTAATGAGTGCTGTAGCATCAGGGACAAAAGGAAATCGCGGCATGTACGGAATCGCGATTTTTCCCATTATTTCCGACAAATTTTATGTATAGTTTAATATACCGCGAAATGTAATTCGCGGTATCGCGATTTTTGGCCAAAACAATCGCGAAATCCTTTTGTCCCTGTGTAGCATCAATCCTGATCTCTATGATATATTAGTAGTGATATCGCAAAGAAATCCAATTAAAATCAATGATATTGCGTCAAATGAAAATTATTTTTAGTGGTCGCTTTCTTTGAACAAAATTCTTAATGATTTTAAACCATAAAATAAATCTTGACTCATATCTGATTTCGTGATTTAAATGGTACTGGTAGATAAAGAGTATTTTAACCTCGCTAAAAGCACCGGTCGTTTGAAAAGGTACTTATCTATCAAAGGCCTGACAGCTGAGTTAATTTAAGTTCTTTCGATTAAATCCAAGTTCGAAAATTTATGAGACGAATTTTTCCTGAACTAATCCCGAACTGAAAAAAGGTGCCGAACTGTACGAATTTTTTACGACTTTTGTACGAACTGACCAACTATGATTAATAGCTGTGGAGTAATCATAGCACACTTTCACTGACACCTTCAGCGATTGGATGGTGATAAATCACTATACAGTATACACTCGACTGTCACGTGACTTTTCCAACCCGTTTTCAAGTTGGACCTGAACGACTATTTGAAAGCCAAACTGAAAATAATCGCGGCGAATTTGCGGCGAAAGATAATGTATTTGCAGAGCTAAATTAGATGTCCTAATCACACTGAAGTATAAGCAAAAAAACAAGTCGCTCATCGGACTACTGGGATATACCAATCTTACGGCTTGATATTGAAAATGCAGAGGAGTAATATTATTGTATTGTGCGACTTGAATCAAAAGTATTATACCCAGACTTCTACAGGCTAGAAATCTTGGAACAGTAAATAAAATATTGATTTGAATTACAGAAATAAACTCGCTGTTCCATTTTGACACACTACTACTCTATCGTAGTTCATAATCCAGCATCATGATGAGGAGATACAGTTATTATCTCAATTCTCGTAGTCACGTGATAGTAGCTGGCAGAGTCATGGGGTCGGGAGAGGCTTTTCTTTAATTAAAAAAAAGAGAGGCTGGGCCTGGTTGGCCCACGAGAGGATAGCATATGGATGCTTTGCATACCTCTGGGGTATGGCAGTCCTGTGGGAGGATGCCGGTGGAATCAAGATGTGTAATCAAGGATGATGGTAAGTGTTGTGGGGTGTGTCAAAGATGAACGCTTAAGTGGTGGTTGAGTGTGGAAGAGAGAGGCGAACTAAGACGACGTTTGAGTAGTCGCTATGTTACACCGGTCTGGTCCAACTCCTCTGGTACCATTAAGCGTTTAGTGTGGTTAGCAAACTTGACGATGGTGGAGATGTGTTGGTTGTCGAATATGTCATTGACAGAGAGGTAGTAGTCCCGGAAATATTGACCTCTTATTTGGGCAATAGCCGGGCACTATCCAAGAAAGTGTGAGACAATCTCCTCTTCGTCGCCACATTTAGGACAAGCACATGAATGTCCCGTGATGAGGTGCACTGCAGTTCTGTAATTTTGTCTGTTGTTACTGATGATGTTGATGTTTTTGTGTCCAAGTGTCAGTTTAGTGTGTCTAGGACTATCAGTAATCCATGATTCTTGATTAAGTTTGGTGACTTTGTCGTCGATCAGGCGTTTGATGTAAGATTGTGGAATTGGGCAATTCAAAGTGGATTCACTGGTTGTGCCAATTTTGGCCAGATCGTCTGCTTTTTCATTACCCCACAATCCGATGTGTGCAGCTATCCATCTGATCTCTAAGGTGTTAGTGGATCCGAGTGTATTGAGGGTGTCGTAACAGTCTCTATTAGTTCTACTCCTCGTTGAGGGTGAGGATATAGCTTGAATAGAGGAGAGACTGTCTGACCATATGATGATGTGTGTGTTGGTATAAGTTGAGAGATATTTACAAGCTTCGATGATGGCAGTGAGTTCTGTTTGATAAACGGTGCAATAATCGGGAAGCTTGAATGATCTTTCGTCTAGTGTAGTGTTGTTGTTGTCAGTGTACACTTCAGTGATTGGGCTGATGACTCCAGTGAAAGGGCTGGTGACTCTAGCTAAAGTGCTGGTGACGATGAGAAAGACCATAAACCAGAGATTCCTTCGGGAGCATGTAAGATTATATCCAAAGTTTGTTCGCCAATACGTGGTGTGTCTGGGTGTCAAAGATCTTTAAGGTGGGTGCTACTTGTGATGAACTCTAGAAGGATGGGATGGTAATACTCGGTCTGGCCGTCTTATCTGGAAGCCCATAAAGTTCCAGTCCAGAAACCGAGTAAGGAGGTGCGGCTACTGATGAGAAGCCTCCTTAAAGTTTATTTGGGTTAGAAACGACATCTGGGTCCCTACCCTCGCACAAGATTATTTTCAATTTTCTTGTTGTGTTCCACAACTGTACTTCTGTACACTTCAGTGATTGGGCTGATGACTCCAGTGAAAGGGCTGGTGACTCTAGTGAAAGTGCTGGTGACGATGAGAAAGACCATAAACCAGGGATTCCTTCGGGAGCATGTACGATTATATCCAAAGTTTGTTCGCCAATGGGGTGTGTCTGGGTGTCAAAGATCTTCAAGGTGGGTGCTACTTGTGATGAACTCTAGAAGGATGGGATGGTAATACTCGGTCTGGCCGTCTGGAAGCCCATAGAATTCCAGTTCAGAAACCGAGTAAGGAGGTGCGGCTACTGATAAGAAGCCTCCTTAAAGTTTATTTGGGTTAGAAACGACATCTGGGTCTCTACCCTCGCACAAGATTATTCTCAATTTTCTTGTTGTGTTCCACAACATCAGTGGTGATCATATAACCAGCCCCGCTACCAGAGTCTGTGCGTGACCCGTCTGTGTAGCTTTGTGATGGTTTCACTGGGTATGTTGTCGATGGTGTTTTGGAGTGAGCCTCTATATTCAATGTTGTCAGCTTCAGGAGTGGTGACCGTGAAGCGTCGTTCAAGCATCATGGTTGGTATAGATAGGTCTCTCTCTGCTTTGGGTGGTATGTTGAGGTCTACCATGAATTGTTTGTTGATAGTGGTGTGAGTTGTGATGGTACATTTTCTGGGGGCGATAGTTTCGAGGGTTAGGCTACCATAGGCTTGAAGCCTGGCAGTACCCTTTGCTGCTTCGCCTCTCAGGAAAAGTTTGATTTCTGAAGTGTTAGTGAGGTGGTTCAGTGCGATGAAGGGAGTATTATGCAATAGGCATGGCACCAGACATCATTCTTAATGCCAATGCCTGAACTCTTTTGAACTTCCTCGCGTTGGTGTCTGTTTGGATTGCCCTAATCCATATACTACAGCAGTATGATAGAATAGGTCTGATGACAGCGGTGTACATCCATTTGCATATTTTGGGGCTCCATACCCCATGTGGGGCCGACAGCTCTTTTACATTGCATAAGGGATGCCGTAGCTTTTTTGGTGGTATTGGTGATATGTTCATTAAAATTGAGCTTGCTGTCGAGGGTCACTCCTAGGAATTTGGCAGATTTGGACAGGGACGTAGCCAGGATTTTTCTTTGAGGGGGGCTGTCGGCGAGCGAAGCGAGCCGACGAGTCCAATCAAGCTGCGCAGCGAGCAAGCTGTGGCAGGGGTCTGGGGGCGCAGCCCCCATTGGGGTCCAGGGGCGGAGCCCCTTGGCGGGGGCTAGGGGGGCGCAGCCCCCCGGAAATTTTTTGCGAAACAGGGTGTTTTAGACGACATTTGGCATTAAAGAAATTTGTAGGACAGCAATAAACTGGGATTGAAAAGAATCAAGTACTTACGTAAATTTGGTAACTTCACAACAGCAATCTGCATTCTCCAATCAGATTGCCGCCCCCTAGCCCCCCCCCCCCTGGCTACGTGCCTGGATTTGGAAAGACCTATAGTGGTGTTACCCACCACCACAGGTCTTAGTGTCCATTTCTTATTCCACTTCCAGGTAAACATGACTATTTGTGTTTTGAGTGCGCTTATGCATAGATCTTTGGTTCCCCACTGCGAGCTGATCATTCGCGAGGTGAAAATGAGCGCTGGGGACGATCTCTCTGAAATTTTACCTGTTGGTTCAGTGGACGATTTTAGCCACAGCGCCTTAAATTTAGCACGATCGTCCATAATCACACAAAGTTACAGCTAATTTAGTGATGTAAACACTCGTCGCAATATACTGGAATTGAATCGAGCGCGTTACTATGGTTACTGCGCGTTGATATGGTTACTAGATTTAGATTAGATTCATCGTTTTAGCGCGCGTAGCATGTAGCATTATTACAATTCTATCATATTGTCATATTATTATTAGATGCACGAGTTTAGCTGCATTTTACATTTAATTTCAGGAATCTGCAAGATTTGTAATCGATTAGATAACATTTAATTTCGTTCTTCATTCCTTGCTTGGCGGTCCTCATTTATGTATGTATTTTTACCTGGGAGCGGGAACTCCAGGCTACGCTTTTCATTAACCGGGATGTAATTTTCATAAACCGATTAGAGTTTAGTCAGTATGACATGCTGATCGCCGCCAGACAGTTGAAAATTTGTTTCATACACATAAAATTGATTGTGTCATATCTGAGTTCTTGGCTGTATTTCGAAACCTCAGTCAGTTATGGGTTTTTACCGGCCTAAATAAAAAGTCAAGTTTACAGAACATTTCTGGGGAACCTTACTATGTGTTTTACTTAACAAGATCAAAGATGCGAAGGTGAGGAAAAGGAAGCGTGCATTCGAGAGCGTACCATTTTGTACATTATATTACCCCGATCTGAAGCAGGAGGTGACCGGGATTGGCAATTTTGAGTTATCCCGGTCCCGGTCAACCGGGTCAAGTCACATTTTTCATCCCGGTCGCGGTCAAATGCTTATTTATGATCCCGGTCCCGGTTAATTCAGGATTCTTGGTCCCGGTCAATCACTCAAATTTGCCGGGATTTTGACCGGGATCTTTTACATAATTTCATTCACTGTGATTTTAAGTTTTTACTTTCATTCATTGTGAATTTCATCTTTAAACAACCTCTGAGCCAAATAAAACAATGTTTAAAATTGCTAAACAAGTTTAGGTAACTAATATCGTTACATAACTCATAAGTGCAAACTAACATAAAGTTTTCAACTCGGGCTACGCCCAATTGTCAATTGGAGAATGAAACTGTTGAATAATTTGAGGGATCATTGACTGAGGAATGAGGAATGAGGGTGAACTTGAGTAATCAGTACATGAACATTATTGGTGTAGTACATTAGGCCCATGCCCCATGTTGACGGGTTTTTTCTAATTTAATAATCTAGTTATTACTTATCAAATTGTTCAATTATAATGTAAATGAAAGTTGCAGCTTTCAATATGAGAATACCAGTTTTGGTCCCGGTCATCCCGAAAAAATTGTATTGTTGGTCCCGGTCCTGGTCCCGGTCCCGGTAAGATAGAAATCCCAGAAATTATTGGTCCCGGTCCCGGTCACGGTAAATTGATAATCTCAGTCCCGGTCCCGGTCCCGGTCCCGGTCAAGTCACATTTTGTATCCCGGTCCCGGTCCCGGTCAGGCCTAAAATCATGTCCCGGTCACCTCCTGATCTGAAGTTTGATGACTAGAAAACAGTGAATACAATTAATGTTTATTAATATTATTATCGAACTTCATATTATATTGTTTATCCTAAGTAAAGATCTGATAACTCTACAACAGGGATCGGTTAAACTATAAATGGAAACAATTTAAATACTGAAACATAAACTAGTGTTAACATATCTATAATACGTTAACTTAAAACTTAATTACATCAACTTGCAAGATTTAAAAAATTTTCCCTATAAAATACAGAGGCAATATCAAATATGGCACAGTTCAGTCAAATGAAAAAATCTGTTTGTTGATGGCACTGAAGAATATTTTGAAAAAAGCTACGATGAAAGTTGAAGGAACAGTTAAAGGAACACTATACCAATTTCAGAATGTAAATTTTCGTGTTTAAATATCATACTTTATAAGGTATAAAGTTTCGTATTATTAATCAAAAGTTGGTGTAATATCACACGTAACACGTTTTAGATATTAAACAGAAGAAAGTTTTTTGTCCTAGATCAAGAGCTGCTCATTTCTCACAAGCAGTGTGGTCGGGGTTCTGTTCTTCGATTCTTGCTGCCTTTGTCTTTCGCACGCAAGTAGGAGTACCCTGAGGATTAGAGGCAATAATAATAATAACGCTTCATTTGTATACCGCTTAGGCCGTATAATCAACCATGAATTATTAAAATTTTATAGTTCTACAATTGGAACCTGCGACTTGTTTTGCAGTGAATCACAATCCAGACGAAATGTGTAATTTTAAAAAGTATAGGTACACACCTGTCCGTAGTTTCTCGTACATCACGCGTGACGTCCGGCTAGAAGGAGTTTCTCCCAGGTCTGCTGTCTAGGAAGAGAGAATGGGAGATGAGAGCTGTTTGAGCTTTATGACTTCACTTAACAGCCAGAGGTGCCATAAGCTAACTCGTCGTAAATTGCGAGCTCTGGCAGGTATCCTCGGGTGATTGTCAGATGAGATGGTGGTCCAAAAGAAACTGCTGGGAGCCTGACAGAAACCCGTATTGCAAGCCCCGAAACGGTGTCAGGTTTGTGACTGAAGATTCTGATCAAGCTCAGGGTTGAGTCTACACAGTGTCGCCACTTGCCGATGCCAGTTGATGCGACAGGACACTGATTTAAGTGGGAAGTTGTGTCTAAGAAACAGCGTGTGGTTCGGGTGCCGGTTGAACGCATGTAATAGGGAGGGTATATCCGTATTTCGCTGCTAGGAGGTGGTCCGCAGATTGCGTGAAGATGCCTACTTTTAAACCTATCAATAGGTTCAATAGGTAGGTGCTAGTGATGCAGTCCTTGACCCGGAAGCTAAGGCTTCCCCGTTTCTCGCTCATTTGTGCTCCGATGTTCTTGTGACCTCTGCAGGGGTCAAGTGCAGGATGAGGGACATGGCCGACCAGGAGAAGGTTGTTTTTGAGAGGTATTTTTATACAGTTTAACTGTATCATTACCCTTGGAAATCTCTCGACCCAAACGATGCCAAATTCTGCCTCCGAGCACAAGTACTTTGTAGGGGGTCAGCGAGTCATTTCATGTCTATTGTTCAATGTCGTTGAGTACAGGGGAAGTTAGCTGCTGTCTACTGCCGTTATTCTCCAATTCTTAGAGTTCGTCTTTCGCACGTGAGTAAGTTTCCTGGGGAAAATAAATAGTCAACCAAAAATTATTAATAATAAACATAGATGGACTTCCCACAATTATAACCAGTAAATCTGACACCTGCTAGCTGGCGTAAATTTAAAATTTAACACGCAGTGCGCGCGCCGCGCGCTAAAAATATCTCAAATTTGAAAACTGATGTGGTTTTTACCGAAAATCGAATTCGCGTCAGCCGCCATCAGAAGATGCAGTAGATGAATTCATAAATTTGGAACATGGGCACATCACAGTATTGGCCGTATTTGAGTGCTGGGAAGGCTCAGTTCGGATTTCTAAGATGGATATAGCCGTAAGCTAGGCCTAGGAACCATAAAAAGTCGTATAAAACTACCCATGGAATGACCAGAAATGAACGAAAATGAACATTCTTCTCAAAATGCTCAGAATGGTTTAAAATGGGTCGGAAAGTGTTTATATTAGTCCTTAGGCCGTATAATCAACCATGAATTATTAAAATTTTATAGTTCTACAATTGGAACCTGCGACTTGTTTTGCAGTGAATCACAATCCAGACGAAATGTGTAATATTTTTTATATGAATATCAACGGAATGATTGTAACAATGAACTCTATCAATCACAATTATATCATGCTAACTAATATTTAGAGAATTTAGATGGTTAAAAGTGCCATAATGAGTCAAAAATCACATAAATGAGCATGTATTGAAATGATGCTGTATCAGGGGAATGTACACTGTCCATTTGAACACTGTCCATTAGTACTCCGATGAAAAAGCGATGAATGTCGATTTGCCGTGATTCTAGCTTTGTGTGTTATTGTGTGATTTCAATGCAAGGCAATGAAGGGACTCAGGTACCACGATCTGGCAGACAAACATGTCTGAACAGACATAGCGAGTCAGATCTGGTTCAGGAAATTTTATCGTTAAAGAGATATTCATATTTCATATGAATCAATACTCAGGTTTCTAATTTTGGACTCGCCCGGGGTTTGATTATGATACTTTGAGGAATGACATTTGATTTATAAGTTGATTTCAAATCCCCTATGGGTACCAGAAATACTGGTTTCACAACAACAACATCACTTTTTGGCTCTATATCAGGTTGGTATTCATAGTAAATCTGCAGTAATTTGTTGGGACACTGCACTTGTTTATGGTCATGGAGAAGTTCGTTATTAGAGTAATAGTGGAATCAATAATCACAAAACACTGATTTTAAACTGATTAAACTAGGCAAGTACTTTTACTACTCAAGCCATGATAATTTTGTCTCCATACTGTGACAAATGAATCAATCAGTTACGTATAATACTTAATTGAATTTTTGAAATGTGATTATCGATTCATTACCTTTCTTTTCAAAATGTCATTACAACTTGAACATTACATATGATTCAATTGTCATACTTTAAAGAAAATTACATAGTTGGTAGCCAGATTTGTGTGATTTTTGAATCATTTAACCACCCAGATCAAAAATTATCGCTCAAAGGCCTTCAATATGGTATAAGCTTAGACATGGATTCAAAAATCACATAATAAGAACCATAGAATGGATATATGTTGTCATATTGTGCACTTAATTTAAGGCTTACTATAGTGAGACTTAATAGCGCACCAATAACGAAAATGTGATTTTTGAATCATATTAACTGGTTTTAATACTATTTAATACTATTTTGTACCCTAAAAAATGATAGAAAGCCAATAAAAACGTAAGATGATTCAATAATTACTGCTCAAAATAGGCTCATTTCCAATGTTTAAGTTGTGATTTTTGAATCATTTTGGCACCAATAACAATTTCAGATAAGACATTTTATTCCTTACATGCATTATAGTCACCATATCAATTTTGGCGTCTTTGTGAATAGTACTTTTCAGATTATCTAGTGTTGATTCATCTTGCATTTCTAATTGTGTGATTTTTGAATCATTGGCACACAAATAACGATAACTCCTGTGATATAAGCACTAGAGACTCCGTGATTTCAGGATCATGAAATTTAATCGAATTTCTAAAGGTATAGATAGATATATCAACCAACAAAGAGCAATGACCATTTTTAAAACTCATTTAAAAAAAATCAATCTCTAGTGCCACCTTTTTTTGAACGTGTCCACTTGGAATCTATCTGGTATGGTAGAAGGACACATGTACTAACATTTCCAGCCACTTAGAAGTGCAAAATACTCCCCTGGTTCATGGAATGAATGAAATGAACACAAAATGAACATTTTCCTAGAATCCCCTGAATTGGGCTAAAACCAATTGGAATCGGTCGGTATTGATACCAGGAGTGTCCCTGAGAAGTTTGGTGTGCCTAGCATGTTCAGAAAGGGCTCTGGGGCAATGTTTCTATTTTGGTTTCAGAGTAGTTGAGATGGTGGAAACAATTGACACAAATTTAGAAACATGCTTTTTAGCGGTAATTATGCCTGGACTGGCATGGAATCGATATGGTATGGTAGAGGGGCATATTGTTTACTAACATGTTCAGCAACTCAGAAGTTTTTTTCTTTGACATGTAATACTCCACCGAAGGGATAGGGTGCGTCAAGAATCATCCAGTTTCACATCGAAAGCACTATTTTCACACATCAAATTGTGACATTTTTTGTTCAACTTTTAAAAAACCTTTTTAGTGCAAAATGATCCCCTGGTTCATGAAATGAACAAAAATGAACTTTACCCTAAAATCGCTTAACTGAGTTGAAGGCGATCAGAATCGATTGGTATCGATACCAGGAGTGTCCTTGAAAAGTTTGGTGGCCCTAGCATCCTCAGAAAAGGCTTTGTGGGCAATGTTCCATTTTGGTTTCAGAGAAGTTGGGATTCTGGAACAGAATTGAGACAAATTTGGAACAGGCTTTTTGGGCAGTAATTATGCCTTGGCTGACTTAAAATCGATCTGGTATGGTGGAGGGGTATATTAACTACATTTTTGGGTGTTTTCAAATTAAAGATTTCAAAGCCAGATTTTCGGCTTAAGTTGGCTGGGACATGCCCAAATTGTATATGCTTTGATCGTGATCGGGTTTTCAAAAATAAACGATTTACCTTTCGCACATGATGGACTTTTTCCCGAAGAAGGTGGGTATTTTATCCTTGTAGTTTTCCAGAGAAGGACGTAGTCTTTTCCACATCTCTGTCATCAGAGAAGTCCTCTCGATTAAAACGGTCCCTGTTTGGCACTCCTGAGATAATTGACTGTCTTATACACAATGGTTTTACCGTTTACAACATTTGCAGTAATATTTATTACCGAATTTAATTAGAATTTAACCCATACATTTTAAACACATGAACTGCTGTATCAGTAACCATCAAAATAGAGACAAACCTATGAATTTGATGTTTATCTTGTTAAGTGGGAGGTTAACCTCTTCTTGACACAAAATACCCAGTCGTCTCCTGAGATCTCCGACATGACAGAGGAAGCTACTGTCGAGTTCGATATTACAGCTAACCTAAGATAGTCAAACTGAGTGGGATCAATTTTAAGCATTACAAATCAGCAGTTATCAAGCAACTGTGATGAAAGAGCCATTATTGAAATTTAAGGCAGATCTAGAGCTAGGAATGTGTTTCGGGGCATCAAAGAATAAGTATCTGTGTACTGTTCTTTACCATACCATTTAAACGATTTAATACATAGAAGTATCACAATAATATACTTCTTCAAAAGCATAAACACGTTTAAAAAAAGGCTCGAATGGGTTATCGATATTTCCATATAATGCAGAATTGAAATAATCTGTTTAGGAGTAATACGTTCAAATTCGATCCTGATCTACAAAAGAGTAACATGATAGCAAAATCCGCTGTGCTTTTCTATACTAGAACAAGTTTTAGTAGTCTCCAGCACATCACAGCTTAAAGGCAGTAACACTAAATCGATTACATTAAATAACCTCTTAAGATCATTTAGTAACATCTGTATTTCAATGTGCAACGAAACAGCTTCTATACTACTTTACTACTTCTATACTACTTTACTATCAACTAGATATACGGTTTGAGCATTGAAGCTCTATGCTGTGAGCAGCAACGAAAAGAGATGGGATTGCAATATATCGACTCACTTGTGAAAATAATGATTAAATCTCAAATCTCCTAATATAATACGATAATTACGATTTCTAACTGCGCGGCGTAGTGCGTACTTTGAAATCCAAATAAAAATTATTTTTGATCAAAATATTGGAAAACAAAATTACAACATGATTCTAATCTTGTGTAAAAAAATGTGATAAACAATATGCTGTTAAAAACTTTCGTGAAAAATTTTAAAGAGCATGATTTCCACCCGATTATGTGAAGTTATCATTTTTATGACTTTTACAGGTTATATTTTTTGTCAAGAGCTTAGCCATTTGTCAAAATTTAGGTCATGGTATCATGTTATGTGACTATACAATGAGATTATAATCCGTTGATGTATAATATCTTGGAGTTTATCAGGGGATAAAATTATTTGTAGGTTTATAAACTACCAAAACGCGCGCTGAGTTGGACTCGTTGTATAATAATAATGTATAACCAATAACTATCAGTACATGATACACGATAACGTAAAACTATATAAATCGATAACATATAAGATCAAATAAATCATATGGTACCAAGTTACATTAATTGATGAAATCTTTCCATGTTTTAGAATGAAAATCCATACACAAATATTCCTAGCTTTAAGTATGACACACATTATTACATGATAACGAATTGATTTAACGCGCATATGCAAAATATATTGTAATTGTATAAGAATCGACCTTGTTTTTTAAAGATTAGTCATTTAAAGTATCGATGAGAAAATCCCTGTACAAATAGCTTCTACTTATAATCCGATAATTTATGTTGTATGATGCAATGAAAATACTCATACCGCGCGCGCAGCTTGAACTACGACATACGCAAGCGTTCAGTTGCAAATTATAAAGTCTACCGAAGTTTGTAGGGCGCGAAAAATTTTATGTTGACGTGCTCGCGCATTCTGAGTAGTCAGCTCGCGTTGGGTTGGCACCATTTTTCTATTGTGTTGATGGTTTTGCGTGTTCTGTTCCAGATGATATCTAAATCATTCCCCTCTGCTAGAGAAATCAGATCGTCCGCATGTGACAAGTAACGAGAAAAGGATGCTCTAGGATGAAGAGCAACAAATGATCAATTGTTCTAGACGTGAGGCTTTCTGCAGTAACGGCCCTAGCGAACAGGGGATGGTTGTTCGCTTGAGTACTACGACGCGGTTATACTTACACAAGTCTGGCAAAACAATTTGTGAGGCTATTGGCCGGGCGCCGCCGTAGACTCAACACATGGTCCTGCCGTTTTCTGAAAAAAGTGCTTAAGTAACACAAGGTTCATTTTGTGCAAATTGACAATTCTGTAATTGCTCTTGGCTATAGCTGCTGCCACATTTAAACTGCACCCACTATGTTTCTAAGGTGCTTTGTCGACTTTTGAGACTTGTGACAAGGTTTCATCATCCTTACTTCTCGGAAAGTGCCTAAAAATCACAAATTATAGTTTGAATTTCTTAGAAAAGTGCTTAACGAATCGGAATTCTACCAGCATTTTGACGCTTGTTTTGACGAAGAGTCGATTTGTGAAAGTACGGGATAATAATATAAAATAAGTTTCTTTCTTTAGAAATTCAGATGAGACTTTCTTCATAAAGGCCAAGGTTTTGCGAATTATCTATATTATATTTTAAACTTGACGAATTCCCCCCGGCAACACTAAAAATTAACCTAAAAATGACCCTCAGGCTTTAGATTTTCTATAATTAACGTCAAAAGTGAGGTAAAATAAACGTTAGAATAATGGCGTTATTTTAGCTTTTTAGCGAAGGTAAACATCAAGAGATTGCACGTGAGCGAGCAAGAACAGATTAGCAACACGCGTTGTCATGCTCTATGATACGTCATAACTAGCTCACAATACAATTTACGCTATGACTATCCATAACTTTGGTTGTGATTGATGTTTTTTAATGCAGTAAAAGTATCGATTAGGGAATACTTAAATAAAACCTTTATCGTTATCGGCAAATAAAAATCCATACAATTTATATTACGGAGCTAGATCGTAGATAGATAGATGATAACAAGAAACTATAACATAACTGATTTTAAATTTCCTTGAATAAAGCGTTCAGCTAGCGGATGTACAGGTTTGAGGAAGCCTATGAGCTATAGGTAAGCAGATAACTTAGTGTTTACCACATTATAAGGCACAACACTCATAAAAATGGTCAGGAACAAAAATGGTCAGGAACAGGTTGTAATAATTCGGGGCAATTCAGTAGTGTGGCATAACACGGTAAAGGCACGGTTAAGGCACGGATAAGTCACAGTTAAGGAACGGTTAAGGCACGGTTAAGGCACAGTTAAGGCACGGTTAAGACACAAGGGTTACATAAGGCACGGTTCTTAAGGCACGGTTAACGCACGGTTAAGGCACGGTTAAGGCACAAGGGTTACATAAGGCACGGTTCTTAAGGCACGGTTAACGCACGGTTAACGCACGGTTAACGCACGGTTAAGGCACGGTTAAGGCACAAACTGCCCAAAAGCAACCATTATGGTCGCTTATTGAAACTGTTCCTTTGATCACGAATCAATTCAAACAAAAAGGTAGATTGAAAACAGCGTGAATATGAGGTATATAAGATGAGCTATAGAAATGAATAAATATATTTCGCTCTATAAGGCAGCTGACCCAGGCCGAGTATATCGAGCACAAAATAAAAGGATAAAACGTTTTTCCTGTAAGCTTGTAGTAAAAATATACTAGCTTGTTGAGTATTACATGCGATGAGCTATTCTTACTTTATATCACAAGATCCAATCATGTCCTAACATTCCCTACTCCTCTACTCAAAGTCAATTTCCCATTCACTGTGGTAATCGATAAGCTAAGAAGGTACACGAAACGTGTGTGAACAATGTTGCGTTCTCCAACTATTGTTGTGCGACGTACCTACAGCTTTAAACGTCACGAGGCACACTGTAACTACTCCTATATCTACAAATCTTCTCTCCAGATACTGTTTATTATTGTAGGTTTACAACCTACCAGGACGCGCGCCGAGTTGGCTCGTCGACGGTCCAATATATGGAACAGATATTTTACGAGTATCACCCGTTAAGTTTATTAAGGCAATACCATCGAGAATATCTCTATATTTTATATTTAAAACTTGACGAAACAATCGGGGGCTCATAAGTCTACAAAGTTTTTGAACTATATCTCTCTTTTTAGCGCCTGCTATTAGTATTACCCGTGATTGATTGTTTGGGAAAGCTATGATTATACCTAGTCGGATCAATCTCTCTTCCTTCTGCTGCAAAAAATGGAGCTGAACGGAAGAAAACCTCGTTTTGCTCTAATTTCCACTTTATTTGGACCGAGCCATGCTGAAACCTGATAGTCTTGATCACATTTTCGAGCAATTGTCTTTCTGTTTTGCAGCGGTTGCTTGTCCCATAGGCCATATGACCTTATAGTTATAGGCCAAGAATGAAAATCCGAACAGGCCAAAGAAAAAGCAGTACCCACCTTTTCCACTGCACCACAAAAGTCCTCAAGTCATAATTATGTAGCTCTTCCTCACTGTTTGATGAAAAGTTCCACTTTATGGTGGAACGAGTCAGCGCACATGAACGTATGGCCTGGCTCCAGATATTTCATTGTTATCGTGTCAAAATGGGGGTTTCGGGGTGTCGGCGCATGTATCCAATGGTCCTCAGGGATAGTTCTTGACCCAAAAACAAAAGTTAGACCAAAAAACCCGAAATTTCCAAAATTTTATTTAAGCACTTTTGTCAGAAAACGGCAGAAATGCTATGTCCTATAAATGTGTGTCGTACTAAATTCCTGGGTTAGATATTCAATATTAAACTACTACTTTAAGTTTATTTGCACAAAGAAAACCAGGGATTTTTATTTCTGCGAGATTATTAAACTTCAATCGACAAATTGTGCACGTCATACCCTGAGGAACGCTTGAACGACATAGTCCAGTTGAACTTAGCACATATGTGCATGACGACACACTCTATCAGAACACTTCACCGTCCCCTGGGGACAATCCTCCGTATCTGGGAATATTTAGTAGGTAAAAATAGTGGAAAAGTTTGTTTTGTTTCTTCAAATTCTGATAAATGTGGTTTAGATAAATTGACGTTGAGATCAATTTTATTAGAATTTTAAGTTTTAAGCTTTAAGTTCGCTTGTAAGACTATCATTAAAGCAGTATACTCCCAGGAATAGCAAAATAAAGTGAGTTCTCACCATCTTCATTCCCATCACCTGCCAGGACCCTTATCTCACAAACTGTCAAAGTTCTTACACTTCCACCACTGTAGAACTCCCAAAATAATCTGGAACCTTCCACACTCTCTTCCAAATCTATCAATGCTTTGTTTCCTTCCACTTCTCGGATAACTCCGATCCTTTTGTCCAGAAAATCTCCTGTAAAACTCACGAGATTATTGGGATCATGTCGGAGCTAGTGGTAAAGTATATGGTATCCTGAGAAACGCTTTAATTAGCACGACCGCACGTGTGTGCGTGATCGCATATACCGTCAGAATTGTTTAATATAATCGCAGATAATTTTATTGATATAATTCTGACCTCTATTTCCGATGTGAACTTTGCTTCCAATAATGCTTTTGGGATCAGTTGATATGATTTCAACTCTTTGCACCTTAGTTGCTCTTCCCAGGTCCAGTTTGAAGTAGGGGTTCGTTGATTCTCTGTGATTTGAGATACTTAAAAGTTATGATTTGTTTAATTTAAACACTGAGGAAATAAAGTGACCCAAGTGAAAATATAACTTATGGACGTTATATAACTACGTTATACACCTTGGACGTAATTATTATTCATATTGATATGTAGTACAGTCAAATACGTGAGTATTATCTTGTATTTGTAACATCATCGAAACAACATAAATCTGTAACGTCTTTTTAATGTGCTACCTTATCTGGAGGGGGAATTGTTTAAAACATAATATAAGTGATACGAAAAGTTTGTTTTAGCAGGAGCTTTCAAAATACATGTGTAAATCGTCTTCAGCTAGTAGCTATACCTTATTAATATGCTATCAATTAATATGTCTAATTACGCTAAAACGTTCAAATTATTTTAATAGTTAGGACACGAAGAGTTTTAAACAATTTGATCAGTGCATACTTGGTTGAGAAGCAAGTGTCTTGATTCCCATCAGTAGCCTCAGTAACAAGCTCGCCACCAGAACTTGTCACGGTTTTATGCAGAGCAACATTCTTTAAATCGTCCACTGTAACAAATAACAGTAAAACATATTTATCATATAGAATTTCACGAAGTGATATCGATAAATTTGATTGTTTTGGCCGAGGTTATATTAGTGTAGCCGAATAAATAAATAAAATCCTATAGGCCCAATTTAAATATGATGTGTTTTACTGTATTAGATTTCTTTATTGCATTTTACCATTCCACTTAAACTCTAATCAAAATAAAATTACAACATTCGAATATGTGAAAATTTGAATGGGTAATACGGCGGAAACATTGTTCAAATCTAACATTATTAAATCAAATCGCTTCATCGGGAAAATCTCTTAAGAAATAACATGAACATCAGTAAAAGTGACTGTCCCTTGTGATATACTGATTATTGAAGTCCGATAATTTAGCCGGAGTAAGAACCCTGACATTCCATCCCTCCTCTTTGTCCGGTTCTGATATAATCATACTGTGAACTCTGCTCCTAGGTCGAGTAGAACCGTCAGAACTTAGACTGGTAGAAGAGGAGGACAAGTGGACGAGAGAGGACTGTCTGTGTCGGGGGTGGTTGCCGCGAGGGGGTGTGGTAGAGCACGCACAGTTAACCACGTACCGCTTCATTACCTTCTTCTGGGGTTTCAAGCTCAGAAGCCGTCTCTCTGCCAAGTCCCGGTCTTCTATCAGCTGTTTTGTTAGTTTCTCCAGCTCTACTCTTTGTCCCTTCATCTTCTCCATCTCATTTCCCAGCCGTGTCATGTCTTTGTGGTACGTTTTGCTCGTACCCACTGCCATGTGACGCCTCGTTTTCAGCTCCGTGTTGGTAGATCTTGCTCTCCCAGTAGGAGGTCGTGAGGAGATGGTACCCACATCCCGGAAGGACCTGAGATCTGAGGTAGAAAGATGCTTGGTGTGGGAGATTTGTGTATCTGTGACTGTTCCTCTATCTGAAATCTGTAACGTCCTAGTGTTAGTGCTGCAGTGAGTTGAGGAGGGAACTGCTGTGTTTCCTTTATCTTCCACCTTGGTTATCTCAGTCTCTGTCATTTTGGTCCTCCTCGTTACCTCTGTTCCAACAGACTTTGTGCCTGTCGGGGGTTTATAGCTCACTCCAACCGACACCATCCTTCTCCTCACCTTCTCTTTTTCTCCTATAAACGGTTCTCCTTGCACTCCTCTGTTCACCGTCACAACTCTCTTCTCCACCCTTCCTCCCTCGGGAGTCTCTGTCCCCACCCCCACAGTAACACCCTGTTTCCTCCTCTCCTCAGTCATCGTACTAAACTCCCGTCTCCTAACCACCTCACCCTGCACCCCTACATCAGCGGAACACAAATTAGTGCTAACACTCTGAGAGCGGGTGCTGGGGGAGGGTGTCCAGGTTCCTGAGTCTACTGTAATGGGAGGTGGAACTGTCACTGTACCACGTGACTTCAGTTCAACACGCTTTTTCTTCTTCTTCTTCTTCTTTGTCTCCTTCAAAATAGTGACCGGAGCTGGTGGTGGGGGCAAGTAGGAGAGAATAAGTTTTTTCTTCAAATTTCCCTCGACTGCTACCACATTTTTGTTTTCCTCGAGTATCTTGCTTGTTAGAGCGGTTATATCCTTCAAATTTTTCACATCTGCAACATTGATTTTCTCCTCCTGGACTTTGATCATAGAAAGATTTGTTGGCACTGCTTTTGGTCTGCTTCCTACTGATTTACTCTGCATTGTTTTTCTTTCTTTCTTTTCGTCATCTTCATCTTCACGGACAGATTCCAGAGAAGACACTCTCCGTGAGGGCTCTCCAGTACTGTTTGTTGCTTTCTGTCGGACTCTGGACGAATCTTTGGGTTTGGAAGACATATTTCTCCAACTTGGTTTCAAATCTGTTTAATCTTTCACTGCTTATACTTGTACGCTGTTGACTGATGACTCATCTGCTCAAAGATGACCATGTTAAGAAAAACAACAACAGTCCGTTTCTAAACGGCCATGAATATGTCAAGTGGTCAAAGAATTAACTTATCAATGAGATGGTGTCGTAACTTTATAAGACATTGGTATGTTTATATACCAGTATGATTTATTATCTAGGTGATGTCACTATTATACTTCTACTAATCATGTACCTTGTATTACAGGTAGAGAGTGGACACTAGTTGATGTAGTTGTACATGTGAGCCTATTACTAACAGAAGCAATTCAGCAAGCCTATCACGATTATAAACACCTCTGGGATACTGATAGGATAATCAGCCGGGATAGAATAATCAATCCTGATAATCCCGCTGTTTTGTTCACGTTTTTTTATTACGCGTATCACGTGACTAACTACCTACTACGACCGACAGGTAAAAAATGTCACCTGACCTATGAATTAACGTAAGAACTATAAATATTCTTGATCTACGTATCTGTCGAATTGCAGGAGCTGGCAAAGTTCCAGCACAGTACTCCTTACTATTAGTATTACATTACTTGGACCATCACTTCGAGATGGCCAGGCCTACTCTCATGCTGTCTATAGGTGATGATTAACTCTGAAAAACTAGGGACAACTGGGGAATGATCCCAGAACCTCGACATTTCGCGTATCTTGCTCTACCAATTGAGCTACTGACCCTGATTCTCAGAGCGAAATCACCACTCATATACAGCACAATTTCATGTAGTGTGGATACATGCGAATATATATTCTAAATAACTGATTACTTGGACCAGTTCCAGAACTTGTCTTGACGGTTACCGACTTGACGGTTACCGACTTGACGGTTACCGACTTGACGGTTACCGACTTGACGGTTACCGACTTGACGGTTACCGACTTGACGGTTACCGACTTGACGGTTACCGACTTGACGGTTATCGACTTGACGGTTACATTTGTCTGGTAAATTGTATTTTAGAAATTGCACTGTTTGATATGAACCATATATTATAGTCGTATACTTAAACTTTGATGAACTTCATGACACGATATCGACTCCACCTTTTTTCGCTTGCCAGGCTTAACTTGAATAAGTAACGAAAAAGTAATGAAAAAGTAACAAAAAAGTAACGCAAAGGTAAACAACAAGTAATAAAAAGGTACATAAAAGCATCCAAAAAGTATAGCAATCATAAAAAAGAACCAAAAAGTAACCACGGAAAGTAACCATGAAAAGTAACCATGAAAAGTAACCATGGTAAGTAACCATGGAAAGTAACCACGGAAAGTAACCATGGAAAGTAACCATGAAAAGTAACCACGGAAAGTAACCATGAAAAGTAACCATGGAAAGTAACCACGGAAAGTAACCATGGAAAGTTACCACGGAAAGTAACCACGGAAGGTAACCATGGAAAGTAACCACTGAAAGTAATCTGGAAAGTAACCAATACCAGGTATGACGTCAGGTTGATCGTGCTCCCCTCTATCTCTCCCAATAACAACAGTATACATGACACGAGACGTGATCTGACACATGTTTACACGTGTTCTGGAGAACTTCGCAAACCCTTTGTCTCCCCAGTCAGATCCCCAACTGGAGGGGGAGATAAGGTTAGATTTTACTGAGGAAACCTGGCGATATACAAAGAAGCTGTGGAGAACATTTATTAAGAATCTCTATTTATAATTTAGTATATTGATCTTTGATATATAAATGTTCGTGTCTATCCTGATAAAGGTGAACTAGAAAAAAAGGAAATATTTCCTGTAACCTGTTCTTAACCTCCCAATATCGAGGAGCATACCCAACAATAACAACCCCGTGATTTACCCTTTTGGGGGTTTCACATCCACTGTACACACCATCCCTGAAAATATTTCACTTTTTAGATTCCAAATAATCACAGTTACAATTACCATACAGAGTGCCGAGCCATTACACAACTTTGTGGGCAGTACTTTCAGGACTATTATACCTTTCAGTCAACGACATCTTCGACACGAGCGTGCTAAATCACTCTACAATCAATCTTCGAGATTTTTTCCATTCACTCTTTTTTGTAAAAAAGGTAATAGTGAAAGGTTACGAATGGTCGTTTTTGCAGAAAAACGTGGATTTTGGAGAACGAGGTAGGTTTTTCAAAGATTACATCATCATTTTCAACTCTTATTTTCACTTATAGTTATATAGGTATTAAATAAAATCATATTGTTATGTATCAGATGATTTTGTAAACATGGGCCGGTGTACCAAAAAACCGGTCCCCAAACAAAAAAACAAACGAATCGATGTATTTTTGGACGCTGATTCCAAATCACCCCCATGACATAGGGTTAAAATGCTCCCCTGGCGAGATATTGGCGAAAAACTGTCTTGCAATCACGTGATACGACAGTATAATAAGGAATTTTGTTTAATTTCTCGTTAGGGTTAGGGTTTCAGCATATGCTTTTGTCAGGAATTGGGTTAGGGTTAGGGATGGGATCAGATTAGAGGGTTAGGATTTCGAATAGTGGTTCAGGGCCAGCTAGAGAACGGGTTGAAAAAGTCACGTGACAGTTGAGTGTAGAGTGATTAATCATCATCTCCTTCGACAACCAACATAATATCTCTAATATAGTTTTATTCTCCACACACACTAAGAGTCTTACTATGCCCGAGGAACTAAATCAAACCGGAGTGACCTATATCTAAGGCTCTGGGTATGATCCTTCTGGAACCGGGAAAATTTACTCTTAGTAAATTTTCATGCTATCATTCTAGTATAAGTCCCGCCTCTATTTAATAAAAGATGACATTTGTCTCAAGAATATGATAAGTTTTTAATGCTCACACAAGTTATTACTATCTTACTTGTACGCGTAAAATTCATCCTCTACTGTAAATGCCGCTGCTGGGATATACATTGTTAAAATCCTCTCCAGCGAGCTTGAGGAGGCTTTGTAGTGACCGATGTAGTCCGCATTCTTTATTCCGTTGGCTTTTTCTTTCCATCGGCTACATTTATCAGCTGAGAGCGTGAAAAGTTTAAAAAGGGCCATTTTCTATCGTTTTCATCAGACAATTCAAATTGAAATTTCGGCAGTATTTCTAAAATAAAAAGGTCCTGATTGCTGTTGGATTATGTTAAGAAGTAGATTCACTTTGAAACCTGCTGGAAAGTAAGGTATATCCGTCATAGCAGCTAGTCTACCAGCTGACTGGATGTAGCTCCACACTGATGTGTACCAGCCTCCTCTACAGCCATCCTTTTCCTCGGGATAACTGCAGTCTAACGCTTCCTGAAATATAATCAGAACTAGTTGGGTGAAAAAATGTTGAATCGCTCTTCGTGCATTTTACATTATTGTCTGCTATTTTGAATTTTTTCTATCTTCGCAATTGGCTATTTTGTTAACCAGAACCTTAACAAAACTAATTTTTCTGTCAGCGTCCGAAGAGTAGAGGCTGATATATAGTCGAAAAATCAAAAGTTAGGTACCTCATTTAAAAATTTTAATTTCGCAGCTGCCTAGTTAGAATTATAAAACAAATTGCCTGTTATGTTGCAAATTACAAATATTATTGAACATTCAACTGAATAAGAAGTAAACCTTTTCACTGAAAGATTTGAGGACCCCAGTAGCAGATGAGTAAGATCCCTCAAAAGCTCCAACTCCAGCAAATGCCCAACATGATCCACAAGATTGCTGGTCTTTGACTGCTGTCACGTGCCCCTGTGATCAACAAACGTATAATATCTGAGGTAATTGGTAAGAGAAACAATATGATTTCCATTAACTACAGTTAAGCGATATTTGAACTTCGTTTGCTGTTAAGAGCTCTGATATTTGAGAGTAACAGCCTATCAAGCATATCAGAAACTGAGGTGATTAAATGTAGTAGTCGAGTTCGGCCTAAGATGAGGAACATACACGTACGTACGAAGTACGTTAAATTGGCTCGTTAGCAGTGATATGAGGTGTGAAGTAAACTGTGTAAGGTACTTATTTTGTATAGTTCCACAATCAACAAACGTGTCATCATCCTAGGTATTGAGGCACAGAGACAAATTGGTGACTCAGGTGCCTCAAGGGCCTCAAAGTGCAGTGCCTCAAGGTCCTCAATGCGTAACAAGGTTATCTGCATAGCACATTATTTTAAAAGTGTTAAGCTTCGTTAGGTTAAATTCGAGGAGGGTTATAAACAAAAATAACTTTTTCTCCTTTTTTAGGACATCGTGTAATTTTTACGAACCTTAAAAGTCTAGATAGAACACGAGAAGCCTACTAACAAATAAAGAAGCCTACTAACAAATAAAGAAGCCTACTAACAAATAAAGAAGCCTACTAACAAATAAAGAAGCCTACTAACAAATAAAGAAGCCTACTAACAAATAAAGAAGCCTACTAACAAATAAAGAAGCCTACTAACAAATAAAGAAGCCTACTAACAAATAAAGAAGCCTACTAACAAATAAAGAAGCCTACTAACAAATAAAGAAGCCTACTAACAAATAAAGAAGCCTACTAACAAATAAAGAAGCCTACTAACAAATAAAGAAGCCTACTAACAAATAAAGAAGCCTACTAACAAATAAAGAAGCCTACTAACAAATAAAGAAGCCTACTAACAAATAAAGAAGCCTACTAACAAATAAAGAAGCCTACTAACAAATAAAGAAGCCTACTAACAAATAAAGAAGCCTACTAACAAATAAAGAAGCCTACTAACAAATAAAGAAGCCTACTAACACCGTGGCAATTGTCCGGCTATCTGTATTATCACTAGTCTAGAAGTCAGATTATTTGTATGTTCATGTTGTTGATTATTACTATGTCTAGAACAATTTAAACAGTCCAACGCTATCTATCGACTATCTTACTTATAATTCGAAGTGATAATACTAGACTAGTGATAATGATGGAAATCCGTATTACTTCACGACTTCCCCGGTTCCATTCGATTCTTCAGTGTAACCACTATAACCACGGATCTTAAAATATTCGATACGTATGCGAGATATCACCTCGAATGCTATTATATAATCCAGTCAGAAGATTTCAAGATTCAGTGTAGGTCAGTTATTTTGTTTCATCCTTCGTTTACTGCTGCCAGTTTAGCTTTTTCTCAAGTCAGATTATTTGTATGTTCATGTTGTTGATTATTACTATGTCTAGAACAATTTAAACAGTCCAACGCTATCTATCGACTATCTTACTTATAATTAGAAGGATTATGTTTGTCTGTGTGTATAATGTATAATGTAGTGCAGAGTCTAGCTGCAATCTAGTGGTGTTGAGTTACATGAATATTTCTCTAACCTTCGTAATTCATAAATTATGTTGTTGCTTCATTGCAGATATTTTGGTCTTGTGTAAATGCAATTGTAAAATTGTAAATTAATAAAATTGATTTGAATTTTGAATTGAAACTACTGAGTTACATTATTTTATCTCATGAATTTGTTTTTATTTATTTATTTTTTAAATTAACGGTTTTTAACTTTTTAAACTTTTTTATATGTAAATAAATTATGACAATTATGTTAGTTATAGAATTTGTTTGTTTTTAAATGACGAAGGCTGTGAAATGTTCACAGTTCTGATAATGAGGAAATCAGAAAGAATGTTTAAAACTAGTGATGATGTTTATGTCATTATTCTTAATCTAATCTAATCTAATCTACCAGCTAGGCAGCGGTAATTATTTTCTTGGTAACCCTACACCTAAAATATGTACTTCCTATCATGCTCAAAGTAAATTCTTAAATTACTAACCCAATTTTGTAGGACTATGCGATGAGGTTCTGAATATGCTGTTGTTTTGAACTTTTATCGATAATTTGCCACATCGACTGTGTTTCGTTTTCCGTGTAAGCCTATACTTAATACTTTAATAGCACCATCCCTGATTGGAGCAATTTAATCGGTCTTGTCCCTTGTTTAGTCATTAACCAGGCTGGTACTGGCGACTGATTGCTGATACGTCATTCTTGTATTTAAAAAACTTATATCATATATTGCAATATTGCCAAACATTCTGGCTTATTACACTCCACACCTGGCGTATTAATATTATACACTCACTATACATCTTGTACTAGCTTCCAGAACTTTCAGTCTGGCTTTTAGTTTGGGTTATATTGTGTTTGTTTGAGAGTTTGTTTGACTTTGAGGTGTGGAAGTCTTCAGACTGTTCATGGCTTACTCGAATGAATCAGTTATGAGCTCGAGGATAAATGCACCACCAGCTTGCTTGTACTTGGTGCTACACTTACAGCACGGAGATCGAACTCCTAATCTCTCAGTTGTAAAATCCCAGTCACCCGGTCACGCCACCGGACCACCGTCCACCAAGCCCGACGCCATTCCACATTTATGACAATATAGTAAATCTCTAAGAATATCAATTATTATCAGAAATTGATTTTAATTTAAATATCATTGAGTTTGACAATACACCAATATTCAGTGTCTAGTGTTTATATATGAGACAATTATTGTGATAATATGTGACTCAGTTGAGTGCAACGTGAAGTCGGTTTGTCAGCTACCCAAAACACAGGTTTACATGTTTTTAGTAAATTGCTGACAGTAGTCAGAATGTAGTGGCATGAAATTGTACATGTACAAAAATATGCTGAAAAATTCCTATCCGTTCTTGTCTTGCTGTCAAAGATAACGTAGGCTTTTTCAGAAAACGACATACAGCGAATAATGTTAAATCGAAGAACAAAAGCCGATTACATCAGCAAATAAAGGTAAAAAAGAATATATTGGAAGAAACAGATTCGTGACACACTGAGGTCACTGATATGTCCCACATTGATAATTTGATATGTCCCACATTGACATATCTCACACTGACATATCTCACACTGACATGCCTACACTGACATGTCCCACACTGACATGTCCCACACTGACATGTCCCACACTAACATGTCCCACACTGACATGTCCCACACTGACATGTCCCACACTGACATGTCCCACACTGACATGTCCCACACTGACATGTCCCACACTGACATGTCCCACACTGACATGTCCCACACTGACATGTCCCACACTGACATGTCCTACACTGACATGTCCCACACTGACATGTCCAACACTGACATGTCCCACACTGACATGTCCCACACTGACATGTCCCACACTGACATCACAGTACTTTTTAAACATAAATCATAAAATCTCAAAATGAAAAATGGTTACAATCAACTGTTTCAGATAAAGTTCTCTTCAAAATGATGTCGGAAAAAGATCTATCAATATCTGGATTAGCTGTTATCACGATTTGCTATGGTATTGTCGGTGCATTTTTTATGTTAAACTTTTTCTCTAGAAGAAGATACTACTTTTTTCTCGAAAAGAAGATTTATGAAATCTGGTTAATAATCACAAATTCAAAACGAAAATACATCGATGATTGGTCGACAAAGCTGAAGAAGGACGGTGAAGATATCCGTGCAAACTATCTCCCATCATTCGAACCACTACCAAAAGATCAGCCATATAAATACTACCCTATCATGATCCCACCAACACCTCTCTCACAGTATGTTGACAGAATGAATATGAAACTTCTAAATGAACTGAAGAAAAAGGATAGGGTAAAGCACGTTGGAATCATAAAACAACGATTAGATCCCAAGAACGGTTACGAGGCCGAAGTGAAAGTTTTTCGGGCCCTTGAAAGATTGAAACTGAGCGAGAACACAATATTCGTTTTGCATAGTTTGAAGTACAGTCAGAGAGATTATCATTATTTTGTTGGAGAAGCACAACAAGGAGAGTGTGATTTTATCATAATGGGAAGGAACTATTTCGTCATCATAGAAGTTAAGAAAAATCAAGCAGACGTGAAGAAGGCTATGGATCAAGCTAAACGAACTGAGAAACTTATTGCAGGCATTATGGCTCAAATTACTGATAAAGTAAAACCTCAGATTTTGAACTTCGCTGCTTGTCCCTTCGCAGGGAATTTGAAAGATGCGAGAATTATAACAAAAAAAGATCTAAAAGATGACAGGAGCTTTTATTCATGGTGGGAAAAAAACGTTATCGACAACGTAGATCAGCAAACTTCTCTTACGTATTATGAAGAAACTCGAGACATTCTTATTGCGTTGTGGGCCAATGAAAACAATAAATGTGAGAAAGAAAGGTGCTCTTTAGAGTGGAACGTACTGAAGATTGATAAGGAACTAAAATATGGCCTGATCACATTCGAGCCGAGAAAAGAAGCGGGGACAGCAAGCCTAGATGTTGTTGAAGCACCCGAGGTAATCAGAAAATATTGTGGAGTTAAGTACCTGACAACAGAGCAAAATAAGGTATTTCAGTGTCTCAGTTTACAACAATACAACGTTTTTGAACACCTATTAAGATACAAAACAGATCAGGAAGATATGGTATTTAAATTGGAGAAGAGGATACTAAGATACAATATTTATGAAAAAAAAGAAGCAGACTATGAGGTAAAAAAGTTATTCGAAACTTTAAGAGAATACAAAACAGAGAAAGATAAGGTATTTAAATTCTTTCATAGATACCAAACAGATAATGAAGATGAGTTATTTGAACGTTTACTAAGATACAAAACTGAAGAAGAAAGTTCACTGAGAGACCCTACTGGGCGGCACTCCGCCGCGGCCGCATCTTTAATGAGAGACCAAACAGAGCAAGATGAGTTATTAGAATTTTTACTTAGATACAAAACAGAATTAGATAAGGTATTTGAATGTTTTCTAAGATACAAAACAAAAGAAGATGAGGTATTAAGATATTTTCCTGATGAACTAGTGAGATATTACAGCATTAGAAATCTCATAACAGAGAGAGATTTGGAATTTGAACGTTTGCTGGGATACAAAACAGAGGAAGATAAGATATGTGAACCTTTACTAAGATACAGATCAGAGGAAGATACAGAACAGAGGAAGATAATGTATCTGAACGATAATGATTTATTTCAACATACATTAAGATCCCACATACCACTTCTAGTATGGATTGATGGACCAGCTGGGAGTGGAAAAACTGTGCTTCTGGCAGGGAGAATGCTACAACTAGCTCAATTAGATACAGTGCGGAGAAGTGTTATTTTTAAATTCATTGAAGGAAACAATGACACTGACTCTACAAAAGGAGAAGAAACCCTTACAATATATCAAAGAGCATGTCAGAAAGCAGGCGTGGATGTCGAGCTTATCTTTCCTATCTTTAACTCTGGAGAAATACATTCATTGACAGACCAGATAATAAACAGTAATAAAACTGTAATAATCATAGAGTTGAGATATGTTGATATTAAATATCTGAGACATACATTTGCTAATCTTGATCAGATATTTCGTGATGTGATTATAGATGATTTTCAGTGCCTGTTACGTTGGTATGGCAGAGCTGATATCCGTGTCCTGCTGAAAGAACTGGACAGACATTATCAGGGTTATAGCGATACAGGTCGCAGTCTTCTAATAGCATGTGATTTAGGACAGTGGTATTGGCGTGACAGAAAATATATTGATGGTGTAAGAAATTTCATTGAAAAACGTTTTGAAAAACGAGAGTTGACAAAGAATCTTAGGAACACTTGTGATATATCAGATATTTTATCCGTTTTTAGAGATAAATACATAGAATTTGCGCTAAACAGTGACATGTTACCCAAGCAACTTCCGGGTCATTTCATCCGTGGCCCACTAACTGAATTTCGGGTATTTGAAAAGTTTGATCGTGATTTAATCACGATCAAATTTAATCAAGAATTGATCAAGTTATGCAAAATTAACGATTCAGATAATTCTAAATATGGGACCGTAGTTTACAATGATGTTGACGAAGCACTAATTGAAAGCATATCGGATGTGAATAAAGAAAAGATAAAAGTGTGTCACTGTGCACAAATCAACTCAGCCGAATGGCCGGCCGTTCTTGTGTTACATCATATATGGGGCGATAACCATGAAAAAGAGGACTTTACTCAACTTTATCTTATGATATCGCGAGCTCGGGTGAAGTGTTCCGTTTTGATGTATTTTAAAAGACTAAAAAGAGGAAAGAGACAGAGTTTTTATTTACTTAGGACTCATATGCATACAGAAACGATGAATCAAATGTCAATATTGCTTGAAAAAATAGAACCTTTGGCTCGTGTTATCAAATATTAGATTTCTTTCTTATTTGCTAACAGTGGGACTGGGAGCCTTTCAGATCAGAGACCGGGACATTCTGGCCGTAGGATACTAAAGACTTCAGGGTCCATACCTTTAAAATGTTTTCTCAATGTTCAAGAACGTAAAATATAAGAACATTCACCGTTTAATATTTAGTTATGAATTGTTAATATTATAGCACCGAGGAACCTAAGACCTCTAAAATCAGGGTTTTAATGTATCGTTCCTTTTTTAGACTTAAAATATTGCATCGAATTAACCGAAATTTACTGTTTGTAATTACTTATAATACCTTTGGCATGTTAACGAGTTACCTTAAGGCCAATAAATTTGGTCCACAATAAATTTGGTATATTTGATAATTTTTTGTGAAAACTTTTTTTAAATAGGAACTTTTTTGTGAGTCTTAAAACTGCAACCGTGATTGTAACTCAGGTATGTGATGACTTGTGGAGCGCACATCGCTGAATAGCAATCATGAAGCAGGTCTCACCCAGGTCAGGTTTATCTAGGGCTATTCTCTGAGGGCACACTGCCAGTTGTTTATGTTTTGAGTTGTGTACATCGTTTGATTTTTGGATATTTTGGTATGTCTTAAAGTTACGGGTATTGATATTTATCATACATATATTCTATGTAATTCAATATATCTCGAGTAAACATTAATCGGGGAACCAAAACCCGATTCCCAATCAATCAGGAATGATAGAATTTTTAATTGTCGGCGGAATCCAAATTTTTGATTGTTAAAAAAGGGGGTATAATAGTATAGGGAGTATAATTATAGTATAGGGGATATAATTAAAGCTACTGTCGCGCTTGTCAGCACTGTGACAACCAAAAGCAGTAATTCTCACGTGATAACGATGGTTGAACTCTATCGGAAGTGCTGAATATCCAGATTGGGGAGGAGAAGGTCTTATTTCCTTAGTTGCATGATCCTGTGTGCTGTTTGTTACTCCAAGATATAGTGACTTCTCTTTTGGGGTCTGAAATTGAGAGAGTGTCACGACACATATGTTTATTGCCTTGATCAGAACTTTCCGTTTTTGACGATATGTTTTTGACGATATGTTTTTGACGATATGTTTTAGACGATTTGTTTTTAAGGTATTTTTAATCGTAATATGCGAATGAGCATGACTTTCCAGCAATTTTTAAAACTTTTTTTGTTACATCAAAGGTTTAACTTTACTACAAAAGAAACGTCATCTGTCAAGACCTCACTAAGCTTAACATAATCATAACATCAAATCTCCCAACAAAGTGAACAACTGAGTGATCACTGACCATGATAGAAAACTTGTTTATAGCCATGTTGAATCCCCTGTTAGAGAGTGAGTTATGTTGTCCAGCAGCACGCTCCGCTCTCAGCAACAGAGAACTTCTTAGTGTCAGTTCCACTCTAGTTAAGTGGGTTTCGCTCCGTAGACTGTTCAGTAGTTTTCTCACTGCCTGTCAGGAAATAATGTTAAGAGACTTTTGCTGTATCCCATAAATCAGCAATGCAAATTGCAATGAATGATTGAAATTTACTGCTATCAAGTAGAAATTTGATTTGAATCAAAGCTAACGACTTATCGCTGGGCTAATAACAAACTGACCTTGTCAAGAGTAGGGGCAGAGTTTAAAAAAACATGAGAAGCAAGTAACAGTTGACAGAAACAAGACTAGAAACAAACAGAAAAAACGCATTTTGCAGCTAATTTCTCTATATATTAATACAAAATATTCTCCCAAACAAATTGGAGCTTCTGTCAAAGCTCAAAACATGAAATAAATTTATATGATCCTGATCAAGTTCAAACTACTCGTTCCCCGACCTATCCCCAGCTGTTAGTGACTAACTGTGGTGAACAATAAGAATGTGTCAGAATGATTAACTTTGATCTTCTACCGTCGCATTGTTCTAATAACTCTGTAATTAAAACTACATCAATTTGTCAGCGAATGTAAACATTGATTCATGAGCTTCACTGTGCAGTGTGCATCTGTCATAATAGCGTTTTCAAAGACTGCCCGGCCCATTATCTCATCGAGCCGGGACGGCGGAGGGGCGCATGCGGAACTGTACAATAGTAGCGTACTTTATTACATTTAATGTCGACGGTATTTATTGACCAGCAAAAGATTTTATTAAAGTCAGGATCTGACAAGATACTATAATTCGGGGTCAAAACGTTCGATAAAAAAGTTCGACATCGCTTAGTTTGTGGTACACATTAATTGAACTTATAACAGTCTTTCAACTTTAATACTACTAATTATACCAATACTAATACTAATTAAAAATTATCATTTATATCTTTACATTGTGTATCTAACTCAACGATTCAATGAAATTGCTATTCAATGAAACAAGACATTTAATTTTTAGCACATTTTATAGAATCAAAAAATATATAACAATTCACTAAAATATAATGCCCATTTGTTATATGACATTTTGTCCTTGACTGCTAATTGGATAGTGAAATGACTTAAAGTCCCTTACTAATACTATGGTCCTGCTGAGGTATTCTTCACTCCTCCTTGAAGTCTTCATTTATTCTTGTGTGTACGCCAGTGGCGACACGCCCCTGTGGGCCCCCTTCTTTAAACTTTTTATAATATCCTGATCTTAGAGAATACGCGTGTAAAATCTCTAAAAAAGTGTGTTTCTTAGCTAAGTTCTCAAAAATTTCCCACATTCAAACTACGATCGCCCCCCCCCCCCCCCTAAGGAACCGCCTCCTTTATAGCGGGGTTAGCGGGGACCGTCGTTTCGCCACTGGTGTAAGCATCATAACGTTGCGCGAAACAGTTGCAGTGGTGGCTGTAATATCAGAGGATGTTTCTCCTCGACTTCCTTTGCACATTACATCTAGCATGTGTGCTTTTAATGAAGACACCCTTGCCAGCAGAATGATAGGATTTACTGCAGCATTGAAGAAGAAGGGCATATATCCCATGATATAGAGTCTTCTGCGGTCTACCCCCGCGCCAAGGTCATCAGAAAAGCACACAGTGAAAGGTTGGTACAGGGTGCAGGATGAGCAAATGATAAATACCATTCCAATAAGTATAATAGTGATGCTCAGCTTGGTATTGCTTCGTCTATCAGCTTCTTGGTTGCTACTCATTGGCTGCCTGCTGAGAAGAGCTACTACTTGGATAATGGTAGCTATAACAGTGATCCCCGCACATAGAAAGACTGGGAGACCAGTGTAAAGCAGATCAATTGCACACTCGGCAGAGACTCCTCCGTGTCTGCTCATCTCTCCTTGTGAGTTGGGCTTGGCATCTTCATCATTGTTACTCCCAAAGAGATCCTGTATATACTTTGCTTTATTTGGCTGATAGAAGTGACCAATGAGTGCATTCTTTTTCATTTCGGCAGGATCTTCAGATTCCTTGGAATCTTTTATGAAGACCCCTGTTTCAATAAGAAAAAAAGCAACCCAGATGGCGAGCCAGACAAAAATAGAAATAACTACAGCTGTTTTGTTCACCACGGAAGATATGGGAGAGATTATTCTGATGGTACGGATGACTGCAAAGACCATGCTGACAAAGGCTGAAACCTTGAATGAAACAACAGACAGGAAGTAACTGGGAGCTATCAGAATGAAGATGTATGAGGTTGACTGGTCACCTGATTGCTTGAGACCCAGCATTGTGATGAATATGAGGGTGTGCAAACCTGCACAGAGTCCTGTTGCAAAGTCACTGGAACTGAGCATAAAATAGATGAATCCTATCAAAGTCTTGACTTTGGGCCAGTAGAAAGTCATAATACCGAGATTAAAGACAGATGCAACTGCACACAAGAGGAAAGTTGCGACTGCTATTACTATGTTAAACGTGTCGCCGAGATATGAAGGGTCCTCTAATATATCCGGTGATATGGTGAACTGATCATTATTAGCACTGAATGTTCCTGAGCCTGTGATTGTAGGTTGAACGTTTGTCATTGGAAATGCTTCTTGAATGTGTGTATGCCTGTAAGATTTTCATTACTTATTGTGTCGTTTAAAGATTTCAATCGCTAATTTAGTTGTAATGGCGTCAAATAATATTTAATATTTATCATTATCATAAGGTAATACGACTACCTTATCGGACCTTATTTGGACGGAAATTAATTGAACGCTGGAGGCCCTAACGTTCATCTTAATGTCCGTTCAAATAAAGTCCGTTCATTTAAGGTCCGTCCAAGTTAAAGTCCGTTGAATTTTTTTCAAATATTTTTCTACTTCGAACTTTTTGTCCAGAATATGACAACTATGAAAACTTTATTGTGCCGTAAGTTAACGACGGAAAGGTTCTCCTTGGTCTGCCGGAGGCACAGAAAACTTTAATACTATATGATGTTTTCAAGGGTCACTCGGCGGAAAAATTCAACGAAATTATGGCACTCAACAACATAGTTCATGAGCTAGTCCCCGCCAACATGACAAACTTGTTCCAGCCTCTAGATATTACAGTAAATCGTGTTGCCAAGGACATTGTCCGACGTTTTTATAGTTCATATAACTCAGGGGAGGTAATGAAACAGTGCTAGGAAAGCTCCACGTGATGTTAAGGTTAACCTAAAGTTGTCTAAGATAAAATCACTTCACGACTAACGGCTTGTAAAAGTTAACGCTGAAATGCAGGACCGGGGTAGTTTGATAAAAAAAAAAGGTTTCCATAAAGCTAGAAATCACTGATGCTTTAAGCATGGACTATTTCATGCACGAAAACCCATTTGATGAAGATGATATGTGATATTAGCTTTTCTTACTTACTGTATAAAAATGGATTCAAAAATCGGATTTTTGATGGTTTTGAATGCCTTCTAGCGTTCATATTAATGTCTGTTCATAATTATGTCCGTTCATTTAATGTCCGTCCAAATAAGGTCCGATAAGGTAGGTAATATTAATCTATAGTTATTTATTTAAATCTTCAATTTAGCCATAATTGGTATCAAGATGGAGAAATCAACAAACAAGCAAATAAGCTAATGAAGCAAACTGTAATGAACGACAAGGAACTAATGATTGAGTGCTGTTTCATTCTACAAGGCAAACACACAGGGTTTATAATAATCGAACTAAAAAGTTTAAAAGGAATAATTGCGTCTAAGGTAAAATCAGGAAACAATGGTACAGTTTAATCATAATGATAAAGCAGTAACGCATCACCCAATGCGTTACGAGATGGAGCCTTTGTTTTCGACAGACGGTACGTATATAGCTTATGTACCGCAGTGGAATTAAACGGAATTAAACGGAATTAAACGTAAAGTTGTCGGAGATGGCACTAACACCATCGTCTCGACTATACATGAATGAATAACATATCTAGAGTAAGTAAAATTCGAGATTCAAGAATCATGAAAATTTAAAACAAAATCACTTAAAATTTAACTCCCGTACAAACAACCGAAATAGAAATAATTGCTGAAATAATAATTTAACATAAGAGGAAGTAGTAAAAGGCAACTTCAATGGTCACTAAACTGCGATATAAGTATTCGAGTCCACAAAAGACACATTCATACTCAAACAGACCTCCCACTCACAGTCACAACGTACTGGAAACAGTAATCACTAGTGTTCCATGCTCGTACAACAGATCGTGAAATCTGCATAATGATGGTTGATCTGTATTATGTCTGTTGAGTTGGTAGTCCTGATGGGGTGACAGGCGGTATTGGCGTCTTTTTCGGGTTCCTGATGCGGTGACAGTTGCAAAGGAATTTGCCCAGTTCTTGCACATGGGCAGAATTCATGATAGCTCCGTATTCCTTGAGCAGCAAAAGACTCTTAAGGTTTTCCGACAGTGAGAGTCTCGCTGAGTGGTACATTGGACATTCAGTGAGGCAGTGTTCTTCATTTTCAATGATTGTTCCTTCGAAAAAGGGGAGATATTCTAAGCCTTGAACGTTATCCTTGTTGCAGCAGAATCTGCAGGCTCTCGTCCACGTTCCAGTTTCTTTTGTGTATCTCCCTCTCTCAATAAGAAGGTCATGGCTACTGGAGCGGATTTTTGCTATGTGCATGCGACATTGACTATTCTTTAGATTGAGATACTGCTCCTCTCCGAATACCTGTTTGATAGTGCAGTAAAATTGCATTTTCTTTTGGGATGCTAAATCTGTTCTCCAATCTTTTACAAAGTGATCAACCAAATTTCCATGTGCAGTTGAGGTCGTTCCTTCTGCTCTGTGTTGGTCGGATCGAGCGAATTTGGCCGCTTTGGATTCAGACTGAGCGATCGAGTTCCAGGTCTTATACCAAGAGAGGTTTAGATTCTTCTGCTCTTGGAATGTCTGATGTACAAGAAAGTTGACGCTGCTCACGTCGGGTGATGTCTGAGACAATCTGTCGAAGTATCTCAGGCATTGTGGTAGTACCGACAGGGCCCATGGTAACCTGCCCGTATCTCCGTAACAGAAATTGTTGTTAGCTTTCTTGTGTAAGCCGAGCACCCATTTCAGCATTTTCAGGTGTGTTGTCTCAAGTGCGTCCTTTGTTGCAGCTCTGGCAAGGTTCTGTCTTGAACCATCAGCGCAAGCCATCTCCTTTGCCATTTTTGTACACGGTAGCCATATCTGACAGGCATACGTAGCGACTGGTTTAACGAGGCTGTCTATAAGCTTGAGCATGGTTTTTGTTGTTAATGCTCGAGTGTCGACCATGCGTCTGATCGAGAAAAATGCTCTTAGTGCTTTTTTCCTCAGTTCGTTCATGGCACCTTTAAATGAACCGTTGAGACTGAATTGAATGCCTAGATAGCAGTAAGATTTGGCCGATGAGATGTCCAGGTTCCCTAGTTTGAACCCGTAGGAGCACTTCAGCAAACGAGAGCTCGAGTTGAATACCATGATTTTGGTTTTGTCGATGTTAATTGACAGTTCCCATTTACTTGCAAATTCGTGCAGGCAATCAAGTTGTTTCTGCAGGCTTTTGGCGTCGAGTGCCAAAAGTATCAGGTCGTCTGCCCACAGAAGATGGCTGACCGGGAAGCCGTTCAGTTCTGGAATTGACAAGTCCTCAAGAGCTGCTAGTCTAATGGAGAGGTCATAAATGTATACCTTGAAGAGCTCCGGCGACATTGGATGCCCCTGTTCGGTACCAATGGTGACATCGATGGTGTCCGACAGCTTCTTGCTCAGTTTGATACGGGTAACTGAGTTGCTGTACATGTTCTGGAGGCAAGAGAAGAAGCTTCCTCCGATACCAAGTCTACTGAGTTTGTACATGAGAGCCTCCCTGCAGACTGTGTCGAACGCCTTACGATAGTCCACGAAGCAAGCGAATATTTTCTTCTTCAGCTTCTTTGTATACTTCTCGATGATCGTTGTAAGGGTCAGGATATGGTCAGAGCACTGGGCACCAGCTCTGAATCCGAGTTGGTGAGGGAAGTCGGGACAGACGACTTTACGGAATTCGATCAGCCTATCAAGGAGGAGGGATGCAAAGAGTTTTCCAAGGCAACTTCCGACTGTGATTGCTCTATAGTTATCGGGGTTCTGCTTGTCCCCCTTTTTGTGTAGGGGGGTAGTTATTGAGCAGTTCCAGGGGTAGATTCCTTGCGTTAGGCAACCATTGAATAGTTTCAGAAGGACTTTTTGGAGACCGAGTTTGGAGCTCTTGAGCATCTCGTTGGAGATAAGATCACATGAAACGCTTTTGTTATTCTGGAGCTTGTTGGTGACTTTCTCCAGTTCTTGGATAGTAAACTCTGTGTTGAGTTTTTCAAGTTCGACTGATGGCTCGAGGTGGTACTCGGTTCCCTGTTCACCAGCTTCGTTGGTCGAAGTGTTCGTTTGTAGTCCACCGTGCGAGGGGTCCTTGCACTTCTGATTGTATAGGTCGTTGAAGAACTTGTGAAATGCGATCAGGTCATATATGTCGAATGTATCGGGGTCCTTGCAAGCGGACGAGAGGTCTTTTAAAGCAGCCCAGTTGATGTTGTTGCTGAGGTTGATTTTCTCGTTAAGTTTGTATAGGTAAGCTCCCTTTCTAGCTCGTGTTTGTGCCCTGTATTCTTTCTTACGGAGGTAAAATCTTGCTCGGTTGGATTCCACGAGCATAGGATCGATGTGGGTGTTATTCTTGGCTCTTTCGTCTCTACAGACTAATCGTTTAGCATGCCTACAACTCCAATCAAACCATTTGTTTTTGTTAGTACTGGGCTTTCCACTTTTCTGGGTGGTAACTTGACTTGCCAGGTTAGTAAAGGTGGCAATCACAATTTTATTGAAACTGCGAATGTCGTCAGGGGAGGAAATATCAGTTTGAAGAAGAGAATCAACTTTTTCTTTGAATTGAGCGGTGTTCTGGGCTGACTTGAATTTTTCTGTGGTACCAAGTCCAGAGCAGGCATCTTTGGTCCACTTGAATGGCTTCGGGATCGATGCGAATTTGAGCTCCATTTCGTTCGAGATGTCGCCAGCCATCACAATGTTCCTTATGTTAGTGGTTAAAGTGGTGGATATTGGTCTGTGGTCAGAATAAGGGGTGAGGTCACCAACTTTGAAGAACCTTGCCCGATGAAGGAGGCTGTGGGACACGCAAATGTAGTCGACCGTACTTACTCCATTTCTTTGAATGCAAGTTGGACTGCCAAATATGTCCCCAATTGTCCTTCCGTTTAGGATTATCATTCCAGTTGTCTGAAGTAGCTCAATGAAGGGTTTGCCGTTGGAGTTGAGAATCCGATCTTGGTTGTTTCTAGAGGCTACCTCAGTAGGAGATATAGA
This sequence comes from Bolinopsis microptera, assembly GCF_026151205.1. Lineage (NCBI taxonomy): Eukaryota > Metazoa > Ctenophora > Tentaculata > Lobata > Bolinopsidae > Bolinopsis > Bolinopsis microptera. The sequence goes on along the minus strand of NC_087078.1, from coordinate 1,978,246 downwards.
ATGCTGGGGAGGATCGAGTTCAACTTGAAGGTCCCTAGACTCGCATGGTATAAGGAAGTCGTTCACTGTGCCGGTCCGCGCGTTCATGTCACCAAGTATGGCAGCATCTTCGGAGTCGGGGATATTTGATAGACACTCTTCTAGGTGCTCACAAGTGGTTGTATATTGTTCCATTTTGGAACGCATTCGTTTCTTGTATGAGCCATGAGCTGGCGAGTCGTACACATTGATAAGATTCAGATCTTTGTCAAGGTTGAAGTATTTGGCTTTAAGCTTTACGATGAGTATGTCGTCGCATTTGGAAAAATGAACTCTGACTACTCCTGCAGCCAAGTGCTTCCGGATCGCTGTGCACACGCCACCTGAGTTGCTATCCGATCTGTTGGCGTTGAAGCATTTGAATTCCCGCATAGAAACCTGTCCTTTAGTTTCTTGTAGGCAGACGATATCGTGGCCAGCTATGAGCTTCTGGACCTCGTCAATTTCGAATTTGACACCCTCAAATTTGTCACGCTGGTGGTTGATGTTCCAGCTCATGAGTTTGAGTGAGTGTCTCATCTTAGGGGGGCTATTCATCTCTAAACCTGTTCGTGCTGCGTCTGGATCTGTCCTTTGGTTGGTAGCTTACTCGAGGTAAGCGCATTGTTTTCCTCATTCCTTCACGGAGGCGCACCCACAGCATTTTTTGACCTCGTTCTCTCAGCTTGAACCCTTCGTTACTTGTGTACAAGTTTTGGTCACCGATGCTGTTATTTTGGAATGTAAAGATCCTATCTTTTGCAACCGGCTTGTGTTTGTGGAGCCAGCTCACATAGTCTTCAACATCTTTGTTGACTATGCTGATTCTCTCATTGAGGGCTTTATCGTTGCTCGATGGAATCAGTCCTGAGAAGCATATTTGGGCTTTGGTTGTGTTCATCAGGTGCTCGGAGAACTCCTCAACGATACTCACGAGACCAGATTTCTTTTTGAGAAGGTCATTTATCCCCGTGTGAACATATATGCATTCGGGCTTGAGTCGTTTGATGGTGCTGTTCAATAGCTTTGTTTTTTTAGTCGTATCCTCATAGCTGTCAAACCTGAGGCAGTGTACATTGAATTGACTATTGAACAGCTTAGGGTTGAAGTGATCAAAGTTACTATCGTGGATCAGAAGAACAGTGTGCTGTCTGTAACTTTCCCTTATTCGCCTGGAAGATTTGTTTCTACTCTCCTTGGCTTCACGACTCGGTTGATTAGGTTGTGCCTCGGATGCGGTGGTCTCTGAATGTTTTGACTCACTGCGGTTGTCCTGTCTGGTTGCTGGTACAGGTAAATTCTCTTTGTGGTTTTTGCTGTTCTTCTTGTTCGATGTAGTGAACGTCTCGGAGCCTCCATTCTCAACGATCTTGGACCACAGGATACCCTGTTCGCTTTCCCTGTTCGTATCATCGACAGAGGCCGGTGTGTCACGCTGGGCGGGCTTGTGGTTCGCCGGAGGCTGTGGTGAACTGGTGAGGGCCTGCGTCAGACTCTCATGGTTTACTTCAAGTGCCTCGATTCGGGTCCTATTTGAGGAACTTACAGTTTCAAATGACTGAAAGGCTAGATTGAGCTCACCCTTTAGCTCTTCAGCTGTGGCTTGTGACTGGTTCTTAGCAGTGTTTGCCACACTCTTGACTGCTTTCTTCAGATTGTCTTGGCCTAGCTCAAGTGTTTCGAACTGCCTTCTATTAGCGATATTCGTTGCTTCCAACTTGTTGAAGCAGTTAGCAAGCTCAGCTCTTAAGTCTGGAGAGGACTGAGTCCGCGTGTTGGCCACTTGGTTCAGAGTATTGTTCTGTTCATCTACTGCCTCTCTAAGTAGGTTGAGGTCAGCTCTTAGTTGGTTCACTTTGTCTTCAATCGGACTGAGCTTTTTCGCGACTAAGACTTCCAGCTTTTTGTCTGAGGCAGTAGGTGACGAGATGATCAGGTCAGAGATTGCCTTTTGTTGCAGTATCTCTTCTTTAAGCGTAATAATACTGTCTTGTAGCACTGTCACCGCCGCCTTTAACTCAGAGCATTGACTGCATTCGGTACTTATTAGGTGACCCTTGAGGGGCATATCGCCCGCAGTTTCCATGTCGTCGTTAATTTCAGTGGTTGGCCCGTTAGCGGATAATAGGCTCCCGGTATCAGGTGCGACTAAAGAATTCTGATGAGGACCAAGGGGGACGCGAGGGGAGGTGTTGTTGCTACCCTTTTTTTCCTTTTTCTTTCTGTGCGACTTTCCCTTTTTTTTCTTCTTCGCACTTCTAGTGCAAGATTGATCCTTGGGGGTACCAAATTGAAATTTGGTATCAGTGTTACCAGACAGAGGTCCATCAGGGGTTACGTAGTCGCCCGAATTGTGTGGGCTCGGTTGGTCACGGAGAGACGGTGTGTTGTGCAACTGTAAGATGTTGCGGGTTGAATTACTCTGATCATCCTCACCTGGATTTTCGAAAACTAGTCTAATCGCGTTACTGTTGCCACTACACTGATTACTACAAAACGAGATCAGAGCCTTTTTTCTTTCTTGGGCTGAAAGGCTCAAGGGAAGATAATTGGCAAGGAGTTCCATTCTGATCACTGTTTCTTCGAGTTTATTGATGAGATGAGTGAGTAATTTCACCGTGTTCTTGCTTCCTGTAGACTCACAAGTTTCGAGTAGGTCACAGAGTTTCTTTTTGTTGAGAGAGACATTGTTGCTACCCTTGAGTCCGAGAGATGTCATCAAAGTGGACAGTGAAGACTTCTTGTTAGAATTGGCTGCTCTCTTCAGGAGATCAAGGGTGATGTATTTCAGAGTGATCGAGGAGCCCTTGTCGAGACTGGGATCAGTGTGGTCCACTTCTTCATCGGCGAAGGACTCATTGTGGCTGGTGTCGTCCGGGGTTGCTTTAGTTGTCAGTGTGTCATATTCCGCAGTGCATCATATTCCGGTAAAATAAACATGGTCTTAGACTTAAGTCTTTGCTTAACTCGACATTATAAATAAGCACCTGCAACTGCATAGGAGGCACCATGTCCGGTAAGGGAGTACCGCTCTAGAGTCCTACCCTGGTGATTTGACCCCGCTCTAGGGTCCTACTGTGTGTGTGTGTGTGTGTGTGTGTGTGTGTGTGTGTGTGTGTGTGTGTGTGTGTGTGTGTGTGTGTGTGTGTGTGTGTGTGTGTGTGTGTGTGTGTGTGTGTGTGTGTGTGTGTGTGTGTGTGTGTGTGTTTGTGTGTGTGTGTGTGTGTGTGTGTGTGTGTGTGTGTGTGTGTGTGTGTGTGTGTGTGTGTGTGTGTGCTAAAGTGTCTCATATACTCTCCTTCTTTCCCACTCTCGCTCTCTCCACCCCCCCCCACCTCATAACAGATTTGCTATATAATTACTGAGTAGATCCAATTATTCGAGCTAAACGTTACCTCACCTAAAATGAAATTGTGTGATGTTACAAGTTTATTACTAGTTCATCATTCAGGACGATGTTTGGTTCCGCCCTCGTGTCCATGTTTAAGTGAGTCATGTGATTCGCCCTCGTGTCCACCCGTTCAGGAAAGTGTCACCCTTGTGTCCTCCGCCCTCGTGTCCGGTTCCCAATTAGGTAAGTACTTGAGGGGTGCTCAGAATTAAATACACTCAAATGCGGCCGGTTTCGACTGATCAGTGATCGTGTTCATACTTTTGCACTGTTTTAACGTTTGCACTGTTTATACTTTTGCAATTCAACTGCGATAGGCACGGGTTACACTAGTGATATAATATAATCAAAAGCTTTTGCTGTAAAGTGTAATCTTATGCGTGGCATAATTGAAACCGACTAATGTATGAGCACCCCTACGGCCAACAATGCTAAATAGCTAAATGTCTAAATGAAGCATGCACTGAAAACTGAACTACTAAAACAAATGACTCGTCCAGCCAGCTAGCCTTTAGTCAGTATACCAAATGTTATCAGCTGGTTACTAAGTTACAGCAATTTGATTCAAATTATCCTTCATTATGGTAGAATGACATGTGTAGGTCAGGAGGGGGTCTCTTAGAGAAATAACCACGGACAGCTGTGCAAATAATAACGGCAAAATTCTTAATTTTGTCCCGCAAATTGCCAACAATACGGTCGAAATGCGATTAAAAATCGATTCCGAAAATTTCATACAAACATTTTAAAAACTGGTTGAGTTATTTCAATTTTAATGAGAACACTTTCGCGAATATTGCGAATTGAGATACAGGTAATTTTGTTCATTTTTCAATAGATATAGAGTTATAACTCACAGAGAATGTACAATTTAGGCTTATCTTTCATATAAAGTTAAGTTCATGCCCAAATATGGGCATTGGGCATATGGTTTTTGGCATATAACTCAGCAATTTTTGTCCAATCTGGATGAAAATTCGTATACGAGTCCACTAGTTACAAGTTGAAGTAAATCCGGAGTCTGGACCCCCGCAAAGGTTTGGTCATGGGCCCTAGTTTGTTGGTCAACTTCTATTTCGAAATCAGGGTGAACCCCCTCCCCCCCCCCCCTTAAACGTCGAACAGTTATAACTCGTAAAGTACCGCCATTTTGTGTCCTTCGCCCTCGTGTCCTATACCAGTAACTATAATATAGAGAGCCAGATCGAACGCAAATAATTATACTTAAAGCTTAGTAAGTTAAAACTTAAGTTCGACCGTTATAAATTGTTTAAGCCTCATTAAGAGTCATTAGCCAACTTAGTAAACGTGTGGTCGATTATAACCGCTAGTAATTTTTATTTTTATTATTTCATAGTAAGGATAACAGGCAGGTGTTTCAATAATATTCTAATTTTTCCTGCACTCTCGGAATTATGCAATTATTTTGCTGCTTCGGTTCCTTTTGGCGTCTACATTTGAGTTGGAAAATGGAAGACATACTTTTTTCGGACCTTTCTCTTGAGGGCCCCAGACCTCTGGTAATCCTGGACATATTAGACTAGTCGGCTTGTTAGATTTTAACCCAAATAAACCAACAACCATATTCTTGAGAAATGAGTTGGGAAACTTTGGGAAACTTTGGGAAACTTTAGGAAACTTTGGGAAACTTTGGGAAACTTTGGGTTACTTTATGTAACCCATCTAGAGAGTATACCGTTGAAAAGGCCTTTTCCGTGTATAAAATAAGGCAACGATATGTTGCTCATAAATGTTTCACACTCATTTCCTAGCTAGAAATAATGGAGAGGTCAATGTCAAACTTATTGGTTCTTCTTTTAATATCTTCATCTCAGTCGGGTAATTTTGCAGCATAATAACTTAATAACACTTTAAACAGTATAACAGAGTTTTAATCCATATGATTTTATCAATTATAATTTTATTGATTTTGCTGTAGATTTGCAATTATTGAAATTATCACTCATAACAGATTTATCTGAATAACTATTTTGACAGGGTACAATAAGAAGTTCCAAAAGCTACGTTATTGTACAGCATGCATAAATAACACCCTTCCAATTCAGGGTGTATAGAAGAGGGAGATCGTTACAGAGGCAAGTTAACTGTGACAAAGTCAGGTCTTACTTGTCAGAGATGGGAGTCTGAATCTCCTAACGTGACAAAGTCAGGTCTTACTTGTCAGAGATGGGAGTCTGAATCTCCTAACGTGACAAAGTCAGGTCTTACTTGTCAGAGATGGGAGTCTGAATCTCCTAACGTGACAAAGTCAGGTCTTACTTGTCAGAGATGGGAGTCTGAATCTCCTAACGTGCCTACAAAGTCAGGTCTTACTTGTCAGAGATGGGAGTCTCAATCTCCTAACGTGCCTACAAAGTCAGGTCTTACTTGTCAGAGATGGGAGTCTGAATCTCCTAACGTGCCAAAGTCAGGTTTTACTTGTCAGAGATGGGAGTCTGAATCTCCTAACGTGCCTTGTAGCTGTGACAAAGTCAGGTCTTACTTGTCAGAGATGGGAGTCTGAATCTCCTAACGTGCCTACAAAGTCAGGTCTTACTTGTCAGAGATGGGAGTCTGAATCTCCTAACGTGCCTTGTAGCTGTGACAAAGTCAGGTCTTACTTGTCAGAGATGGGAGTCTGAATCTCCTAACGTGACAAAGTCAGGTTTTACTTGTCAGAGATGGGAGTCTGAATCTCCTAACGTGCCTTGTAGCTGTGACAAAGTCAGGTCTTACTTGTCAGAGATGGGAGTCTGAATCTCCTAACGTGCCGGATTTGACAAATGATTATAATGAACAGTTGTGAGTAATTTTGATTTGCTGAAGTTTGATAAATACTTAGAGTCAAAATTTCACCCAAAGACCGCTCCCACTAAATCGCCCGCCCAGCTAATCTTTTTAAATTCTTGTGAAACAGTAAAATAAAAACCCTGCTGATATGACTATGAGCGTAATGTCCTTCAATGTATTTTGGACGCTGATTTCGAATTACTGGTACACACTTTTCCCTGTGCTGTTGTGGACAAGTCACGTGATAATTTGACAAATAAATATTTTCAGCTTTACAAAATTTGGACTCGAAGAGAACTTCTGCCGAAATCCAGACAAGTATGTAAATGAGCCTGTATAAGTTGTAAGACTCTAATTTTTCCGATGTAAAATCAAGCATCAAGACTTCACTAGATTTTAAATAAGTCTTTTAGATGAGCTCTGAGTTTGAGCGAGAAGATTTTAGTTGTTGGGTATTAAATGCTTAAATGGGACCACGTTGTACAGCTAGGGGGCCACGTTATACAGCTAGGGGGGGGGGGGGGCAACGTTATACAGCTAGGGGGCCACGTTATACAGCTAGGGGGGGGGGCAACGTTATACAGCTAGGGGGCCACGTTATACAGCTAGGGGCCACGTTATAGTTATACTGCTAGGGGCCACGTTAACAGCAAAGTGGGAACACGTTATACAGATAGGGCCACGTTATACAGCTAGGGGAACCCACGTAATACAGCAAGGGGCCCACGTTTATACAGCAAGGGGACACGTTATCCAGCTAAGAGGACCACCAAAACAATAGGGCCACGTTATAATAAACAGCTAGGGCCACGTTTATACCAGCTAGGGGCAAGTTATACAGCTAGGGGGCCACTTTTCAACAGCTAGGGGCCCACGTTATACCAGCTAGGGGCCACGTTATACAGCTAGGTGTACCACGTTATACAGCAGGGGCCACGTTATAACAGCTAGGGGCCACGTTTATACAGCTAGGGGCCACGTATACATCTAGGGGCCACGTTATACAGCTAAGTGGGACAACGTTCTACAGCTAGGCCACGTTATACAGCTAGGTGGACCACGTTATACAGCTAGGGGCCACGTTATACAGCTAGGGCCACGTTATACAGCTAGGGGCCACGTTATACAGCTAGGGGGACCACGTTATACAGCTAGGGGCCACGTTATACAGCTAGGGGCCACGTTATAGTTATACAGCTAGGGGCCACGTTATACAGCTAAGTGGACCACGTTATACAGATAGGGGCCACGTTATAGTTATACAGCTAAGTGGACCACGTTATACAGATAGGGGCCACGTTATACAGCTAGGGGCCACGTTATACAGCTAGAGGGCCACGTTATACAGCTAAGTGAGTTGGACCACTTTATACAGATAAGGGGCCCACTTTATTATACAGCTAATGTTGACCCACGTTATATAGATAGGGCCACGTTATACAGCTAGGGGCCACGTTATACAGCTAGGGGCCACGTTATAGTTATACAGCTAGAGGGCCACGTTATACAGCTAAGTGGACCACGTTATACAGATAGGGGCCACGTTATACAGCTAGGGGCCACGTTATAGTTATACAGCTAAGTGGACCACGTTATACAGATAGGGGCCACGTTATACAGCTAGGGGCCACGTTATACAGCTAGGGGCCACGTTATAGTTATACAGCTAGAGGGCCACGTTATACCAGCTAGGGACCACGTTTACAGGTTAGGGACCGCGTGGTATTAGGGCGCGTAATAGAGGGAGAATTTATTCACTATCATGTATGAGTGACGTGGCCACATGAATCCCACACTGGAACTACAATCGCAACATCAATGGCCACCTCATTACGAGAATTCCTTTGAGTGAAAATGCAGCTAGACTATGGAACCTCCTCCCACGATCAAGTGAACAGTTAACTGCTCTAGGACTCTTCCAGGTATCACTTCTCGATTTTTGGAGACCTTTCACGATAAACCCCGCCAACCAAAGGATACACCGCCATCACCAACAACTCACATTCCTGGAATGGAATCTACAGAAAGATCTGAACCAGGAAGTGAATGGAGGACGTACTATGTACTATTTACTGTTTCCAAAGCACTCTCTGTCAACCAACTAAAGTAAGTAAGTCCACGGTAAAATCTGATTTCAATGCCAAACTTGCTGTTTGCTCTTTTAAATACGGGGCAAGACATTTCCAACCATTGTTACTAATATGTGAGTCTTCTACACCTGGTCCCCTTACTGTAATCACCGTGATTAACATAGTCTACTCACCCTGGGTCCCCCTTTATGTCATCACCGTGATTACCATAGTCTTCTCACCCTGGTCCCCAATACTGTAATCACCGTATTAACATAGGTATTCTCACCCAGGTCCCCTTTTACAGTAATCTCCGTGATTACATAGTCTTCTCACCCTGGCCCCTTTACGTAACACCGTGATTAACATAAGTCCCCCGTGGGGGCCCTATGTGGGTAACTATTTAAAGGTCACATACGGACACTTCACTCAGACCACCACAGCCTTGGTCCACAACCGCGGCGGTTACAGGTCTCTTCTGGTGTATTGTGGTACGTTCCACATCTCTGTTATAAAAGGGGAAGACTGATAACGGCATGGCTGGAAAAATGCGGTATCTCACATGTTACCCGGTTGGGAGCGTACTTAAACACGCTTATCTATACCTTGACATATTTTCATCGCCTCAATCAATTCTTTAAAATCTATGATGCAATGCCCGAGGCCTTGCAGCAGTAACCGCAACAGAAACAGCAGACTACCAACGAAAAAAATTTATTAAATACAGAATAAATGTTAATTAATCCGCGAATCAAACGCTCGCGGATCGCACTTTCCTCACAAACCAGCGCTCTCAAAGAATGGAATAATTGCTATGCCACAGGGATCAAACATTGTAATGAAACGCTGCATTAAGATAGCCAATTTGCATAATGGCAAAGGCAAAATGCAGCGATTTTATAGGACAGATCCAACTGTTGCGACGTTTGACTACCTATGGCAGCGTTGATCGAAAACCTGTTTCAGCCCCCCCCCCCCCCTGGGATGATCAATTATATTATTTTGCTGAGTGGTTTCTTAAAAACAATATCTTCAAGAAGAACGCGAGACGTGATCGTGTATTATTCTGTATTTAATAAACTATCTTAGAAATAGGGCAGTCCGAGTTTCTTCCTCTTCTTTCAAACGTACGCGACATCTGTAACACTCGTGCATACCGAATTTTTTGGCAGTCCTTGAAAATTATGCCATGACAAGAAGGGAGCCATTTTAAATAATAGGAATATTAATTCAAGTTTTCCATCCTTCACCTCGGGACCTCCGGCTCCAATGACCCCGAGAACCCTTGTCTAAAGAAAAGGTGATAATAACCACGGAAGTGTACAAAAGTCCACCTCTGTTACTCGATACGACTTTGCAGATTTTTTGAGAGGAACGTGCAGAGATGAGTGTTGACTATTACTCATCGGAATGTCATGACACCTCATTGCCATACAATAGACCATTTGTATAACAAACATAATAAAGAATATGGACAACATTACTTCTATCACCTAAAGACCTTTCATGCCTTGCCCCATGTCGATACCCAAATATCCAGTATTGGACACCAAAAAATTGGACGTGTTTGATCCCTGTAGAAAATGTCTGTATGGTTTCTCTGATTGCTTAACTGAACGAGTGTGGTTGCAGAGGGGATACTACCGAGCAGTCAGTAACCCAGACTCCGGTCTTTTATTGTGCTCAACAGCCTGGTGTGTCTCATATCCACAGTTAACAAAAACATAAGACAACCTGTTCTTTATCAATACATTAGTGCAATGATCACTAATTGGCGAACATTCCTATATAATACTACGGCGTCCTAATTTGTCACTGTCAACAAAGTTCGAAAAATAAACCAAATTTAATGACAAATCTTATCGCCCCTAATATATCTTCCGTTCGTCGGTTAGATTACCTGGTCATAGATTGGGCCACATATTGTGTCTCATTGTGGTCACTCCATAATCGGGCCCTTATATAATTGCGTGCATTTAAGCATGCTTAAGAATCTTAGCAACCCTTTAGTCTTGTGTGTAAGCGATCGAATGGTCACAGTACACTGATAATTCCATTTAAAAACGAGACAACTAACTTTTAAATTTAAAGCGAACATCGACAGATTATTAACACCCACTTGTTTATCGCACGTTTCTAATAATAATAAACATATCCCTGTTTGTTTTTTTATGAATATGGACTGCACCTCCCACCTCTAGTTTGTGATAACACTAAGACTGTTTAAGACGGTAAGTGACGAGATTTTTCGTTCACAATGATTTCCGTTCAGCACTATATTTTTGTGAATATTATGGCCAGGTTTGAGTCAATTTGTGACAATAAAATAACTGTACAAAGTGAAGATGAAGTTGGATGTCCCGGGCAGATTTTACTGCTATATACCAACCACATTGAAAATGTGTCCACAAGCGCAAGGGCAATGTCGGTTTTCACTGGATAAGAAATGCGATCAGTTAAGATTGCCCAAATAATATGGATGAGTGTAATCTTGACTGTGACCTAGGCAACATAGCTCTCCAAAATCCCTCATAAAATTGAATGCTCTCTCGTGTTCTGAAAACTCATCTATTGGATAGCTGTTTTGATTCGACTGAAGGAACGGGTTTATAAAGCAATGAAACGCACAGCCATTAACTAATTTATTGCGAAGAACTGATAGACTTCTTTGCTACAAATAATGCATATGACTTTTATTATGGGGAGTTTTTTATCTTTGCTTCATCGTGCTGGCAATCCCTCGTTCTCCGATATACTGCAGGCTATTGTGTTCCTCTGACTGGTGGAGGTCGAGCGTTTACTGCGATATTTTTGGTGGTGATCTTCTCTTTTGCAAGTCCGGATCTCTCTTGATAGTTTCCTTTGATGAGTATGTAAGAGCATCCAGTAGCACTGTATCATTTATTCAGGATTCTTATAAGCCAAAATTTTAAGTTCCTTGCATCATTTTCACCTCAACTTGATTCATGCAATACTTCCAGTTGTAAAGCTTCCCCAAATGAACACATTTTCAAATCGAAATCTTCATGGTGAACATTGCCGAAAATCCCTTTTTTGAGCTCCTTTGATGAGACCGACCATTAACAGATCTGCATAATAAACAAATTCTTTCCAAACCGGACTACTGACTACATTACAACAGTGCTGGATGATTTGAAGCAAATAACAAATATGCCTAGATCTTCGACTTCATAAATGAATTGGGCAATTACGGGACAACGCCAATCTCCATAAGCATAATTCAAGGATCAAATCTTACCGAGCTTTTTAAAATTGGGTATTTGTACTCTGGCCATATCTGTGTCTGTGCTGAGTTTCAGTATCATATATGTTTAATTAAGTGTGAAGCAGAACAATCAGACAGCACTTGCAAACGACAACCAGGGAGATCATCAGCAAAACAAAGACTTCTCCTTATCAAGGTCTGCTTATGATCGGATCTCAACTGGTAAAGCTGGGTGTCCCTATTCATAACCGCCTAACTATTTCATCGGCACTGAACGGAAGTTCATGAACCAGAATATATATTTGAAGTTTTCGCCCTGTTTTTGATGCCCCATCAACAGTTTGCCTTAACCCAATATTTTACAGTGTTAGTATATAAATAGTCAACAGAAAGGTTCATATATTATTAGTGGCTTATTGTTAATAGAATTAACAAAGAAGTTAATCCATCTGGACCAAACAGCAAGAAATGAAATTTGAAACAATATAATCGGTCCCATGAATTTAACAGACTGAGGACAGCTGACGAAAATCTCATAAAATAAACATATTATATGAATAATATGGGTCAGAAAGTTATTGACACAAAAGTAGGTAAAAGCATTTACCGCATATGACCCGTAAAATGTAAAATGAAACAAAATGTAACTTGTTTTTCTATCACTATTACCTTGAAAAACATCATCATTGAGTGCTATTCATGCTGCTGATATTATCACGGAGAATCCTTTAACTGCTCAAGAGGTTTATCCAATGATAAGCAACATTGCTGCAAATTGTAAAAAAAAAATAGATAAAGACAAGATGAAAACAAATTTGACAACGTATTCAGTTTTGTTATATGATTAACTGCTGTATGTTAGTTTTTTTATGTTCGTTTTGTTAGACCCTGTTTTAAATTAATTGTGTGTTATTCAATATACCTGTTGCTAATAAGTTTATACTATTCAGCTGTTAAATTTTTGCTTTATTTTTATTTGCTTTCAGAATAAAAAAGCACAAAAAAATCATAATAAAGAAATAGAAAAAAAAAAAAGGCAACGAAATCAGTTTTGGGATAGTGATTAAGCTGCTGAATATTAGTTTTATGTTTCCGTTTTTGTTAGTTAATAGTTTTTATTACTTGTTGTTTTATACAATATTCATGCTGCTACTACTTATAAACTATTCAGCTTGTTAAATTTTTCTCATTTTATTTGCTTCAGAAATATAAATTAAACAAAAAATCCAGAATGAAAGAAAAAGAAAAAAAAATTGGCAATGTATTCAGTTTTGGGATAGATTAAGATGCTGTATATTGTTTTAAGTCCTTTTTGTTAGTCAGTTGTTTAATATAATTGTGAGTAATTCATATTCATTGCTGCTAATATTTATATACCTATTCAGCTGTTACATATTGCTCATTTTTATTGCTTTCAGAATACAATTGAACAAAAAATCAGAATAAAGAAAGAAAAGAAAAAACATTGACTACATATTCAGTTTTGGATATGATAAAGCTGCTGTATATAAGTTTTTATGTTCCGTTTTGTTTAGTCAATTGTTTTAATTAATTGTGTGGTTTATTCAATATCATGATGCAAATACTATATACGATGTCAGCTGTTAAATTTTTGCTCATTTTTATTTTGCTTCAGAATAAAATATTAAAACCAAAACATTCGAATAAGAAAGAGAAAAAAAATTGGCAACGTATTCAGTTTTGGGATATGATTAAGCTGCTGTATATTTGTTTATGTTCCTGTATTTGTTAGTCAGTTGTTTAATTAATTGTGTGTTATTCAATATTCATGCTGCTAATATTTATTATACCTATTCATGCAGTTGAATTTTTTGTCTTTTTATTTGCTTAAGAGTAAAATTTAACAAAAAACGAATAAAGAAAAGAAAAAAAATTTGCAACATATTATTCAGTTTTGGGATAGATAAAACTGCTTATATTTAGTTTTTTATGTTCCGTTTTGTTAGTCACATTACTAACGTTGTTTTATTAATTGTGTTCTGGCATGAGCACATTGCACTAAATTTAAACAAAAAAATAGAATAAAGAAAGAGAGAAAACAAATTTGACAACGTAATTCAGTTTTGGGATATGATAATCATAAAGCTGGCTGTATGTTAGTTTTTATTATCGTTTTGTTAGTCATTGTTTTTATTATTGAGAGTTTTATTCAATATTCATGATGCGTAATGTTTATATACTTTTCAGCTTGGAAATTTTGCCTTTTTTTTTATAACTTTCTTAAGAATAAAATTTAACAAAAAAAAAAAATCATAATAAAGCAAAAGGAGAAAAAAAAATTGACATTGACACGTAATCATATTTGGGATATGATAAATCAAAAAGCTCTGTGTCTTGAGTTTTTATGTTCCGTTTGTTAGTCAGTTTTTTTTTATTAATTGCGTGAATATATGTTGTTCAATATTAATGTGCAATATTTAATTAACCTGGTGAACCATCATGCTATTTTTATTTATGTTCATGAATCCGAAAGGAAATTTGGCGGAATGACAGGCTGAGCGCCGCCCAGTATATAATATATACCATTCACTGTTAAATTTTTTCTCTTTTTTATTTTGTATATGCTGGAGAGTTATATAAAATAGAACAAAAAATCAAAAAAAAATTTGACAGCGTACTTAGAGTAGTTTATGGATAGGATTAGGTTATGATAAAACTGCTGTAATAATTAACATTATTTTAAGTTATTATGTTCCGTTTTTGTTAGTCAGTTGTTTTAATTATTTTTGTGTTATTCACTTTGACCAAAACCCATAATCATGGGTATAGTGGACCGTTGGCGTTTCCAGTTTCTCTCTTTTCCAAACAAAAGAAATGATATTAATTTGAATAATCGTCCGCAAGATGCAATATTGATACGAAAATCATGAAATCGTCGCTCGCTTTTCCCATTCTGCATTCCACATTCATTCACTTGCTTACGAATTTAATACAGCTTGATAGAATTTGGAAAAAGATAACACTGGACAACAGTCCACTTTATACTAATATCTACCCATGATTAAGTTTTTGGTCAAATATCATCTCTTTATTATTAAATATATAAATGTCAGGATAATAAAAATTCTACAAAGTCGAAATGTAAACTCATCCTTCAATAAATTAATATTAAAAAGTAGGTAAAAGATTTCGAAATTTTTCCTTTAGAAACAATTCCTTGTGTAGGCATAACAGGGATACCAAAACCCCACCAGTATCAGAAACTAGGTTTTCCAACTGAATGGGAATATTCAGAGATTGTGACTTGCTGACGAGGACATCGAGAAACTGAGAATTTTCCTTCTCTACAGTGAAGGAGAATCTCAAGACTGGAACCTCACAAATAAAATGAAAGTAAAACTGAATTCAGTACCTCTACCTACGAAAATAAATCTGATAAAGATACAAAACGGTCAGCCATTAGCTAATAACAGAACCATGGCGAAGTAACAAACACTAGGTTCCTTACTCTAGCACTAGAAGGACATTCCAAAAGGAAAGAATCCTAGCTGAGATTGCTTTTAAGAACTTTGAAAAAGTTTGGCTGTCTTGTAAAAAATATCCATGAGAGAAAGCTGAGTTATGTGGCATTGCTCAAGTTTTATTACTGTATTGATTTTATAACTCAAAAAGTTAGAGTCCTAAGAAAGCAACCATGGAGAAAATGGACACACTCCAACGTAGACACCTCAGGTCCATTTTAAACATCAAATGGCCTAAAGGTTATGATAAGCAATAAAGCATTGTATGAAAGGTGCAAATTGAAAAGTTATCCAAGCGATGAACACCAGCGGTTGGAAGATTTTTGGACACATTCTCAGGAGTATGGAGAACACCCCCAGCCCAAACGGCTCTCGCTCATTTAGCTATTGAATTCAGATAATTTATTCATTGGAAGATTGGGAGACCTAGAATAACCTTGTTTATATTATTTTTGTTTTATTAATTTTTTTATCTACCTTCCTATACTTTCAACATCATATCACACTTCACCCGCACACCTTCTCACACATTAATGACCATTTCAGACCTGTATCTAATGTATCTGGAATCTGACGTATTGAAATACCAATTTTGACTCTATATCCACAGTTATTCACCATAATTTTTTTTTGGATTTAGATTAATTCGATGTAATGGGTCCAAGTTACTGCGGACATAGTTCACTATGTGTTTACCGTGTTTGGGTGCCCATCATATTTTACAGATGGGGGCGATATTTTGAACGATTCTATTTTATATTCATCTATTGCTGTACTCTGTAAAATTTGAAAAGTATTTAATAAAAAAAAGCGGGTCTCATCACTGATACTGTCGCATTAAAAATGACTGAAAAATTGTCATGTGACAATTACCTCAGCATGAGTGATGAGGAAGTAACCAAGATGTTTTTAACTCTGGGTGTTTGTCAAGCTTCCATAAAAATGTGTTTGAATAAACGTAGGCAGTAGCCATTACATAACTACAAGAAATTCGAATCAATGATATACAGTTTTAATTTCAATTATATTTCTGATGTTTTTAATAATTGATAATCAAAGCACAAAGCTTATATTAGTTTCTTTCTCGATGTTGAGTACAAATTGATGTCCAGAAATGTATTAAAAGCATGCCTTATCTGTTAACAACTCCAGCATAATATATTAGTCCCAAACCGAGTAACTTTAGACGTTTGGGGAAAACATACCAAATATCTTACAATCAGTATTCAGTATCACTAAGGGGAAAAATACAGGTTTTTGTTCGCCAGAATGTCCAAGCTTCGTTTCTGTGGTTTCAGAAACATTTTTACGACAAAAAATAGCAATATTATAACTACTTTTTTGTAACTTTGAGGTCCAATAAATATAAATAAAAATGAATAAACGCATTTTTGATGTCATTAAAAACTACACAAGAATTCAAGAGAACGATTTTATGTCAAGCAGTCAAGCATCAAAAACAACCCTATGTTCCCTGACTGACATTTGATCAAAATGAGCCTGAAAAGGACAATTTCAGCTTTTTTGACTTTAAAAGGTCTAGGTTATTTAATACACCAGCCTTTTGAGATAGGGTAATGAAATCTTACACCCATGTAGAACAGTACAGAAACAGATTTTTTGAAAAATTGTAGCTTGCTATCTCAATGATTAGCTAAATTATAGATGTGGATACTGGCGGGGAGGTGATAATTGTTTGTTTACATTAATAGTGAGCACATGTTCAGGAGGCTGAGGAGGTGATAATTTTTTGTTTAAATTTTAGGGCGAGCACATGTTCAGGAGGCTTAAGAGACGCTTGTAACGCCTTCTTGTTACCCCCCTGTGAGGGCCCCGAATTATTTTCTGAACGAAAGCTCAAAAATAACCGAGAAATCGACCTTTTTATTAACTCCTTTTGATGACCGTTTCTAACCTAAAATTGCACGAAAAATCGATTTAGCTAGGTTTCAGAACCTATAATGAACACTTCCTTATCCCTCAAAATCGATGTTTTATAGTTTAGAATGCGAGCAACTTAAGCAACATATATTTTAATCCTTCGGTTCTGCAGCTCTTGATCTAGGGCTGAAACCGAAAGATCGAGGCAATCCTCACCTTAACTGATCGAACTTGAGCGAAGAGCAGAGTACGACAAAACACAGCAGGTAAGCAACTCATTTTTGTGACTGTTCCTCACCTGTACAACGTTGCACGAGAAATCGATTTGAGTTGGTTTTACAGCCCAATAACGCTTCCTTGTTCCTCAAAATTCTTGTGTTGCTCAAACAAAGAACATGTTGATTCTGCAACCAAAGAACAAGGTGATTGTCTTGTTAACAACTCGAACAGGTTCTATCACAATTTTCAGAGCAGAGCACGATACTACGATAGCAAAGTCAAAAGAAACACAATAAAGGTAGGTGACCAACACCATGATAGAACAATCGAACTATCAACTCAATTATATTTATTCTGAACGTACGGGCAGCCATGCGCTCCGTGATCCCGACCAATTGTAATAAAAGTGTCCTGTCGCGTGAGGATGATCCGTCCAATCACGAACAGGAAGAGTGATCAGACGGATATTATATCGTATGTTTTCTTTCCTTATCTGTATTTTACCCTCTGTTGACATTGTTATCTCTACTACAGCTTGGCAATTTCAAGGTGCTCCTATCTGCACCGAGGTACACACGCCATGATTACGTCATGCAGAACTAAAAATTCTGTGATCCGTGATCGTTATAATGTAACTGTGCCCACTGCCCATAAACAATGCAAACTGTTGGGGGGGGGGGGGGGGGTGGTGTAGGAACTTATCGTCCAGTCATGAACAGAATATTAACATAATTTTTTAGTTATTTAAGTAGACCTGGTCATTTTTAAAAAATCACTTTCCAACTCCCTTAAAAAAACAGGGTTCAAATTGACAAGTTGGGCACACCCGAATGCGATGTCGCTCAGATAATATTATAAGGCAACATCTTCGCCACAACTTTGTTTCCCAAAATCTTGTACCGCTTCAGATAGCCAATGGAGCGTTCCACGTGGATGCGGGCGATGCTGAATTTTCTGCTGGCTGCTACTTCTTCCAGCATGAACTGAGTCTTGCCCCACATCCCCGCTGGGATTCTTAACTAACCGGAAGATGTTTTGAGCATTCTGGTTTAGTCAGTCATGTCGCTCCTTTCAATTATATTTACTTAGAAAATTAGTGGAATTTGATAAATCTTAAATGAGGGATCTTTTACGTATAACATATGATGTCAGAATTCTAGCTTGGATTTTTGCAGACGTAATATGTGTCATGTGAACGGTCCCTTATTGTAATGGCATTGTCTTTTAATGTTAGTATTAATAAGTTATAATATACATACATGCTACATGAAGAGGTCTCCTCCTAGTCGTTGGAGTGGCCTGCATCACACACATCTCTTCTACGGCGTAACATGTTCCTCCATTCCACTCGCTTTAGAGCCAACTGTTTTACTGCATCTCTGCTGATGTTATCGACACCTGTAAATTCAGCCGCATCCTCGAGTACACAGGCCATCCAGCCTTTGCGGGGTCGTCCTCTCAGTCTCTTTCCATAGTTTGGTTTCCAATCCAGTAAGAAATTGGGAAACCGCGTCTCTGGCATTCTGACAACATGTCCGTACCACCTTAGTCTAGCCGCACCGATGAAAGTTTCGATAGACTTAATTCCAGCACGCCTGAGAACTTCTTCATTGGAGACATGGAAGAACCACTTTATCTTCAAGATTCTTCTCAGGGAGGTCAGATGGAAGACCTCAAACCGTTTCATCTGCTTCTTTGTTGTGTTCCACACTTCAGCTCCATATAACAGAATAGTAATAACAGCAGCCTTGTAGATACGGATTTTGGTGGGCGTTCTTATAGTTCGACTGTTCCATATCTTCCAAAGCTGATGGAACGCACCATTAGCACGCTGGATCCTGATGTCAAGATCTCGGTCAATGGTACCATCCCCACTGATGTTGGCACCAAGATAAACAAAGTTGCTGACCTGTTCAACAGGTTCTCCCTCCACTGTTAGCTTTATACTGTCTCTTTCGGTGTAAGGTCGCTGGGACGCACACTTGCTGATCGCCATGCATTGTGTCTTTTTAGCGTTGATCTTTAACCCAGCATAAGAGGTGTAATAAGCTATAAGATCAGTGGACTCTTGCAGCCCTTCTTCAGTATTGTCCATCACTGCCAGATCATCAGCGTAGTCACTATCCATGATAACTTTTTCATCTGCACCCTTTAGTTCCTTTTGCAGTACAGCACCATGACTGATTGCCTTGTGAACCTCGGCCAGAAAGATTCCAAAGTTCAGACAAAAATTAAATACAGGGGGCCCCTGGATATCACCCTGTCCAGTGCCCGAATTAACAGAGAACCAATCAGACATTTCACCATTAACCCTGACAGCACTCATGGTTCCGTTGAAGAATGCCTGAAAAATTCTAACATATTTCTCAGGAAGTCCATAGTGTCTCATGCTTGACCAAATAAACTCTCTTCTGATGGAATCAAACGCTGCCTTAAAATCAATGAAATTAACATAAAGTGGAATGTTAAACTCAATGCAGTTGTGAATAATGGTGCGGATGGAATAAATCTGATCAATACATGAGCGGTTCCGTCTGAACCCACACTGATTTTCCCTAAGAAGACACTCCATTCCAACATCCAGCCTCTTAAGAAGAACCATTTGAAGAACCTTAGAAGACGTTGCCCTAAGAGTTATACCCCTATTATTGCAGCAGTATGAGGTGTCTCCCTTCTTTCCGATAACCACTATAACACCTTTAAGCCAATCCTCAGGGATCACCTCTTCCTCCCATACCTTTTTAAACAGTAGCTCTAGTTGGCCAACAAGAGCACTTCCACCATACTTAAGTTGTTCATTAGTTATCTCATCAACCCCTGCACTTTTGCAGTTCTTCAGTTTCTTTAGAGCATAACTAATCTCATCTCTAGAAGGAGGTCCATCAGAACAAGAAAGGTAGTCAAAACTCGGTTGTGAGGGCACACCATCGAGGTCATCAAGATTGGCATCCGATAGTGGAGGATTTAAGAGCTCAGTAAAGTGCTCCTTCCACCTTTCCTTCTGACTGTCCGGGTCTGTAATAAAATGACCATCCTTATCCCTAACTGACATAGGTACCCACTTTCTTCTTCTTTTTCCCAGAAATCTTCTTTATCTTATCCCAAACTTCCCTTTGCTGGCCTTTCTTAGAAGCCTCCTCTAGATCAGTCGCTATTTTAGTAGCCCAGTTGTTGTCGTCAATTTTACAACTTTTCTTAACTAATTTATTAAGTTTAGAGTAGGCTGATCTATTGTCGTTTGAAGTGGGATCCCTCCGTTTGAACATTCCCCGTTGCTCTATCAAATTCTTAGAGGTTTGCGAAAGGTGTTGTTCTTTAACCTTCCGGGGACGCTTTCCAAGCACTTCCATCGAGACATCAGTGACTGTCTGCTTGAAATTATCCCACATGTCCTCAAGGTTGACCTCATTAGCCAGACAATCAAAACGGTTCTGAAGAGCCACGTTGTACTCTTGAACCTTAGACGAGTTTCGCAAATGTTCGATAGCAGGCACATCGTGCCTTTTAGCAGTGATCTTAGCTACCGACTGCAGTTTGATTTGCAGCCGTCCACGAACAAGATAGTGATCTGAACCAATGTCAGCCCCACGACATACCTTAACATCGAGTAGCGAGTGTTGGAATCGTCCACTAATACAAATATGATCTATTTGATTCACAGTTAACCCGTTAGGAGACCGCCATGTACCCTTGTGGATGTCTCTATGCTGGAACAGAGTTCCACCAATAACAAGTTGATTGGCTGCACAGAAATCCATGAGCCTGGTCCCATTGTCGCTTGATGAACTATGGAGAGATTCTCCACCAATAACTCCCTCGAATCCATATCTGTTTGAAGTAACTTTTCCATTGAAGTCACCCAGTAGCAGTTTCAGATCATGTCGGGGCAGTTCACCAAACGTGTCTGTTATGATATAGATGTTATAATATAGATGTTATAAATGATGAATTGGTTATTGTATTCCTAGTATAGATCCCAGAGTAATTTTTTGTTCGCTACTAGATACTATTAATATCACAGGGCAGAGGATACTATGTCGCGACAAATATAATAGAGCAGTCTGGTGGGGATTAGAATTGGACCTATCCGTGTATAACAGTGTAGGTGCATATAGGGCCCTGCGATGATATCAAAGTGACCCAAATTGCAAATCGATGTATTTTGGACACTGATTCCAAATCTGAAATCCCTCTATGACATTGCTTCCCTAATAGTTTATTTGTTATTGTTGATTAACAAAAACACTGCTATTTTCTTATTTTGGACACCAGTTAAACGCAAACAGCAAATTCTACTGTTTATGGCCAGAGTTTGGAGTAATACGGTTTAAGTTTATAGTTACCTAGCTTGCTAGTCTTTTTTGCTGAGAAGCGAGCAAGAGACCAGCAAGCTTGAAGCTAGCCTAGATAACCTAGCACTGCTTGCACAATGCACAGTCTACTGCAGTCCACAGTGCAAAATGTTCTATGCAAAGATTCTATGTTCAAGCTGCCTTTGAATATTTTTGTTTTGATTATGTCGATGCACAGTTAAACCAATGTGTTTTAGTAATAAGAAGTGATGATATTTTATTTCAGTGCCACAAGGCCCTGGTGCTACAACAGCGAAAGCACAAATCCTAGATGGGAGTACTGTGAAATACGGTCTGTTTGTAAAAGTGAGAATAACAAAAACAGAAATAAATGTATATAGCCATAACGGCGTGGAGCAATATGCACGACAGTCCGCCTCAGAGCCTCTGTTATCTTAACCAATAACCACAGCTCTGGGTCTGACCCTATTTCCAACCTTGACCGTAACTATACTGAGGCACGAGGTTCTGAGAACACTGCTACTGTTAAACACTATAAACTCGGCACGGAGAAACGTCTTGGTATCTCTTAATTCAGATATCTTCAAACACACAGTCTTATACCATTTAATTCAAACAATTCGTTTTTACTGCAGTCTTACTAATCAATGTAACACTGGATTACATGTGATACAGCTTAAAACGATTCATCAAGACACGTGATACAAGTTGCACAATGTACATCTCTTTTCGCTAAAAGATATGCAACGTACTGTAGCAACAAGACCCCAATACAAGTTGCACAATGTACATCTCTTTTCGCTAAAAGATATGCAACGTACTGTAGCAACAAGACCCCAACTGACGGATCCAACATAACTTGGTGAGTTCAGAATGCCACGCAAACCACTGTTCGTCTAAAAATCCGTTTGAAAACAAAAGTTGAACGTAACCAGAAATTATAATTGTATCAACTTAATCGCTTACCTAAAAGTACTAAAAATAGGTACTAGTTTAAAGTACGATAAATTCTTAATAGGTACTTAAAAGACAAAAGTATTATAAATTTGCATAATATAATGAATAATTAAATTTCGATATTTCCTGCGTGCTTCGCCTTCAAATTCAAGAAATGATAATTAATTAACAAGTTTAAAGTTGGATCAATACAATTAATATCAGAAAACAATAACTTGTATTAGATATGCTCTCAAAAGCGAAGAATTGTAATTATAGTGTCCATTTTAAAGTTATCTGATCAGAAGTTTGGCACTACCACAACAAATGAAAAATGTCAAGTTTCAAAACTCACCTCAGTGAGAAAAAGGTGGGGAAATTAAAATCTACTTTATTACTGTTAGTTAGGTAGCTATATTTCAACTGTATTTTAAATCATGTACTTGTCTTATTTATCTGATCTGTGGTTGCTATCTAAGATAGTATCTTCTTTCTCTGATTTATCTCCATCCTCTTCCTCTTCCTCGTCTGATTCCGTTTCTTCGTCTATCATATTGCTACCTCGCATGTATTGCCACGTAAACTGTAAATTATCAGGGTGTAGTTGTCGGAACAAATTGTTATCATATTGTGATATTATGTAATTATAATTGTACTGAATTAGCTAATATTACTGTTCAGTTACTGTAAATTCTACAAGCTCATTGGTCGTTTTAAGAGATAAGAAAACAATGATAACTAACTGTTTTCAAAACTAACCTTTGCCACGATAATAGGCACTTGGAAGGCAATCACAAGAATGCCACTGAAAACACACAAACTAGCAAATATCCTGCCCAGGAAAGTACGGGGGTACATATCACCGTATCCAACAGTAGTTATAGTCGCTACAGCCCACCAGCAGGATGCTGGGATACTTGAGAAGTTGTTGGGGTCATCTTTAGCAATGCTCCCATCGTCCTTCATCTCACAGTAATACAGCACACTGGGGTGAGAGGGGGTTTAAACAAAAATGCGGTGACGTATTTTATATGCTGTGACGTATGCTGTGGCGTATTTGTATGCTATGACGCATTTGCACCCAACTTTGTGTCTCTGTACCAGGATCACACACTAAAATGTTTAGATCTTCTCACAAGTTATGTTTTTTGCTGGAGCTGATCGTCCACGAGTCTTACAAATACATGTCATATCAGACGTAATTTGACCAGACATTGCCGTGAACGGATATAATTATGAAGAGACATTATAAAATGAACGATCGTAGGCATTATCGTAGGCATTATTGTAGGCATACATTTCCAAATCCAACATTTTAATATTTGTTGACGATTTTTTCCCAATTTCAGCAAATAATGTTTTATTAAATCAATATCATTTGATAAAGCTGCAAAGAAAGTGATAAGGTAAAAAGGGTGCAGGAGCCAGGATGTACAGTTCGACAAAATACCGGTGTAAATTATTTCGTAGGCCGCAAAATGGCTCCTCCAGATCCAGTCTTAACCATAAATTAGACATAACTCACTACCTGAAGTAGCTCTGAAACGTCAAATTAGAACCTGTAAGACTGGTCTCCAGCTCGACAATTTCGAGATTCAAGCAAATCGAGGACGTTCAAACGGTGCAGAATATTCAGTTCGACAAAATACCGGTGGAAATTATTTCGTAGGCCCTAAATGACTCCTCCAGATCCAGTCTTAACCTTAAATTGGACATAACTTACTAGTCATATCCTGATATCCTCGATAGTTATAACTTAATAAGTTTCTGATGGAATATGTTTGGGGAAAAAGTTGAACGGACTGTAAATGGACAGGAAAAATGTCGTAATGTTCATTCAAATGCTTATTACTTTATTAGGTATTGTAAATGTAACTAGGGGATAAACTGTAAGAGCCTTTTTATAAACAGATGTTAGACCAACCTGGCAAAGACGACAATATCAATAACAAGGAAGAGACCTAGAGACAATAGATCCAGTAGACTGCACTTCAGCGCAACCCCAAACGCGACCATGTTATTGCTGTGATGACCTAGCTTGAATATCCTGAGCACTCTGAACAAGCGCAGAACACGCAGAACAACCAGAGATGACGTCATGGAGTTACTATTCTGAGAGAAGGGGAACTGCTCTTAGAGATTTTGCATTTTAGTAAAGAGCAGCAGTCAGTTAGATTCTTGGGTAAATATATATTTAATATTATACACATCGTTGAAAATAAGGAGCTGGAATATAAATGTGGATTCTGGTGGGGAGGTGATGCATATTTTTTTACACGTGACATTGATTCTGGGGTTTGATTGGTGAATAGTGGAAACATTGGTTTATTAATGTCACGTGTCAGAATCCACATCTATAGAAGAAATAAAATCAAGATTTTTAATGCAAATGAAGGATAATTCTAGCCAAATATTTAAAATATTCTTTATTTAATATCTATCAGATACGTAAACTCACCCTTTCACCATCGGTATTCTGTTAAGGTTTAATTTTAAAAGTTAAATCAACATCTTTAGAAGAAATAAAGTCAAGATTTTGTATGCAAATGAAGGAATAACTAGGAAAATGTTTAAAATATTCTTTATTTGATTTCTATCAGATGCGTAAACTCACCCTTTCATCATCGGCATTCTGTCAAGGTTTAATTTTAAAAGTTCATAAATAAATTGTTAATTCAATGATCTATTAAAAATCTTTCGCTTTTATTTTGAGTCCTTTATTGATCTGCGAAAAAAAAGGTGATTTTGAAATATAATGTGTATGGAACTAAACATACCTTTGGGACCATTAGCTCTACGTAATATGGTAGGATCGATGTCAGATCGATAATGTTCAGAAAATTTCTCACAAATCTTTTCTGAAATTAAACCATTTTAAAGGTTATTTAAGGTAGAATTGGGTAGACTGTGATTCATCATTTATTCCACGTGGTATTTCCTGTATCAGATCTTCATAGCCACTTCAGCACACTCCACTGACCTTGTTAGGGCACGTGACCAATCTCCCGACCAGTTCAAAAGTGAAGAATGCGATGAAAAACGTCTCGGAACCGTAGAAGAACATTCCAGTTGTAGTTGTATACCAGGGCTGGGGGGAATTTCTAAGTAGGCAGTTACCCTTGCTTATAGTATAGGGTATACTACTTATACCTAGTTACTGTCATAAGCTCAAAGTGTCTTGATTTTGGGTAACTAAGCTGAACTACGATAATGTTCTTACCTTTTTAAGGTCCGCTCTGAATTCCGGCATAGTTTCCGCAATGAATGTTCCCACGGAAAGCACGATCAGAACCATGCTTACCAAACTAAAACACTGTGCTGCCTGATGAATCATTTATTTAATAAAGTCAGATACTATTTGACTGCTGAAACATCACAATATGGGGTTTATCATCAACCTAAAATGCCAGTAAATCTTTAGATTTACTAATACTCACTAAACCAGTCTCTGGATTCTCTAATATGTCGTATATCCTGGTTTTGAGGGTTTTGGGGCCGGTTTGTTCATCTGTCGATCTGTTGGAAGAAAGTGCAGAGGAACTATCATTGTTAACATCCTCGTTACCATCCTCGTTACCATGGTTACTTTGGATCCTTCCCTTTCTGTTTTGATCAGCAGAGGCGTATTTGCCGCCTTCCATATTTAATTGTAGCGACTCTAAACAGACAAATTTGTAAACTGCAAACTAAGATCGATGTGTTCGGATATGACTATGTGAATTTTTAATCGGTTAAGAGACCGATGAATGATGATGGGAGAGAAATTCCTCCCAAATAATTTGTATATCAGTACAAACATAAATCACGGAAAAAACTGTATGGCGACACGCGAAATTCTAAATATCCTACCTTTTCTCGGTTTTTGGACGATAGTTAATCTTGCTGGCCTTTCTTTTTGTTTTCCACTGATTTCCTCAATGTTGGAGAAGCTGAAAGAGCAGATTAAAGTTAATGTTATGGCTTTATGAATAAGTTTATAAACTTGAAGTGGAAAGCCAAGACGAGCTAGTGTGTTGGGGATGAAAGGGGAGCAGGACTATTGAGCGGTGGACTGTTGAGCGTAGGACTGTAGGTCGGTGAAGGTCTGAAGTAGGACTGTAGAGCGGTGTCAAATCGCCAGGGTAGGACTCTAGAGCGGCCGCCCTTATAGATCTCACAACATGAGGACTTTAGAGCGGTACGATCCTAAAATGAGGACTGTAGAGCGGTGGACTGTTGAGCGGTTGACTTTAGGCCGGTGAAGGTCGGAAGTAGGACTGTAGAGCGGCCCTCCCTTATAGATCCCATAACATGAGGACTCTAGAGCGGTACCCTCCTATAACATGAGGACTCTATAGCGGTTGAAAATTTGAAGATTGAACACTCAACGAAGCTAAGTTATACATTGTAACTCGTGATTGATTATGGTCATGACATTATAGGATCATAACTTTATTAAAGAGTCATGGAGTTAATGAACATTTTCATTATAATTATTTCATTACTAATATCATAGTGTATCTTTATTTAAGATTATTGGTCGGTCTCAACGTCTTCCAAAAAATTTGAATATTGAATAAAATTATGTTTTTTTAACTCGTAATCAATAACACATGCGATATTAGGATAACCTTGCCGGTGAAGGTCGGAAGTAGGACTGTAGAGCGGCCCACCCTTATAGATCCCATAACATGAGGACTCTAGAGCGGTACCCTCCTATGAGTATGAGTATTGCTGAAAGCACAGTGTAAGGCCTACACGGACCGCCTCTAACTAGCCAATCCCTGTTTACATGCCGTGTAGCAGGGGACTAGATAGAGCTATTGCTAAACTAGTAAGCGGGGCATAGCCAATACACTGTTCTCCCATCATTAAGTATATTACCAACCAAAAGGAAAATTTCCTTGTGTTTGGAATCTACCAAGACGAAAGTTGTGCAATCCAGCGAAATTCCGAAGAATCATCCAGTAGAGCGGCCAGGTAGCGCAGTTGGTTAGAACGCCTGTCTTACAATCGTTAGGTTGCGAGTTCGAAACCCACTGACTGCCTGGTCGTGGGGTGAGCGTCGTCGACGTTCAGCTAAGGATCATGAGTGGTCTATGCAGCCCCCCGGTCTACTCAGCCGAATACTCGAGAAATCGGGTGTGAGGGTTAAATGAGGAGCTGCACATTGCAGCAAAGTCTCGGACGAAGAAAGTATGGTACACACTACCTTAACCGTCACTGGCCAAAAAGATCCTTCGGCTTCCTGTAATTGGCTGGTTGCACTTGTGTAACATTGTGGCTGTTGGAATACACCGAAGTAAAATAAGTGTCTAGATAAAAAAAAGTAGACTAGGCGCAATGCAACCACAGCTACGGATATACGTATGAGTATTGCTGAAAGCACAGTGTAAGGCCTACACGGAGGAGAAAGACTGTTAACACTCTGCATATTGTAGGTAGTTCTAGAAGAGGAGTAGGAATCAAATTTGATAAACGAAAACTGGATACTCCGTGATATTTATACCATACCTTTGAAATCCTAACAAGATATCGCACTGCGATGGGATCTGATCTGAATCAGTCCCGTCACCAGATTGATGAACATGAGATATCCTTAGTAGGCGCTAAAGCGTCACACGATGCGATCCTCATTCCTAAATGATCTGCACCAACTTGATCGGTATCACATTGATACGAACAGTTCACTAAAATACCGAAGACACGTTTTACATTTTTGAGTAGCAGGGGAATATTTCAATCATTTGGAAGACGTTGAGACCGACCAATAATCTTAAATTAAGTTAATCTATAATATTAGTAATGAAATATTTATAATAAGTAAATGAAAATGTTCATTAACTCCATGACTCTTTAATAAAGTTATGATCCTATAATGTCATGACCATAATCAATCACGAGTTACAATGTATAACTTAGCTTCGTTGAGTGTTCAATCTTCAAATTTTCAACCGCTATAGAGTCCTCATGTTATAGGAGGGTACCGCTCTAGAGTCCTCATGTTATGGGATCTATAAGGGAGGGCCGCTCTACAGTCCTACTTCCGACCTTCACCGGCCTAAAGTCAACCGCTCAACAGTCCACCGCTCTACAGTCCTCATTTTAGGATCGTACCGCTCTAAAGTCCTCATGTTGTGAGATCTATAAGGGCGGCCGCTCTAGAGTCCTACCCTGGCGATTTGATACCGCTCTACAGTCCTACTTCCGACCTTCACCGACCTACAGTCCTACGCTCAACAGTCCTCCGCTCAATAGTCCTACAGCCGATGAAAGTTATGTATCAGGCTTTTGACCTGGAATTTCTAGATATATGTTGGGATGGGACTCAGACACACCATACAGTTGATTCAGGACAAACTCCCTCTTTCAGAGAGTTGTGTGCTCAACGGTAAGATACAATGTTGGGTGTATAACAACGTCGTGGTAGCTAATGATCTATACCTTACAAGTAAGTTTTGTTGGTAAAACTTACTATCCATCTAGTAAAAGATGGACTGGTACAAAGGAGCCCTACATTCCTCTACTTCCAAGAACTTATTGGTAAAGTAGTCACGAAAGATACCTTAACAGACTTTATTTGAACGGACGTAAATTGGACGATAAGGTAGGAAAGGTCTTGGAATTTTGAAGATCACAACGGAGAGAAAATCTAAAGATTGTCGTATCATCTATCTTGAGTGACATGCTCCTAATTACGTTGGTCAACGAAGGGGTGAATGGAAAGTTCCTCACGTGGGAGAAAACGATGCAACTAGGAACAACCATATTATGGCTGTCTGCCAGTATCAACCATATCCTGGCTGTCTGCCAATATCAACCATATCCTGGCTGTCTGCCAATATCAACCATATCCTGGCTGTCTGCCAATATCAACCATATCCTGGCTGTCTGCCAATATCAACTATATCCTGGCTGTCTGCCAGGAACTCCAAGCGGTATTACTAAACAACAAGAAAAAGTAACCACTGTTTTACTTACACTCAATTTATTTTGTATTCGATGGAACCATAAAATACTGATATCTGGATATTATCCGGTTGGAAGAGACAAGGACAAGTGAAACAAGGAAGTTAGGAGTAAGGGCAAATTTTCGGCGTCAACGCCATCTTCAGGCTAAAATTGTTATAAATGTTAGTATATAATAAATGCTTCTATATTAGTTAAAATGCTAAATTAAAATTACACACACTGAATACAGGTTACATCAAATGGTATTGTACATTACATTGAAAATAGTGATGTACACAAGTTTTACACTCTGTCCAAGTACATAATATCTACTGAACAGCAGGGTCGTGTGTAATTTTAATTTAGCATTTTAACTAGTATAGAAGCATTTATTATATACTAACATTTATAACAATTTTAGCCTGAAGATGGCGTTGACGCCGAAAATTTGCCCTTACTCCTAACTTCCTTGTTTCACTTGTCCTTGTCTCTTCCAACCGGATAATATCCAGATATCAGTATTTCAATCATGAGACTAATAAACAGCGAACTACTCCGTTATTTGGAACCATAAAAGCATCGATAACTTACTTTTTGGTATTAGATATTAATGCTTGCTATTAGATATTAATGCTTGCTAGCGTCCAGATACGAAATATTTATAATGTTGCTGTGATGCAACCTAAAATTCAATTCTGGCCAGAACTAGAATTCGCTCTAGAAGGGTTAAAACTTAAATCATAAGACTGAAACCTATTATTCGCTCTAACCCTCGGTATTACCAATACCATGACCAACACTCCCTTCAAATAAAAATGGTATATAACTGGAACCCCATTACTGAATAGTGAATTATTTTATGACTTACAATTTTGCCCATTTTGCTAAGGCTGCAGTAGCTGAATCGTTTGCAGTAATTGCATTAGGATTAGCCCGACCAGGCCGACGGATTACTGTATGACGCCTTCTTTTAAGTACCGGTCTTCTAACCACTGGATAGGGTGCTTTAGTTTGAGTTTCCTGATCTACCACAAGAGCTCCAGTGATAGCCACTCTGTTGTTCTCCACTGGAGACTCATTCAGGTCAGGTAGAATGAAATCTGATAGTTCTTTTGGTTTAGAACTAATTTTGTTCACAAAGTACTCTGGAACAGATGTCTTGCGACCTTTTGCACTTGCGAATAATGTGATAGCAACCCTCCTTGCTTTAAGATCTGACATTCTTCCTTATCTATAATATGCCGCTAAGTAGTAAGTATGGCGTTGCCGTTAGCTGCAGGACACTTGCCTTATATTATTATTAGCTTTAGTGAATAGAGCAGCTTCAAAATGTTTTACGGGAAAAAAGCATAGAAATCTCACGGCAGACAAGATTATAACAACTACTACTAAGGAGTTTATTGATTCGAATAAATAAATTTTCTTTACGTATAAATATTAATTAAGAAGTAGGCAAATCATTCGGAAATGATATGAGTATGGGCTTTCGCTTTTTTAAACAGCGACATACAAAGCATAGTACCAAAAATAAATTGCCTTGATAATCGAGACACTGCACGTTTGTGAGAACAATTAAATTGTTGTAACTTTCCAGAGACTGCTCAGATGATATGATGGATGATTGGTATTGTTCTGTTATTATTAAGTTATAACCGAACAAAACTTTGGCCTAACTTGCAGTCTCTATTACTCTATTAGAGCAGAAATAAACAGTGGTACCTATTAAAATAGAGTAGACCTGAAGACGACAAATCTGTATATTATATTTATATTTCTGGTGTCAAATTAACATTGACAATTGCGGCATTCTGCCGACCACAAAACAATTAAACTGAAAATGATGGACAATTGGAGTAGTTTTATAAGTTTCTTTTCATGAGGATGGCACGGACCTGTTATACATAATAATAATACTGATACTAGTTGTACTTGTAACGCGATGTACTATTAGCTGGGTCGCGCCGCGCATCAAATAATGTTTCTCGCAACCACTTCGGTAGATCGGTTGTAGCGCGATGCACTACTGGGCCGCGCCGCGCATTAAATAATGTTTCTCGCAACCACTTCGGTAGATCGGCAAGATGCACCACTCATGAGCTTCGCCGAGCTACGAAGGATTGACATCGTAAATTATGAACCATAACAAGTTGACATGTCTTAACAATAATACTAACTGTTAAAGACTGCAGTGGTATTAAAATGACTCCGGGTTCGAGCTAACCTCATCAATACGCTAGGGAGGGAGCCGTACTAGGATAATTGATACGATGCTCATACGTAGTGCGATTATTAATGCTCACGTCTAGATACTTTAGTGATTAAGATTTACTTAGGACTGTAACCTTGAGATTAGTATTTGTGACATTATTTAATTACTTATACTTGATTCTAAACCATGAGCCAAACGGCCATTCCTAATGCTAAGGGTTACAAAATAAAGACACTAAAATTGTTGGTTAAAGTAACCCATAGAATAAATACGGTAGACACCCTTAGTTACAGAGAGAGTGGACTACAATGGATAGCATATATCAATATCCTTCCTAACTAATAACTAACTTATAATGAACTTCCTAACTTATAACTTACTTTCCTAACTTAACTAATTTATCTACTAAGGTTTAAGACAGTCACTCATATGAGAGCTGGCAATACACATCGGGATTGTGGTGCTGAACTCTCCCGCTAAAAACTCTGCTGTTCTGGAAGTTCAGTCGCTTTATATAGTTGCGTGAGTGATCATGTGACACACGTGTTTGAGTGCTCATGTGACAGTGATTTTGTGATAATGTAACTGGAGCGGGTATACAAGGTACGTGATGATTTGAGAATGTTAATATCTTGCATCTCTCCGCATCGAAGAGGCTTCGCCTGTACCAGGGCTGTCACAGTCGATGTCACATGAGGTGGAAGACCCGCTTCAGGTGTGAATAAAAGTATACTGTACGGTTTGGGAAAATAATCCTTTACCTAAATAACAGCTGCTACCAGCTATCATATCATGGGAGACTTATAGGTCTTCCTAAGTGGGGCACAGGATGAATTTGTAGGGTGCTATTGTCACCAAGAAGCTATATACATCTTTGAGGTGATAACAATAACTGGGTGTGAAGTGATGAGTGGATTAAGTTCACTTGTCACGCCGTGTTGCATTTTAAAGAGCTTGACAGGCAAGAGATAAAGGCCTAGATGACATATTGACTATCTTGAGGGTAACCTGACAACTATGGATGAATCCGTATGGCATGACATGTAATGTTAATATCGTAATATTACAGCAGAGTTCACCAGGCCAACGTACCCAAGATAAAAGTTGAACTTAGTTATGGTAAATAAGGAAAATAAATGAAGGTCCTTAAATCGCCTCGACTCAGGGAATATCATCCATACCATTACACTACAACTGGCGAATAAAGAACTAAATGAAATCCACCATGTTCGCCTCAACCCAGCGAAAACCATCTATAACATCACCGGTCTGATTTAAAATATCGTCCCGATATAGAAACTACTCATAATTTAAAGTGTAAACTTAATCATGGCCCTGTCTAATATAAATGCCATATTTCTGATCATTGTTCTGGAAAAGTTTTTAGTTCTTCTCAAATGCCTAGTATAACTATAAAACGGTAACTTTTTCTTTTTAGTTCTTCTGCGATTAGGAAAACGTCGTCCATTTAGTGTCGGGAGCTCCAGAAGGAAATCGGGAAAGGTGCTGTCCACAGTCCAGGAAGTTTTTCCAGCACTACGTTGATCAGTGCATTGTCAGTGTTCGAATTTATCTTATCGTCTGACTCTGAGGAACTTAGGTGTCAGCGTTGCTGTCGCCTCGACAGACTTGAGAAAAATTACTTAACTAATGTAATTAATAACCATTGTTTTACAAGTGAGAAGGCAACAACATCTTTAAACATCTCAACAAATCTAAACAACAAGCGGAGGGTTGATTAAGCGATCTAAGTTAATTTTCCCCATTAAATTATATGCGTTAAGAGGAATCAAAATAAACGTACGACCGTTGAACTTGAATGTATCAAGTTCAACTATAATCGTACAGGTTTCGAAACAAAACGGGGAAAAACACAACCACCTAATCAGAATCTTACACCTGTGCTTCGGAACGATACAAGTTTTCAACGGTGGAAGAGAATGGACAGTCTTTTGTCAGCGGAATGCTCAAACAGTTTAAAACAGTATCAGTAGAGGATGTGAAACTGGAGGACATGATAAAGATTGGCTATAAAGATGTGCTTGCTAAACCTAGGTAACACGACATCTGTCCGACAGGGATATCTGTCCGACAGCTCTATATTATTGTGTTTGCAGT
This sequence comes from Bolinopsis microptera, assembly GCF_026151205.1. Taxonomy (NCBI): domain Eukaryota; kingdom Metazoa; phylum Ctenophora; class Tentaculata; order Lobata; family Bolinopsidae; genus Bolinopsis; species Bolinopsis microptera. The sequence goes on along the minus strand of NC_087078.1, from coordinate 1,944,664 downwards.
GATATCTCAGATTTAAACCTAGTGTGTTACTTACAATTTATTATGCTCAAAAGAGGACTTAGATTACTGACGATCTCAGCGAGAAGCTAGCTAGTAGCTTAAAGTTAAAAGCTTCAGTTGTACCTGTATAGTTATGTACCAGTACACACGCCAAGGATAACTACGCAGTAGGTAGTAGCTAACTGAACAGCTACCAAATAAAAGATAAGGGGAGGAGCTAAGCAAAAATATTACGGTGTTTAATTTGATGGAGAAAAATAACGAGGATCTCGGTCAAAAATAGCTGTGATATTTCAATACCAAATACCTTGACGAAATGCCCAGAATCGAAGCTAGAAGAAGCGTTGGGGAAGACGATTTAAACATCAGTACTTCCTGTTAAGGTAATTAATCCAACTCGTCAATTGTACAGCAGATATTAGTTACGTCTAGAGAACTTGATATGTTTACTTTTAGTCAAGAGGCGATTTTTCGATCACTTAAAATGGAGTGCAGTTCTTTAAAAATCCTTAATTAATGAAATATGTAAATCTTAAAGTTTTTATAATTATGCTTAGTTGTAGTGCACTTACGGAATGTTCACTAAAAGGTTTCTGTATTTGCGTTCACTAAAACTCATCTGACGTAACTCTGAACGTTATGGATAAATTACTAGTGAGTTCAGTAGCATAAAAACTGTGTGTGATCATGGGCTCATGGCGACCAATCAAAAATCTGCAAACATTTTATTTTCATGAATTTTTGTTTTTGACAATCACTGACGTTCACTAACATTTAATAGCGTTCACTATAGTACAAATTGACTGGAACATGCGTTCAATACGTCAACATCCACCGTTAACTGCCACTAAGTAATTATGGACCATTATTCTTATGTCCATTTTAAAGGCTGTAACGTTCTTAGTCCATTGGAACTTTTAAAAAAAGCTTAAATAGTTATTTTATAATTCAATCCTTATAGGCTTAACGATTACGGGTGCTTAGGGGCAACGTTTCGTTTCATTAAACAAATGTTATATGCTAGATAATATGTTTCTGCGACACCGTTCCTTGTTACTTCTCACTTTTCACTTCATAGCATCACTTCATCAAAATACCTTCATCTTTCAAATCCCACATCATTAAAATCATGTCATCGTTAAAATCCCCACATCGTTAAAATCATCTCATCTTGTAAAATCCCCACATCTTGTAAAATCCCCATTGCTTGTAAAATCATCACATCTTGTAAAATCCCCACTTCTTGTAAAATCCCCATTTCTTGTAAAATCCCCATTTCTTGTAAAATCATCACATCTTGTATCCCCACATCGTTAACTGATCTTTAGAGCTCTAAATATACTTCAGCGTCTCAACGTTGACCTTGTCTCGACTCAAGATTTTACTACCATAACCACCACTAAGATTTCAGAGGTGATCAATCTCTGGTCCCTTAAATGGTGCCTGAACTAGTCAGCTGTACAGCAGAGGTGTCATTGTTGACGGACCTGAAGCCCAGTCCCATATATACCTCCATCATATCCCGACCCCACCTTAATTCCCGCCAAGTAATCTATCGTTACTCAAAGCTATCCCGAGCTTTTAAATCCAATATCTCCTCCATCATATCCCGACCCCACCTTAATTCCCGCCAAGTAATCTATCGTTACTCAAAGCTATCCCGAGCTTTTAAATCCAATATATCCTCCATCATATCCTAACCTCACCGTAATTCCCGCCAAGTAATTCATTGTTACTCAAAGCTATCCCGAGCTTTTAAATCCAATATATCCTTCACACTTTACAATTACAAACGCATCTTCATTATGCCAACACTTCTCTCACATTAATCGGTAACATTATACTCGCCGAACGGTGTCGCTACTAACATACACATGTACTCTCTTGTAATTTAATTATTAAGTTGTAAAATAGTAGTAGCAACTTAAATAGTTTAACCATATTAAACTGCAATGTATTCATTCGTAATAATGTTACTAATCTGTAACTATTGTAAAATGAATAAAATAAAACGTTAGAATTCGAATTTTGTTATAGTATAGCTACCTCTCTCCTCGGTCAGTCTGACACTAGTAATGCTCATAAGTAAACGATCACAAACTTTACGTTTTAACAAACAACAAGAATTGCGCCGGTTAGCGGACGCTAGATTTCCATCAACCGTAGTGATTGTCATGCCTTTTAAAATTCAAAATTCAAATTAACGATAGTTTCATGTTGGTCAAAATATTAAATAATGGTTCTTTATTCACCATTCTTGGGGCGCTACGGAACACAAAATGGAGGGGTTGCCATTGTCAATTAGTCAAATTTAAAAAGTTAAATGACCGGACACCGTAGCGCATGCGCCTGTGTGGTGATATGCAGTTAAAAGTCGTGAAATCCGTAGTAGGTAATACTAATGCAACTCATAATAACATTTATGGTCCATTTCGTATAACAAATCAAGCACTCACAACAAAACGAGAAATTAGTATGTTGTACCGCATCATGATCAATGATCAAATAAAGAAAAGCGTGAGCTACTTAACACATGTCACATGTAATGTATAAAATCCGGGAAATCGCGTGTTATCTAAATCAATTGGCGCCGCGCGCAATAAGTGTAATTCGATCAATCGTCAAATCGTGCAAACGTATGCGGAGGGTAACCATGGCGACTACACCATAACTGCTCTGCGCGCAGAGAATATGCATTAAAATAACGTATGCGGAGGGTTATGCATGTTTTGCTTTGTGACACCGTACGAAAAACTTAGCTACCTACTATACCCATTCTCAATTCCTTCTGCACTTCTATACATCTTATGCCTTTTTAAAGAAAAAGACAGTTGATGTAAAAAATACGAGTGATAACCACGAACGTTTACTTTAACTATTATAACTTAACTATTAGTATTGTCGAAACGAATAAAGAGCGTACGTGTGTCGCGACATTCGACAATCCTGAGTTTGGAACTAGAAACGAATTCCATGAATATAGTTCTGACTATCAAAATATAGGCCTGACTGTCAAAATAGAGTATGTGCCTGATTGTTGAAATATATACCTGACTGTCTTTATATGTCTCTTGTTAAACTTAAACGACTCCACATTAATTTGGAATAGGAAATTTACCGATATGAAATATGTCAATTAACTATAACTATAACAATAAGAATCGACACTTCTGGTCCATCTAAAATAACCCAATTCAGCGAATTGGCTTCTATTAACAATCTCTTGTAACGACTTTAGGTATAACTACAAGCAAGAAACGCGTGAAAATCAACTACGGTACTAATTCTAAAAATAATACGAAAAAATGAGCGGCTTTTCTTATCGCCTCGACAAGCAAAGTATCAAGCGACTCTCCCCCTTCACGAGAAAGAGGCTGTATTGGGCTCCATATGTTAAAGACTGCAGTGGTATTAAAATGACTCCGGGTTCGAGCTAACCTCATCAATACGCTAGGGAGGGAGCCGTACTAGGATAATTGATACGATGCTCATACGTAGTGCGATTATTAATGCTCACGTCTAGATACTTTAGTGATTAAGATTTACTTAGGACTGTAACCTTGAGATTAGTATTTGTGACATTATTTAATTACTTATACTTGATTCTAAACCATGAGCCAAACGGCCATTCCTAATGCTAAGGGTTACAAAATAAAGACACTAAAATTGTTGGTTAAAGTAACCCATAGAATAAATACGGTAGACACCCTTAGTTACAGAGAGAGTGGACTACAATGGATAGCATATATCAATATCCTTCCTAACTAATAACTAACTTATAATGAACTTCCTAACTTATAACTTACTTTCCTAACTTAACTAATTTATCTACTAAGGTTTAAGACAGTCACTCATATGAGAGCTGGCAATACACATCGGGATTGTGGTGCTGAACTCTCCCGCTAAAAACTCTGCTGTTCTGGAAGTTCAGTCGCTTTATATAGTTGCGTGAGTGATCATGTGACACACGTGTTTGAGTGCTCATGTGACAGTGATTTTGTGATAATGTAACTGGAGCGGGTATACAAGGTACGTGATGATTTGAGAATGTTAATATCTTGCATCTCTCCGCATCGAAGAGGCTTCGCCTGTACCAGGGCTGTCACAGTCGATGTCACATGAGGTGGAAGACCCGCTTCAGGTGTGAATAAAAGTATACTGTACGGTTTGGGAAAATAATCCTTTACCTAAATAACAGCTGCTACCAGCTATCATATCATGGGAGACTTATAGGTCTTCCTAAGTGGGGCACAGGATGAATTTGTAGGGTGCTATTGTCACCAAGAAGCTATATACATCTTTGAGGTGATAACAATAACTGGGTGTGAAGTGATGAGTGGATTAAGTTCACTTGTCACGCCGTGTTGCATTTTAAAGAGCTTGACAGGCAAGAGATAAAGGCCTAGATGACATATTGACTATCTTGAGGGTAACCTGACAACTATGGATGAATCCGTATGGCATGACATGTAATGTTAATATCGTAATATTACAGCAGAGTTCACCAGGCCAACGTACCCAAGATAAAAGTTGAACTTAGTTATGGTAAATAAGGAAAATAAATGAAGGTCCTTAAATCGCCTCGACTCAGGGAATATCATCCATACCATTACACTACAACTGGCGAATAAAGAACTAAATGAAATCCACCATGTTCGCCTCAACCCAGCGAAAACCATCTATAACACTAACGAAAAAAGTTATAAGCTTAAGATGCCACACGTACGTGGGCTTACTGCGCGAGTTTTCATTATCATTTATTTGGTATTGTTAGAACTTACGTACCTGGGGACCTTAGGCTATCATGTTCATAATGATAAACAACCGAATAGAGATTACACGGAATGACAGGCTGAGCGCCGCCCAGTAACAAGTAAGTAGCAAGCATCATTTAGTCGTCTCAGAACCTAGAAATAGTATCAGAGCTAGTTTTTTTATTAAGTTTTGTAGTTGGAAAGTGTTTTCAAGAAAGAGTGGGGGGCTGGGATTCATAATTCGCATCATTTAGTGTTTTCACAACTTAGAAATAGTATTTATAGTGCTCAGAGCTGGTTTTGTAATTAAGTTTTGTAGTTGGAAAGTGTTTTAAGGAAAAGTGGGGCTCAACTCTTACGGCTCGAACTTTGCGTTACTTCGCCATTCGCGTTCACAGACGGTTTATAAATTTGATGATTTGTGACAATTGCTTGTGTTCCAGATGGACTACTGGCTGAATGTGCTTCATATTCCAGTTCCTTTTACGGAAAGCACTCGAATTGACAAAATCACGAAAGCTCTCTATAGTCTATATACCTCTTTCCGACCACCGCCATTACACTCACTATACCACATATTATTATTATACCCCCTATATATACTATTATACCCCCTTAGGCTTAACCGTTTTTCAAGGCATTAATACTCATCGAAAGTCAGCAGGCATATTTTAAGTTCAAAACATTTTAATTTAATATCAAAGATGACAGGAATAAGAAATAGTTATGTAAAGGTTTTAAAACTTTTTCGCACTGTTATTCGAAATTCGGTAAAAAACCCAAAATTGCCAAAAACCCAAAATCGCCATATTTAGGTGCCTTAAAAACCATGTTAAAATTGAGTAAGAGATCTGAAATTTTGCAGAGCGTCTAGATTTTGACAAAATCGACTGCAAAAAAAGTTTCATGTTTCAGTAGTATCGGGAAGTGGGTTTTCTGGAACCTCTGTTTTACAACAGATTGTAATCAGTGATTTCGTCATCTCATCGGGAGCTATTGAACTATTCGCTCGAGGGCAATAATGAGCCTCATTAGGCGGTACCGAGTATGTTCGGGGATGACGATCTGATCACTTTGAGTGAATACTGATGGTGACTTTCCTTAAAATCAAAGAAGTTCGCGTTATATAGCGCTTCGGTTGCTGTCTTATAACTATTAGCAGTCTGGATGATGATTAATCTAAATCACTTTACACTCAACTGTCACGTGACTTTTTCGACCCGTTTTATAGCTGGTCCTGAACGACTATTTGAAACCCTAACCCTCTAATCTGATCCCAACCCTAACCCTAACCCAATCCTTAACTAAAGCATATGCTAACCCTAACCCTAACGAGAAATTAGACTAACTTCCTTATACGGTCATATCACGTGATCGAGACGACGAGACAGTTTTTCGCCAATATCTCGTCAGGGGAGCATTTTAACCCTATGTTATGGGGGGTGATTCGGAATCAGCGTATAAAAATACCTACATTGCAGTTGGTTTCAACTGTCGGGGGCCTTTTTAGAACAATCTCGAAGATCGACTGTAAAGTGATTTAGTACGCTCGGAAATGCTAAGTATCGACCCGAAAGCAACCCAAAGAGATTTATACAGCGTGTACGTGTGATTGATGTAATTAATCGAAACTTATTACAATTCGTAAGCAGTGGAAAAATGTATTGGGAAAATATAATATTCAATTTCTCGAATTTAGAAATTTAGGTATAATTGTATAAATCTAGCCATGGTGATCTCAGAGCACACGGTCATAAGTATAAATTTTGGAAAATTTGCATATCGCGTTTGATAAACCGCAGTACAGAGATGCAATTGGTTTCATAAAATTATAATTTGACCAAAACCCATTAAACATCATCTCTTTTTTATTGATGACAGGGTTCTTTACAAAGTCGAAATACAAACTGATAACTTCATTAATAAGGAGGTTATTTCAACAATTTCGAAATTTTACCTTTGAAAACATTTCCTTGTGTTTAGGTAAGCATATCTGTCGATCGCTGACTGAATATGCCACTTCATACTCGTACTCATTCAAGTTGGCATTAAATTCATATATAATGCCATTTAACTGTCGTGGGAAAGCAGAATCTTTTGTCTTGAGCTTACGTTGTGATAAAAATGCACGTGAGCAGTTATGTTGGTTAGTAGCTGCAGTCACCCCAAAGTAATGATGTGATGAAGTACATCGTTTTCGTGCCTCCGTGACTACATCTAATTGAAATCAGAATCTAATCGAATTTAGCTAGCCTAATGCACAATGCAATGTAGACTCATAGAAAGCAGAACTGAGCTCCACAACCCAAGGGATGGCCCAACACCAAAGAATACTAAATCACAAAATGGGTGTTTTTATAAAATTATTCTTCAAAAAAGCACTAACTTCAATAATGAATATCTTTATGAAGGAGCAAACAAAGAAAACTTTCCGGTGGATTTTCAGAATGCTTAAACAATTATTTAACTTCAAATTTTGAATGAAATTACTCCTTAATAATATAATGGTCTAAAATCAATTTGAAAAGTTGTAACTTTGTCAAAAATCAAGTTTTTAAAATGATTAACTTGATGACGTAATCAAGTGGTGATGATGAAGATACATTTTTTTTGATATAAAATTGATTATTTCAATTCAATAAAGTTTCTAGCCTAAAGTCTGCTTCTTCATTTTGTTCGCAACCTTAATATAAGAGTCAAAAGATAACTTCTCCAAGAAAAATCAAATGTACACTTTATTCTAAACGATTATCTTCAAGACCTGTGGTCCGAAAAGGCTGTATCTTTAAAACTTTTAAATCTACGGACACTTGAATATAAGTTTATAACCTATAATTGAATATAATTGACTGCCAAAGCGTCTATCAGGTAGACTCCATCTATATAATATATACTTAAAGACTTAACTAGTCACTTGTTCTCTTTTTGGCCTCAATGCATCACGCTCACATTTCCAATACTCGCTCAGCTAATTTTCAGTCCTCTACTGTGATAATTTCCATGATTATCCAGACTAAAATTAATGACGCTCCAGTAGGCATTTTGGTTCATTGTTCATGGTGTCTTAATTATATTCATTATCCAGACACAACTATCCTTGTTTATCAAACTGAAACATCTAAGTTTTCGATTAAAAATTGGCTTTGATCTGTTATAGACTATAGTGATATACTGATTCTGATCAGCCTATTAACTGTTACTAGCGGCCACACGGGAAGCTAATTATTGTGTAACCTTCAGATATGGAGACATAAAACAAAGCTCCAGCAATCCGCATTTCTCCAAGTGAGCCGCACATAATGACATATTAACGTGCCATATGTGAGTCAGGTATGAGAACAAACGATCCATCCTGCAGTTGGTTCGGGTAATTACCTCCCTGTGGAACCTATATCCATGTTAACCAATCTTACTCTTAACCAACTCCATTTCCGTGAGTCAAATGACCTTCTTCTATTTAGCCCAACGTGAGTGATCAGTGTATTATTTCGGGTCCTAATTAGGCGTACTGATCTGTGTAAGAGCCGTTATCTAACTTTATTTTGAGCTTTTGGTTTTAGTGATGTGTGCGCTAACAAATTAGTGATTTTGAATAAGATTTCTGTGTTCTGGTTATGGGCTTATGAATGTGATTGAAATTGCATGAAATTCTTTCCGTAAACTTTTCTCAGCTAATTTTCGTTAATAGCTCCATTTGATCTGTCTCTTTTCCAAGTTAAGCTCGAATTTTAGAGCTGGTTTAATTTAGGTTGGGAGAGAGAGAGATGCCAGCTAAAAAGAAAGAGAAGGGAACATCGAATGCGCCTCTGACTCATAAGGTTAATTTCTTAATTTTGATTTTAAGTGAAGTCTCATGTAACACTGTCATTTACCTGAATTTTATGAAGTGTTAACATTCACTAGTTCAATCTGTTCAACCATGATTTTAACAACCTAAAACCAAAACTAAATCATATCGACCAATTAGCTAGAATGACTGGAACTGATAAATCATCGGACTCAGGAGGCACTATATGAATGTAGTCACTAAAAACCGCAATGAATACTTTGTACGTGGAACGTGGAAAGATGGAGATTTTTAGAATTTTCTAGATCAGGATCTGTATCGGCTTTACAATAATAGTTCCATCTCACTACCACCAGATCCTACGGAGATAAAAGGCTCCCTTACTCGAGTTTAACCCTCTCAGTCGGCTCGGACCGATTTTGACCTATGTGCCCAAAGAATGGCTGTATTTACTCTTAGTCATTTTTAAACGTTTACTAATCACTCGACTATTGTTTATCCTTTTAAAACGGCCATCATAAATACTGTTTACATACATTATTCTAGAGTCATTATGAGAGGTTGCGTCGCCACAACTAACAGTATTCAACATTAATTATACTGTACATCAATTAAATCCAATTAATTTTAATTGAACATTATCTGAGATCTGACAGGAATAGTTAAACTGAATAATGGGATTTTTTTCTAAACTCTATAGCACGTGAAAATGTATCATGTCATTCATTTCATTTTCAGTGTATCAATCTTTCATTATCATATTGTAATTGTATCAAAACCAATTTCTGCAGTTTCACAATTCACAGTTGACACTGGTTGTAAGACTGAAAGCCAGTGTATGAAACACACTACACTGATACGTGAACAATATAAGACCAGGAAGGTATGAGGCGCACAATATAGCACATGGTTACCATGGTTACCATGTCACATGGTATTTAATTGCAAATTCACACTCTGGAAAACTCCAAGTTTCCTGGGTACTTCCGGACCACGCTGGCATGACGTTTATTCCTTCTAAAACTTTCAATACTTTGAATCTACTTGGACATTTGTTTGGCTTAAGTTCTTGTTTAAAAATGGGTGAAATCATAAAAAACTTTTTCACTGTCCGTCAAAATAAAAAGCTAGAGATGGACGACCTATGTGACTCATTGCCAGTTAAGGTATACACGTATATTTAATAATAATTGTTTATAAGGGATGACGTATATTTATATACGTTCGCGTTATATAAACGTTTATAAACGTTACCCTCATATATATAAGTTAATCTACCACACGCGGTTACACCACCAATGTATCAACAATTATTTTAAATATAACGCGCCCATTTCCTGGAATTAATTCCAGAACTTACTAAATATTAAGTACTTTCCTAAGTTTAATATGAGGGTAAGTATGTACTTACATAATTACATAGGTGTCTCACATCCTGGTGAATCCCTTTGGTCTCATTCTCAGCATTGTTTCAGTTTATAACTAATAATTTCTATCTCTGTTCAGATATACTTTGTTCTGAAGGTCTTTTGTTTCTACAACAATTGTTTAATTTGACTATGATTGCAAAATTTCCGTTCTTAACAGCGAGTGAGAGAAAAAAATGTGGAGATAATTTTATCAAGCCACTCGCTGTAAAGGTAAATCGACAATTACAATAATTGAAAAATTTGTATATTGATAGATAGTATACTGAGATAAATGCAATTTTTTGCTTTTAAACATGTCTACTCAGATAAGAAGACTGAAAGAGCATGAAGTTACCTCTGAGACGACGAATATGGAAGAGTTTCTGTTAATGGAGGAAGAGCTCACCAACGATCAAGACGCTGTAGTTAATAATATTCGCGACATCACTCGAAGGTTTCGTTTATATCAACAGTTGTGTGCTGTGTAGCTATTCCTTGCGATAACCTGACATAAAACGTATAGCTTCAATAGATAAAAAGTGTTCTTAACTTTTGAAGTCTATTTGCAGTCCGTTTGTAGTCTATTTGTAGTCGTTTGTAGTCCATTTGTAGTCCATTTGTAGTCGTTTGTAGTCTATTTGTAGTCCGTTTGTAGTATAATTGTAGTCGTTTGTAGTCCATTTGTAGTCCATTTGTATTCTATTTGTAGCCGTTTGTAGTCCATTTGTAGTCCTTTTGTAGTCGTTTGTAGTCTACTTGTATTTAATTTGTAGTCGTTTGTAGTCTATTTGTAGTCTATTTGTAGTCGTTTGTAGTCTATTTGTAGTCGTTTGTAGTCTATTTATAGTCTATTTGTAGTCTATTTGTAGTCGTTTCTAGTCTATTTTTAGTCTATTTGTAGTCTATTTGTAGTCTATTTGTAGTCGTTTGTAGTCCATTTGTAGTCCATTTGTAGTCGTTTTTAGTCTATTTGTAGTCATTTTTAGTCGTTTGTAGTCTATTTGTATTCCATTTGTAGTCGTTTGTAGTCTATTTGTAGTCTATTTGTAGTCGTTTGTAGTCTATTTGTAGTCGTTTGTAGTCTATTTATAGTCTATTTGTAGTCTATTTGTCGTCGTTTGTAGTCGTTTGTAGTCTATTTGTATTCTATTGTAGTCAGAGTCTATTTGTAGTCTATTTCTTGCTTTTTTAAAGATGGAACGATGGAAATCTTTCAATGATTGTTGAGGCACAGAGATTAATGTTGTTGTTTGTGTTTGTGAAGCATCCCCAATATGGCATAATCCCACTCAGCTTTTAATATAAATTTAAATACAATAAACATCAATGTTTATTGTATTTTTATTTACAATAAAAGCTGAGTGGGATTATGCCATATTGGGGATTGTAAAATTTTACGTTAACTTACCCTCAGATATGAGCAATTGACGCGAGTATTAAAAATCAAACAGAAAGACTGTCACTCAGCAACGTCTTGGCTTATGATAATGATGTTTGTCCCAATGTGGTTATATGCTGCCATATTCGTATCCTTGACAATACACACTTACAGAAAAGATATCAACTGACTTAATCAGAGTTTACTAATAGTAACCTGCTGTTTACTAATAGTTTACTAATAATAACACTGCTGTTTACTAATACTAATACTGTTTTATAATAGTAACCTGCTGTATTATGATTTTATGACTTGATAACTAATTTGTTGATAGATGCTGTTATTTTCCCTGCTCGCAAACTCCTTCAAGTCTATTCATCTATAGGAAGAATTAAGTTAAGCTCACAGCACGGGTCACGTGCCTATTATTATTTCGAGGGGTTTTTGGCAACAACAACGTTACAGGGCTGTGTATTTGTTTGTTTTTGATATATTTTTGTTGGTTTTTAATTTCAAATTTATACAATTTGTTCAACCGTTCAAAAACACTCAAACATGAAAAGTACAGAGATATTTAAAAGTACGTTATTTTAACTTTACCAATCTATACCGGGTACCTCCACATAATTACGGGCCTCTTCTTTCCACCAAAATCAGACGGAGTTGTGCAAGAAATGTGATTTGTCAGAGCTCATACTAAATACTTCGGTGTTCCATCACAATACGACACAATACGTACATATATTAATGCTTTTCATACAAAGTTACAACGAATTCTTCATGTAGTGCATCCTGGGTTTGGACAGGATATGCTCGTTTAAAATATTTCCATCACGTTAAATTACATAATTCTCAATAAATGTAATAGATTTGTAGTGTCGTAATTAGTTTAAAATATGTTCCCTATTTTAGAGGCTACTAGTACCTAGGATTGTGATTATGTGAACCTCTCTATACCGAGATTTTTCTATACCGTGCACTTTTCGTTTCCCCGATATAGAGAGAAAAAAAAATCTTAAGCCTCTTATAGGCTCACTGCCAGCTCAAAGTCAAAGAAGGCAAAAAAAACTAGGGAAACAAAGAAACGACTGGAAGGCAGCTCAGGGAGGCCAGCAACAATGGACTAAATGAAATCAGCCACAATTCAACTCAGTTATGGCCATAAAAGCATACAGGAGTCAAATTTTATATCTTCGAAAGATAAGAAAAAACTTTTTTTCGTTGATACGACGCGATGCTCACAACTAAAAATATTTTACAAACGGCCTTAAAACGATAGAATGAGCATAGTATGATTCTTGGCGATATCCGATAGCGATAAATATCTTTAAGAATATGTGTCTTCATCAGTCGATAATCAGTTGATTGAAAAGTCGTTTGAAAAGATTGTAAGACCCGACCGTTTGATGGAAAACTACCGTAATCTACAATGGTGGACCAAAAAAACTTAGTTAAACCTAGGAGGAGTATCTATTTAAGGCTCTACATGAGCGTCACGACTGCTCTTGAAACATCATCGAACCTGGTTAGCCCGAGTAAGTGGGTTCGTACTCACCTGCATCACGTCCTCCTTCAGGTCTCGGGCTCGTAACGTTCCAGAGTTTGGAGGCACCCGACCACCAGTAATGACGGGGCAATGTAAGGGAATTGAAGTTAGACTTTCAATGACAATTTACAGCTCAGGTTGTTCCTGGCTTGTGACCCTTCTTTTCACTTGTGTTCTCAAGACTATTAAAGTACACTTATTTAGGGGGCCAGATTTGAGCTTCTGACATCAAGGTAAATAGATTGAGCAGTGGATACATACAATAACTCACGACGGAATAATTTAATACGTAAAATCGCCCTAAAATGTATACTAGCAATTATCACCTCCCCGCCATATATCCACATCTATAAGTATAACCCCTCATTTATTGCGAAGGTCAGCCTTCAATGCACGTACCTTTGTTGTCATCACAACAACCAAGACACCCAAGACGATGATCAGGACGGCCTGTCCGACATTGCAACAAACCAGTATTTCCATCAGTGGATGTTCCTCTCTTGAATTGGGTTTCACACACTGCAAACCACGTGCCTTATCGTTTTGACACGTGATGTTCAAAGCAGATTGAAAGTCGAGCTCCTTGAAGCCAAACCCGGGCTTGCACCTGACTGAGATGTTGCTGCCCGGTAAGTAGAAAGGTAATTTACCTTCGACCTGTCCGTTAGGAACCTTGAACTTGTTTCTTTGGCACAGAGCCAGGTGCTCCACAGGAAGTAAAATTCTCAGGAGGTTAAGGGGCACATCTTCTGAAGACCCTGGGTAAATGTACCTTTTTTCACTCATTATCGAAAAAAAACATTTGTTGACATTTTCTTCGGAATATGTCATGCTGGATAACTTGTAAAGTGTACCACTAGTTATTTCAAAGACCTGGTTTTCATTATCCTCTTGACAAAAAGCTACTGAAAGTACCACTTTGTCAAAATAACTGTCTAAGCTTTGTTCCAAGCATTTGCTCAGAGAATCTGCTTGAATGATTTTTATTCTGGTCACATTTCCGGTTCCATTAGGGTTTTCCTCAAAAAGCCACTGGATAGCCGATGTGCAATCTTTCCACTTCAATTCCATCGACCTCCCAAATCCTAAGCACAGTCTTTGGTCAAAGTTTTTGATTAAAACTCCTCCGGAATCCTGACTTATTTTTAGAGTGTTTTCAATTGTTCTGCACGGTACCGAAGGACTCTTCTCCCAATTCTTTAAGCAACCAATATTTCCTATGAGAGGAGTCAAAGAGGAATTATTTTCTTGCGGCCTTTTTTGACAGGCGTAGAAAAGGCTGCAAGCAAGCAGATGTTTCAAAGTTGAAAGAGAACGACTGGCAATTCTTGTGGTACCAACAATACATTTTGCAAGCTGCCATGCTTTCAACTGAGAAGTTTGATATCGCTTGACATAAGGCAAAGTTACAGGATCCATCACTATCAGCAGTGCAGTAATTGTAACAGCGACCCAATTTTGTTGTTGCGTTGACGGAGATGTTGAGTTGGGGATCACTAGCTTCCATCGGTTCGTAGCGATCTGTTGATTCTCCAGATCCGATAAGAAGCATCGCTACAACTGCTAACAGCATCTTTTTTCTTGGGCAAACTTAGCTGAAGTTTCAAAACTCAGAAATGTAGTAAAATAAACCAATACCAAATACATAAAAAACCACTTATAATGCTATGCCTATAGCATCGCCGCTATAATAGCTTGATATAAAAGCACTCAAATTTTCTGTGGTGTTTAGGCCTTAAAGAGGGGCAACAATCACAATAAATCCATGAAAGAAAGTTTCGCCCAGGGACAATACAAAGTGGACTTTTATTTTAATAATTCGCTCGCCCGAAAATTATCACGTGACTTTTAGTAGGTAGTGCGCCATCGACAGTGAGCCGCGCGTGCCGACTGTAGGATGGTTTTTTAGCGCTTATTTCGGCCAGCACAATTTTCTTCAAACAAATAGATATTCAGTATACTTCCCGACCTCCGATTGCAACAAAAATTGGTTAGCTTACTCATTGACTTACAAGGAAAGTGTCCGAAAAATTTAAAGCATATCCAACCATCAGACATTATGTTACAGCTAAAAGCAGCGCATTTTGCCCCATTTTGATCACTATATCAACTCCGATATCCACCAAATTTTTCGGACATTTGTGAAAGCCCTATTGGAAGGTCGTCGCCAATTTTCAGAATGATCTCATTCAAGGAACCGAAGATATATCCAAATAATACAACAAAAATCAACGAATTTGGTCAAATTTGGTCAAATTACGCAACTTTTACAGCTACTTTTGCTCCAAAAGCCGCGCACCATCAAATATGGCACCTAGGCGAAACTCACTGATCTTTCCAAAAAGGTATGACAAATTTGGTATTGTGAAAATTCTCACAGTCTCTAGAAAACAATGGTACAAAAAATTTTTAAATCCGAGCAAGTTTATTTTTATCGTGCACCCCCTACTTTTAGTTTTGTTTTTATTGTTTTGAAGCCGAAAAATACGGTTTTACATATACCCTGATTCCAACCCTAACCCTAACCCTAACCCCGAAGCTATCCGTAACCCTAACCACAACCCTTATTACTCTAACCCGAGCCCTAAACAATCGAATTCGTGTTTTACTAGCCTGTCACGTGACCAAGATGGTTTTTTGCCCATAACTCTCCAGGAAAACATTTTTACCGTTGTGGGGGTGATTTATCGGAATCAGCGTTTAAAAATACACCGAATTAGATTACTATCAGTATCATACCTTCAGATCAGGGCCTTTTTCACAAGAATTTTTTTATTTGGGCGAGCGATTTATAGTGGGAGCGTACAAAGTGACAACCGCCACACTCATAAAAGAAATAATTAACTGTATTCATGCACATGCAGGCCCACTGCACAGGCACGGGATTTAACTTTTTAAAGTGGCGCTGCAAGAACAAAGAATGCAAGCTCTGGTATTTACGCGCAATTTATGGAAGAAGATACCTGTTATATTACTGGGCCGCGCTTAGCCTGTCATTCGATCCACCGAATCTCTATTGTTTATGAACATGTATGTAACATGTATGAACATGTATGTAATGATAGCCTGAGGTCCCCAGGTAAGATACCTGAATTAGGAGTTAGTTCTGACCTAGCAGTAGGTAAGTAAAATTGGTTGCTAGCAATTGATGCAATGAACAACAGGACTCTTTACTTAACCATGTGCTTTCGTGCCACTGCGGGCGCGCTTGTTTCACAAGTCAAGGGCAAGGCGTGCTACTGACTGCTGCTATATAACTGCTGCTGTCGCGTGCGCGCGCCATTTGCAGCAGTTAGCAGCAAACTTTTAAACTGTTCTCATGATAATGTCATCTCCGTGTGGCAGGTTACAGTAATCGCTTAGAGAGTTGAAACAGTGCAATTTAGAAGATCATCGCTTATAAATCTATAATTAATATACTTTCCAGCTTCCTACATCATAAACAATACCATTTCCTTACCGAACGTTAAAGTTGATAAACTCTGGCCAGGATAAGTCATGGAATAACAATACTAATATTATAACTTTTCTTATACCCCGTACTAGAGCAGTATTGTGTCCAACACAACTAAAACTATTAATTGACGATTTCAATTCATGGCAGCTCGGCGCGGCACAGTAGCGCATTTCGCCGATCTAGCCAGTGTCGCTGTGAGAAGCCTTATTAAGTGCGCGGCGCGGCACAGTAACGCATCGCGCTACAACTAAAACTATAACTATATATGGTAATTATTATCATAGTTGTAGTTAAACGAATTACTGCACTCTTCCAACAAGCTCCGTTATTTTACATTTCAGTCAAAAAGATACTAGTAGCATAATACTCAGTTATGGCCAATTTATTTGTGACTTATGGCTCTTTGCAAGCTAATGAATAATGCCCCAAATCGTTGACCCATTGGTATTACCCATTAATTAATCATTAGTTTTTTGTCTCATTGCTTTTCATTTAGTATTGAACGGCACACCGCTGTCTGTTTTAAACCTTATAAAGTTGTAAATATAATACTTCGATGGCCACACAGGCATCAAATACAATTTCAACCGAATAACTTGGCTTTCTTTTTATCCTTCTGATTCGAATAACTTAGATGATGACTTGTGTTATCCGACCTATCACGGCAAGATGGAATATCCTTCTTTATCTTCTGATGTTCTTGATGGTGGAAAATGGTGTTACATGCACAGGTACGTAAACATAAAAATTTTTAAGTGCAGTGACAATGATACTATATATATTGCATGGCTTCAATCTGAAATTATGTTCCGCAGCTCTTAAATACTTCGTATTACTATTAATAATTGAAATATTTTCAGAAAAAGTTGAACCCGCATCAGTTTCCCAAAGCAGCACTTTCAATGCAAATAAGGCAGAGCATGCTACTGACGGTGATCTGGGAACAAAATCGCACACTCAGTGTGGATGGAACACTGATTTGTGGTTCAAAATAAAGTTTGATGAAGTCTTCTGCTTCTTTGAAGTGGTGATCATCCAGTCTCATCATCTCGACTCGAGTGCTGCTCGCGCTCGTATGCAGGATACGAAAGTATTTGTAGTCAACGCAGATACAGGAATTGATAATCTCTGCGGAGTTCTCAAAATCAGTTCTGTTTTGACTATAGAGGGCCAAACGTATAGAATTCTTTGTCATCTGAAGTGTGGAAATGAAGTGAAGCTGACGGTGAGACATTACCAAGGGAGCTACGAAAATAAAGCATGTATTCACATGAAAGAAATTACGGCATTTGGTGCAGGTAATTTATTTTAATATTATAGTTTTTATCAAGATTTCGCTTCAGATATATATATATATATATATATATCACTGAAAGGTTTTAATTGACGATGTCAATTCATTGGCAGCTCGGCGCGACACAGTAGCGCATCTCGCCGATCGCTGTGAGAAGCCTCATTAATAAAACAAAAGTTAATAAAACAAAAGTTAAATTTATTACCAATTATTCAATCAATACATATCATAAATTCTAATATTGGAAACACAATGCAGAATGGATGTCTTAAACTATAATTTTGTTGTCACTAATAATCTATTTACTTTCAAAGTTGAAATTTAGTTAAGTATGAAATGCCACCACATCATAGTTAGGGTAAAATATAATTCTTAAAGATTTTGAAATTTAGAAGATTGCTCTATGACTTAAAATTTAAAATTTAGCAAAAGATATCTAATTTTTAAATAGTTGGTTACAGTTTATGACAGTACTGGCATGATCAATTTTATTGTGGCTGGTAAAAGGACCCAGTTGCCTGTAAGGGCTTTACCGAACCCCTGGGGACCACAATGTGATAGGATCAGGCCAGATGTTTCTATGTAGAGCAATTTATTTATTTCGGAGCTATGGTTACGTGGTATAGCTGGTGGTCATGTTTAAAGGTCAGTTTATCTTTGTGTGCTAATTATCCATCCAGATGCTTAGTGATGTGAGTAAATCATGCCCTTCTACAATATATAACGTTTAACTATAAATTTGTTTTTACCACATAGCAGAAACTGTGGCACTAAGGTCAAGAATTAAAAATTTGTACTCTCATTGATAGTTAAAGCGTTTTTTCCCCCAGCACTACTACACAACAAAAACCTGTCGGCCCACCGAGGAAACACAGTCGCAGAACAAGGAACCCAATTGTGCTCCTCTATTCTGCGATCGTGTGTATTTACTATAAACTAGCTAAATGCAGTTAGTAAAATTTTCTGGAATCATTAAAGTCGTTTGATTAGTTTATGTGTCAAAGTAATGTCCATGATAATCATATATTTGGATCCCCGGTGGGCAAACACTCGTCCCAAAGGCTAAGGCAAACCTTTCAATGTTTCACCATACGAAGTAAGGAGATTTGAACACATACTCAGCCTACAACTCCATCCATGGGACGAGACGTCGTGAGCCTCAAAATATATAGCATATACCCAGTCAGCAAACACTATACACAACATACATACGATAACAAACAATGTATAATGCCATTACTTCATTTAAAAGAAAATATATCTGCTATCTAATTTTAAAAAAATTGAAGAATAAACCTGAAGAGAGGAGAAGGAGAGAGGGGTTTGGGAGAGGTAGAGTAGGAAAACAACAGGATCCTGTGCCGCAGGATTTTAAAATTTGTTGTATGATGATTTGTTTTGTGTCGTCTCTTAGATTAATATAGGTCTGATACCCTTGTCATGGTTTTTTGCAATAACACCGTGGTTTACTCATATGATTATGTTTACTAAATCAACCTATTTCAATGATAATTCATTTGCATCAAAGTTGTAACTGCACCAAAGTTGTCGGTCATATTTAGATTGTAGTTCTAACAAAGATTTCTTAAGATTATTCTTGAATATACTGATGGGAGTGGAGAAGTCTATTTCACTTGTTGACTTACGGCAGTGATTCCAAATACTAGTTGATTGATAGATGAATAGTGAGGATGGAGTGGGTGGGATGAAGTAGTTGTCTCGTCTTGGTGACCTGTTGAATAAAGAGAACATTGAGACTGGTGATTGGAACTTATTAATTTTAAACATTTCCAGTAAACAGTGTAACTTATGAAGATTGTGGACAGTCAGGAAGTTATACTCGTTACAGATTGGTTTACTGTGTTCTAGTTCAAAGAAATCTTTGCCTAACATCTGCTTGATAACTTTACCGGTCTTATCCCTAGTGATAGGCCTTACTCTGGCACATGTTTTGAACTTATTGAAGTACGCATCATTATCACCAAAGAGAATTCTTATGCATTTCTTTTGTGTTTTAAATATGGCTTCTAGTTTATTATTTGATACACCTCCCCAAACAGATATTCCATAACATAGGTGTGATTCAAAAAGGGTGTGGTACAGGTCCTTATATAGTTTTTTAGGTACACAGCGTCTAATTCCACATAGTCTACCTATCTCACATTTCAATTTACGGTTTAACGCTCTTAAGTGAGCATCCCAGTTCAGTTTTTGGTCAATAATGACTCTAAGAAACTTAGTTTCCTCCACCTTTTTAATTACTATATTATTTAGTGTCAGTTCTAATTCATTGGTGTTTGAATCTGGTTCATTTCTACAGTTCGGCTTAAAGTGGATATAACAACATTTCTTTATGTTGATATGCAGCAAGTTACTCTTCATATACTGATGAACAAGTTTAAGAATTTTATTAGCTTTGCAGTAAAGTGTTTTTATACATTTATCTACAACAAATATGTTGGTGTCATCGGCAAAAAGTATAAACTTACCTAGGTCTGATACTCTATATATTTCATTGATGTAGATAATAAAAAGCAAGGGACCTAATACTGACCCCTGAGGAACACCAAATATTACAGACAGTTTTTCGGATTCTTCTCCAAGTACTGAAACATATTGCTGTCTATTAGAAAGGTAACTGGCTATCAATTTATTTGCAGTCCCTCGAATTCCATAATCATTCAGTTTTTTAAGCAGTTTATCATGACAGATTGTGTCAAAAGCTTTACTTAAATCAATGAAGATGCCTAGTACGTGATTTTTATCTCTTAAAGATTTTTCAATGTAGTCGACAGAGAAGTTGAGTGCATGGCTTGTCGAGTGATTTTTTCTAAAGCCATATTGATTTTCATATAATAATCCTTGCGACTGAAAGAAACTGTAAAGCCTGGAGAATATGATTTTTTCAAGTATTTTACCGAATATCGCTAAGGTTGAGATAGGCCTGTAATTTTCAAGAAGCTCAGCATTTTCTTTCTTATATATTGGACTTATTTTACCTACTTTTAGGTCGTCTGGAAAAAATCCCTGTTGCATACATTCGTTGTACAATACCGATAGTAGTGGGCTAATTTTGCCTGATACTGCCTTTACTATATGTACTGGTATGTCGCTAGCCTTGCCATTCTTAAGTTCCGATATGATCTTAGCCACCTCCTCAGGTGAGCAGTCATGTAGATATATATTAGCTGTATTCGATTTAGGTAAGAAGTCACAGAAACTTGGAAGCTGATTTATTTGTATCTCTTCTAGTTCTGTGTAGGCTGCATTAAGGTTAGATGCTAGGGATACAAAATACTTATTGAATTCATTAGCTATAACTCTGCGATCAGTTATCTTTTCATTGTCTATGGTAAATATAGGTCTGATATCACGTTTCTGTTTGCCACGAATTTTATTTATCAGTTCCCAGGTTTTCTTGGAATTTCCCTGAGTTTCAAGAAACTTGTCAGAATAATATTCAGATACAGCTTTTTTACGAACCTTACGAAAGGTTATGTGCGATGTCATTAATAAGCTCCTACTATCACTGCAAATAGAACGCTCGGACAAAATCAGATCTCAAGGCCCTTTTATCTAAACGCGCCCGCGGTGCGCGAATTCGATTACACATCATCGATTACACATCATATAACTTAACTTAACATAGATATCTGGACTAATAATCATATCGCATAGCTTTAGCTAATCTTCATCATCTGTAAGTCTGGAAGCACTATACTCATAATAGTATAGTGCGGGGATATGAGATCGCAGCAGGTGCTCCAAAACTTAAAAACGCACCCTCTTCTGATGTTGGATGGCTTTCGGGCCGATACACAGTACTACTAGTAGTAGTACTACTACGGAAAAATGTTTGCCTTAGCGGGGTGGTATTTTCCCAAATTTTAGATTTAAAAAAAGAAAAAGCGCGTTATAGGTGTATTAGTACGTTGCACATGCCATGCACAAAAGTGTCAAACCCTTTACGATACATCAGCATTCAGCAATGACCGATTCGGTAATTCAGACATCAATTGTTAACATAGCTTGCCGAAAATGTCATCAACTTATTACGTTTGCCAACGAAAACAATTTGTTGCTTTGATATTGATACTCTCGATTGGTGAATAGGATAGAATTTTAAAATTGTATGCTTCCAGTTATTGACTCAATTTAAACGAAACAGAATATCCATCTGAATTGAGGAGACCCTCCTGGAAAGACATGAGGGTAAGACCCCTAATAAGCATAAAGGGAGAGGCCACACACTTAGGAAATCTCGGTCATAAATCTTTAAAAAGTGCGACCCAGTAGTGCATCGTGTTACAAGGTCTGATTGATCTAATTCTAACTCGAAGCCGATCCATTGTAGGTGTGAAGCGACAAATTGAGTGACCTTTAACTTTAAAATCACTTTATACCCTTATAGTAGTAGGATCGTGTTAAAAACGTGCGTCAAGTTCCAACAAATTGTGACCTTTAACTTTAAAATCACTTTATACCTTTATAATAGTAGTTGGATCGTTTTAAAAAACGTGCGTCAAGTTCCAACAAATTGTGCCCTTTAACTTTAAAATCACTTTATACCCTTATAGTAGTAGGATCGTGACTTAAAAACGTATGTCAAGTTCCAAAATTGTGACCTTTAACTTTAAAATCACTTTATACCTTTATAATAGTAGTTGGATCGTTTTAAAAAACGTGCGTTATGTTCCAACAAATTGTGACCTTCAACTTTAAAATCACTTTATACCCTTATAGTAGTAGGATCGTGTTAAAAACGTGCGTTAATTTCTAATATAAGCAATTTAAGGCTTGATTAATAATGTAACTAGTTGTTGTGTATACACTGGATCTATTATAAAATAAATAAATTGAACACTTGAAGTTCTCGGACCAAGTTTGCTGAAAAGGAATACAAATTGGGGGAGGGAATCTGTAATTTTAGAAATTTTTCGTGACGCTGAAACAAACAGACTCGAATCAATGAAAACAAAACTTTTTTGAGAGGGCTTATAAATATAGCTTGCCGAAAGCTGTGCTATACCGACTTTTTATTGGCTGATCAGTGATCATTAATGCAATTATAAGACGGCTTATAGCTTACCAAGAGCTGAGTTGTAATATATCACAATGCTGGCAAGCATTACCGTCGCCCTTATATTCACAATACTATTTACCCCCTATACTATTATATCCCCTTTATTGTTTTCCAGGCATTAAGACTTTTTCGAAAGTAGTTCAGCAGATACATTTAAGTTCAAAACATTCTAATTCAATGTTAAAGATGACAGGAATAAGAAATAGTTATATGGAGGTTTTTAAGAAATTTGCGCAAAATACGCGCCAGCATGTTATACGAAATTAGGTAAAAAACCCAAAATCGCCATATTCAGGTGCCTTAAAAACCATGTTAAAATTGAGTTAGATATCTGAAACTTTGCAGGGCGTCTAGACCTTGTCCAAGTCGACAGTAAAAAAAAATCATGTTTCAGGAGTATCGGGAAGTGGGTTTTCTGGAACCCCTGTTTTACAACAGATTGTCGTGAAGATATATGGACACGTTCATTGAAGTTTGAGGAAATTGGTAAATTTCTAAAACAGCGTTTTTGACGATAGTGGTTTAATTTTAACATATATTAATCTAGCGTGTTCATAAGTTCTGAACATTAGCCACGTGACCCATACTCCCATATGCACTGCTCAAAAATAAAATGTATTGCTTTTAGGCACTATTATGTAAAAAATGTCACATTTTTGTGACATTGTTTACCATAGCTGCCCAATTAGCATTTTTTGGTCTAAAATATAGTAGATTAGGTCAATCTAACAATTATGATACAATGTAGGCCCAAAGGGCAGTGATCGAACGGCTTTAAGGCAACATTTTGTAAACTTTGTCACACTCAGAATACGAGACCTCTTTTCTACTGTGAGGTGTCCATAAAACCCTTTCAACTCATTATTTGATAGTTCTTCTGCCAGTCATAGCCCTAAAATATGTTGTTTTGAAAAGTTAACTTGAAATACATGCACTTGGCTATTGGGAAATGATGTAAATTCTGTCACATTATATGGAATTTAAAATTCTGGGTGAATTTCCGAAATCATTTATATCTGATTTTGGTTTGGAAGGCGGGAAAACTCTATATGAGGACGATACACGGATACAGTTGATTGAAGTATAGCCCGGCAGTTGATGTAAACATCGTCACAAAATGATACGAAATAGTAAATGGACACGTTCATGTTGAAGTTTAAGGATATTGGTAAACCAAAAAAATAGCGTGTTCAGAAGTTCTGGACATTAGCCACGTGACCCATACTTCCATATACACGGCTCAGAAATACAATTTATTGTTTTTAGGCACTATAATATAAAAAATGTCACATTTTTGTGACTGTGTTAACCATAGCTGCCCAATTAGTATTTTTTGGTTTAAAATATAGTAGATTAGGTCATTCTAACAATTATGATACAACATTTGGCTAAAGGGCAGGGATCGAACGGTTTTAAGGCAATATTTCGTAAACTTTGTCACACTCAGAATACGATACATCTTTTCTACTGTGAGGTGTCCTCAAAATCCTTTCAACTCATTATTTGATGATTTTCTTCTAATCATAGCCCTAAAATATGTTGTTTTGAAAAGTTAGCAAATACATGCACTTATTGGGAAATGATGTAAATTCTGTCACATTATATGGAATTTAAAATTTTGGGTGAATTGCCGAAATCATTTATATCTGATTTTGGTTTGGAAGGCGGGAAAACTGTATATAAGGACGATGCACGGATAGAGCTGATTCAAGTTAAGGGCAGTTGATGTAAAAATGGTCACAATAATAATAAGGGCAGTTGATATGAAAGAAAATCTATCTAACTAATGCAATGGCTGATGTGACGAAATTTACATTTCTTGACCCTATTTTGAAGAAACATGCCTCGATTAGAATTCAATATTCTTCCAGGAATTATTAGTAGGTTATTATTCAGCAAATCAGAACTCAAGTTTAACAATTCTGAGTTTAATTTTACTAAGTTACCGAAATGTGACGAAATTCACTTTTCCTGCCCCAACAGTATAATTTCAATGTGATGAAAAATGGTCATGGGTTTCTATATTTCCTTATCTCTGAATTAATAATTTCAAACTATAATTAGGACTGTTGACTGTGTTAACCATAGCTGCCCAATTAGTATTTTTTGGTTTAAAATATAGTAGATTAGGTCATTCTAACAATTATGATACAACATTTGGCTAAAGGGCAGGGATCGAACGGTTTTAAGGCAATATTTCGTAAACTTTGTCACACTCAGAATACGATACATCTTTTCTACTGTGAGGTGTCCTCAAAATCCTTTCAACTCATTATTTGATGATTTTCTTCTAATCATAGCCCTAAAATATGTTGTTTTGAAAAGTTAGCAAATACATGCACTTATTGGGAAATGATGTAAATTCTGTCACATTATATGGAATTTAAAATTTTGGGTGAATTGCCGAAATCATTTATATCTGATTTTGGTTTGGAAGGCGGGAAAACTGTATATAAGGACGATGCACGGATAGAGCTGATTCAAGTTAAGGGCAGTTGATGTAAAAATGGTCACAATAATAATAAGGGCAGTTGATATGAAAGAAAATCTATCTAACTAATGCAATGGCTGATGTGACGAAATTTACATTTCTTGACCCTATTTTGAAGAAACATGCCTCGATTAGAATTCAATATTCTTCCAGGAATTATTAGTAGGTTATTATTCAGCAAATCAGAACTCAAGTTTAACAATTCTGAGTTTAATTTTACTAAGTTACCGAAATGTGACGAAATTCACTTTTCCTGCCCCAACAGTATAATTTCAATGTGATGAAAAATGGTCATGGGTTTCTATATTTCCTTATCTCTGAATTAATAATTTCAAACTATAATTAGGACTGTTGACTGTGTTAACCATAGCTGCCCAATTAGTATTTTTTGGTTTAAAATATAGTAGATTAGGTCATTCTAACAATTATGATACAACATTTGGCTAAAGGGCAGGGATCGAACGGTTTTAAGGCAATATTTCGTAAACTTTGTCACACTCAGAATACGATACATCTTTTCTACTGTGAGGTGTCCTCAAAATCCTTTCAACTCATTATTTGATGATTTTCTTCTAATCATAGCCCTAAAATATGTTGTTTTGAAAAGTTAGCAAATACATGCACTTATTGGGAAATGATGTAAATTCTGTCACATTATATGGAATTTAAAATTTTGGGTGAATTGCCGAAATCATTTATATCTGATTTTGGTTTGGAAGGCGGGAAAACTGTATATAAGGACGATGCACGGATAGAGCTGATTCAAGTTAAGGGCAGTTGATGTAAAAATGGTCACAATAATAATAAGGGCAGTTGATATGAAAGAAAATCTATCTAACTAATGCAATGGCTGATGTGACGAAATTTACATTTCTTGACCCTATTTTGAAGAAACATGCCTCGATTAGAATTCAATATTCTTCCAGGAATTATTAGTAGGTTATTATTCAGCAAATCAGAACTCAAGTTTAACAATTCTGAGTTTAATTTTACTAAGTTACCGAAATGTGACGAAATTCACTTTTCCTGCCCCAACAGTATAATTTCAATGTGATGAAAAATGGTCATGGGTTTCTATATTTCCTTATCTCTGAATTAATAATTTCAAACTATAATTAGGACTGTTGATGTGAAAGAAAGTGTATCTAAATTTTACAATGACGTATGTGACAAAATTTACATTTCTACCCCGATTAGAATTCAATATTCTTCCAGGAATTATAAGTAGGTTATTATTCAGCAGATCATCAGAACTCAAGTTTGACAATTCTGAGTTTAATTATACGAAGTTACCGAAATGTGACGAAATTCACTTTTCCTGCCCCAAAAGTATAATTTCAATGTGATGAAAAATGGTCATGGGTTTCTATATTTCCTTTGTCTCTGAATTAATCATTTCAAACTATAATTAGGACTGTTGATGTGAAAGAAAATGTATCTAAATTTTACAATGACGTATGTGACGAAATTTACATTTCTTGACTCTATTTTGAAGAACCATACCCCGATTAGAATTCAATATTCTTCCATAAATTATTAGTAGGTTATTATTCAGCAAATCAGAACTCAAGTTTAACAATTCTGAGTTTAATTTTACTAAGTTACCGAAATGTGACGAAATTCACTTTTCCTGCCCCAACAGTATAATTTCAATGTGATGAAAAATGGTCATGGGTTTCTATATTTCCTTATCTCTGAATTAATAATTATTGGTAGGTTATTTTTCAGCAAATCAGAACTCAAGTTTAACAATGCTGAGTTTGATATCACTAATTTACCGAAATGTGACAAAATTTACTTTTCCTGCCCCAACAGTATAATTTCAATGTGATGAAAAATGGGCATGGGTTTCTATATTTCCTGTATAAATCCATTCCAACTATAATAAGGGCAGTTGATATGAAAGAAAATCTATCTAACTAATGCAATGGCTGATGTGACGAAATTTACATTTCTTGCCCCTATTTTGAAGAATCATACCTCAATTAGTATATAATGTTACTTTATCACCATCACTATGTCGATAAATAAGTTATTTTGCCAACACGGAGCAAATAAAGTTATAATATTTTTTTTGTGACGAAATTTACAAATTTTTACCCTGTTCAGGTGTTGAAATTTATCCAATGTTAACATATCACTGCCATATAATAATTCATATGACCGGCATATGGTTGAAATATTGTTAACTGATCCATAGTACGTAATATAGGGCGTTTAAGTTGGTATACTAATATTTACTCAATTTCACACATGTTGAGATATCATACAAATTTATGTGACTAAATTTACCTATTTCTGCCTTCTGTATTTGTATTTGCGTATAACAATGAAATATGTGAACAATTCCAAACACATTCAGCTCACAAAATAATGCTAGACTATTCGGCATTTCTTGTCAGGATGTCATAAACATCCCTCATATAAATTTCTTAAATGTGTGACGGAGTTTACATGGTGCTACCATTTAAGGAAAAAAGTCGCTAAATATGTAGATAATAGTCATATACAGCTATTCTATGAATTGGAAATTCGAAAATTTGGTCAAACACGGTAACAAGGGGTCCATATAAACTCCGTCACGTTTTTATAGTGTGACAAAGTTTACAACTCACTGCCGGCTGCATTTAAGCGATATCTTATCGTCTGATAAAGATATCGTTATGCGACAAAGTTTATCTAGATGATGAAACGATTATCTTAGGGTTAGAGGGTTTATATAGTTTCATAGTGTGACACATTTTACATCATCGTGCCATTCAGTAGGGTCACTAATATTTACCAATATCCTCAAACTTCAATGAACGTGTCCATATATATAATAATAATATGTATAGACGCTTTTTGCAGTCAATTGTAGCCTACATTTAAGTGTCCGTAGATTCAAAAGTATAAAAGATACAGTCATTTCGAACCACAGGTTTTAAAGATAATCGTTTATACTTTAGTTTACTTTATATTGAAAAATAATTTATCATCATCATCATCACTTGATGACGTCATCAATTTAAGTGTTTTTAAAACTTGATTTTTGACAAAACAACAACTTTTCAAATCGATTTTACACCATTAAAGAGTAATTTTATTCAAAATCTGAGGACATTTTCACCTTAGATAATTGTTCAAGCATTCTAAAAATCTACCGGAAAAGTTTCCTACCTTACTCCTTCATAAAGATATTTGCTATTGAAGTTAGTGCTTTTTTGAAGAATAATTTTATAAAAACACAAAAGTTGTGAATTAGTATTCTCTGGTGTTGGGCTATCCCTTGGGTTGTGGAGCTCAATTTTGCTTCTTAAAGGTGTAAATTGTGTTATAGGCTAGTTTTAAAGTTAAAAATCGAAAAGTTGCACACGTGGGGACACGCCCAAATTGATTTAAAATAGCTAAAATCACTAAAAATTTTGATTTTCACGATTTTTATCAACTTTGGAGTCCCGTTGTGATCCAAGTTCTTTTTGAAATCTTCTGAAACTTTGCATGCTTATCAAACTATATATTAAATACCACTATGCAAAAATTTACGGTGATTCAATATTGTATGCGCACGCAACGTCCGCTCAAAGTTTGCACGTGCGAAAGGTGAGAATTTTGCTCATTCGTGATTTCGAATATATTCTGCTTTCCACGATATTTAAATGGCATTATATATGAATTTAATGCCAACTTGAATGAGTAAAAAGTGCCATATTCAGTCGGTTATCGACAGATATACCTAACTAAACACAAGAAAACGTTTTCAAAGGCAAAATTTCGAAATCGTCGAAATTACCTCCTTGTTAATGAAGTTTCGACTAGCTGTGTAAATTATCCTGACATTATAATCAAAAAGAGATGATATTTGACCAAAACCCATAATCATGGGTAGAGTGTACCGCTGCCAGTGTCTCTCTTTTCCAAACAAAAGGAAATGATATTAATTTGAGGAACAGTCCGCTAATGCAAATTGATACCGAGAATGAAATCGGTCGCTCGCTTTTTCCATCCGATCACGGCTCACGAATTGTAATAAAGCTTATTGATTTGAAAAAGCGAGCGACCGATTTCATTCTCGGTATCAATTTGCATTAGCGGACTGTTCCTCAAATTAATATCATTTCCTTTTGTTTGGAAAAGAGAGACACTGGCAGCGGTACACTCTACCCATGATTATGGGTTTTGGTCAAATAATATATATATTATAGTACTAGGCACGGTCCGGAATCTGTTACATCTATAACCTATAGTGCTTTTCAATCTAATCAAGGTAAAACTAATCTTTAGTCATGTTTTTTCAGGGTTTGGACTGAATTTCCGTTTGCCATTATATAATTGGTCATCAATTTATAATTGAAATATATATTGACTGCCAATGCGTCTAGCAGGTAGACCCATCTATATTATTTATTCTTAACAAGCACTTGTTCTCTTTTTGGCCTCAATGCATCACGCGCACATTTCCCTTTATACTTCGCTCAGCTAATTTTCAGATCCTCTACTGTGAATGCTGGTGAAATTTTCCATGATTATCCAGACTAAAATTAATGACGCTCCAGTAGACATTTTTGGTTCATTGTGTGTGTGTCTTAATTTATATTCATATCCAGGACACAACAGCTATCCTTGTTTATCAAACTGAATCATCTAGTTTTCGATTAAAAATTGGCTATTGATCGTTATAGTGATATACTGATTCTGAACAGCCTATTATCTGTTAGAGCCAACGGCCACACGGGAGAGCTATTTATTGTGTATCCTTCAGTATATGAAGACATACAACAAGCTCCAGCAATCCGCATTTCTCCAAGTGACCGCCATAAAAGGGATTTCAAAAAAGGATTTCAAGGATTTCAAAATATATATACATAATGACTTAACGTGCCTTATGTGAGTCAGGTATGAGAACAAACGATCCATCCTGCAGTTGGTTCGGGTAATTACCTCCCTGTGGAACCTATATCCATGTTAACCAATCTTACTCTTAACCAACTCCATTTCCGTGAGCATCAAATGACCTTCTTCTATTTAGCCCAACGTGAGTGATCAGTGTATTATTTCGGGTCCTAATTAGGCGTACTGATCTGTGTAAGAGCCGTTATCTAACTTTATTTTGAGCTTTTGGTTTTAGTGATGTGTGCGCTAACAAATTAGTGATTTTGAATAAGATTTCTGTGTTCTGGTTATGGGCTTATGAATGTGATTGAAATTGCATGAAATTCTTTCCGTAAACTTTTCTCAGCTAAGCTTCGTTAATAGCTCTATTTGATCTGTCTCTTTTCCAAGTTAAGCTCGAATTTTAGAGCTGGTTTAATTTAGGTTGGGAGAGAGAGAGATGCCAGCTAAAAAGAAAGAGAAGGGAACATCGAATGCGCCTCTGACTCATAAGGTTAATTTCTTAATTTTGATTTTAAGTGAAGTCTCATGTAACACTGTCATTTACCTGAATTTTATGAAGTGTTAACATTCACTAGTTCAATCTGTTCAACCATGATTTTAACAACCTAAAACCAAAACTAAATCATATCGGCCAATTAGCTAGAATGACTGGAACTGATAAATCATCGGACTCAGGAGGCACTATATGAGTGTAGTCACTAAAAACTGCAATGAATACTTTGTACGTGGAAAGTGGAAAGATGGAGATTTTTAGAATTTTCTAGATCAGGATGTATCGGCTTTACAATAATATGGTTCCATCTCACTACCACCAGATCCTACGGAGATAAAAGGCTCCCTTACTCGAGTTTAACCCTCTCAGTCGGCTCGGACCGATTTTGACCTATGTGCCCAAAGAATGGCTGTATTTACTCTTAGTCATTTTTAAACGTTTACTAATCACTCGACTATTGTTTATCCTTTTAAAACGGCCATCATAAATACTGTTTACATACATTATTCTAGAGTCATTCTGAGAGGTTGCGTCGCCACAACTAACAGTATTCAACATTAATTACACTGTACATCAATTAAATCCAATTAATTTTAATTGAACATTATCTGAGATCTGACAGGAATAGTTAAACTGAATAATGGGATTTTTTCTAAACTCTATAGCACGTGAGAATGTATCATGTCATTCATTTCATTTTCAGTGTATCAATCTTTCATTATCATATTGTAATTGTATCAAAACTGCAGTTTCACAATTCACAGTTGACACTGGTTGTAAGACTGAAAGCCAGTGTATGAAACACACTACACTGATACGTGAACAATATAAGACCCGGAAGGTATGAGGTGTACCATATGGCACATGGTTACCATGGTAAACCATGTCACATGGTATTAAATTGCAAATTCACACTCTGGAAAACTCCAAGTTTCCTGGGTACTTCCGGACCACGCTGGCATGACGTTTATTCCTTCTAAAACTTTCATTACTTTGAATCTACTTGGACATTTGTTTGGCTTAAGTTCTTGTTTCAAAATGGGTGAAATCATTGGCATAAAAAACTTTTTCACTGTCCGTCAAAATAAGAAGCTAGAGATGGAGGACCTATGTGACTCATTGCCAGTTAAGGTATACATATATATTTAATAATAATTGTTTATAAGGGATGACGTATATAAACGTTATCCTCATATATATAAGTTAATCTACCACCCTCATATATATATATAAGTTAATCTACCACACGCGGTTACACCACCAATGTATCAACAATTATTTTAAATATAACGCGCCCATTTCCTGGAATTAATTCCAGAACTTACTAAATATTAAGTACTTTCCTAAGTTTAATATGAGGGTAAGTATGTACTTACATAATTACATAGGTGTCTCACATCCTGGTGAATCTCTTTGGTCTCATTCTCAGCATTGTTTCAGTTTATAACTAATAATTTCTATCTCTGTTCAGAAATACTTTGTTCTGAAGGTCTTTTGTTTCTACAACAATTGTTTATTTGACTATGATTGCAAAATTTCCGTTCTTAACAGCGAGTGAGAGAAAAAAATGTGGAGATAATTTTATCAAGCCACTCGCTGTAAAGGTAAATCGACAATTACAATAATTGAAAAATTTGTATATTGATAGATAGTATACTGAGATAAATGCAATTTTCTGCTTTTAAACATGTTTACTCAGATAAGAAGACTGAAAGAGCATGAAGTTACCTCTGAGACGACGAATATGGAAGAGTTTCTGCTAATGGAGGAAGAGCTCACCAACGATCAAGACGCCGTAGTTAATAATATTCGCGACATCACTCGAAGGTTTTGTTTATATCAACAGTTGTGTGCTGTGTAGCTATTCCTTTCGATGACCTGACATGTGACATAAAACGTATAGCTTCAATAGATAAAAAGTGTTCTTAACTTTTGAAGTCTATTTGTAGTCCATTTGTAGTCCATTTGTAGTCGTTTGTAGTCTAATTGTAGTCGTTTGTAGTCCATTTGTAGTCCATTTGTATTCTATTTGTAGTCGTTTGTAGTCCATTTGTAGTCCATTTGTAGTCCATTTGTAGTCGTTTGTAGTCTACTTGTATTTTATTTGTAGTCTATTTGTAGTTTTTTGTAGTCTATTTGTAGTCGTTTGTAGTCTACTTGTATTTTATTTGTAGTCTATTTGTAGTCCATTTGTAGTCCATTTGTAGTCGTTTGTAGTCTATTTGTAGTCGTTTTTAGTCGTTTGTAGTCTATTTGTATTCTATTTGTTGTCGTTTGTAGTCTATTTGTAGTCTATTTGTAGTCGTTTGTAGTCTATTTGTAGTCGTTTGTAGTATATTTATAGTCTATACTCTATTTGTAGTCTATTTGTAGTCGTTTGTAGTCGTTTGTAGTCTATTTGTATTCTATTGTAGTCGTTTGTAGTCTATTTGTAGTCGTTTGTTGTCTATTTGTAGTCTATTTGTAGTCAGAGTCTATTTGTAGTCTATTTCTTGCTTTTTTAAAGATGCAACGATGGAAAACTTTCAATGATTGTTGAGGCACAGAGATTAATGTTGTTGTTTGTGTTTGTGAAGCATCCCCAATATGGCATAATCCCACTCAGCTTTTAATATAAATTTAAATACAGTAAACATCAATGTTTATTGTATTTTAATTTACAATAAAAGCTGAGTGGGATTATGCCATATTGGGGATTGTAAAATTTTACGTTAACTTACCCTCAGATATGAGCAATTGACGCGAGTATTAAAAATCAAACAGAAAGACTGTCACTCAGCAACGTCTTGGCTTATGATAATGATGTTTGTCCCAATGTGGTTATATGCTGCCATATTCGTATCCTTGACAATACACACTTACAGAAAAGATATCAACTGACTTAATCAGAGTTTACTAATAGTAACCTGCTGTTTAATAATAGTTTCCTATTAATGATACTGCTGTTTACTAATAATAATACTGTTTACTAATAGTAACCTGCTGTTTAATAATAGTTTCCTATTAATGATACTGCTGTTTACTAATAATAATACTGTTTACTAATAGTAACCTGCTGTTTAATAATAGTTTCCTATTAATGATACTGCTGTTTACTAATAATAATACTGTTTACTAATAGTAACCTGCTGTTTAATAATAGTTTCCTATTAATGATACTGCTGTTTACTAATAATAATACTGTTTACTAACAGTAACCTGCTGTTTACTAATAGTTTACTATTAATAATACTGCTGTTTACTAATACTAATACTGTTTACTAACAGTAACCTGCTGTATTATGATTTTATGACTTGATAACTAATTTGTTTAAGATGCTGTTATTTTACCTGCTCGCAAACTCCTTCAAGTCTATTAATCTATAGGAAAAATTAAGTTAAGCTCACAGCACGGGTCACGTGCCTATTATTATTTCGAGGGGTTTTTGGCAACAACAACGTTACAGGGCTGTGTATTTGTTTGTTTTTGATATATTTTTGTTGGTTTTTAATTTCAAATTTATACAATTTGTTCAACCGTTCAAAAACACTCAAACATGAAAAGTACAGAGATATTTAAAAGTACGTTATTTTAACTTTACCAATCTATACCGGGTACCTCCACATAATTACGGGCCTCTTCTTTCCACCAAAATCAGACGGAGTTGTGCAAGAAATGTGATTTGTCAGAGCTCATACTAAATACTTCAGTGTTCCATCACAATACGACACAATACGTACATATATTAATGCTTTTCATACAAAGTTACAACGAATTCTTCATGTAGTGCATCCTGGGTTTGGACAGGATATGCTCGTTTAAAATATTTCCATCACGTTACATTACATAATTCTCAATAAATGTAATAGATTTGTAGTGTCGTAATTAGTTTAAAATATGTTCCCTATTTTAGAGGCTACTAGTACCTAGGATTGTGAATATGTGAACCTCTCTATACCGAGATTTTTCTATACCGTGCACTTTTCGTTTCCCCGATATAGAGAGAAAAAAAAATCTTAAGCCTCTTATAGGCTCACTGCCAGCTCAAAGTCAAAGAAGGCAAAAAAAACTAGGGAAACAAAGAAACGACTGGAAGGCAGCTCAGGGAGGCCAGCAACAATGGACTAAATGAAATCAGCCACAATTCAACTCAGTTATGGCCATAAAAGCATACAGGAGTCAAATTTTATATCTTCGAAAGATAAGAAAAAACTTTTTTTCGTTGATACGACGCGATGCTCACAACTAAAAATATTTTACAAACGGCCTTAAAACGATAGAATGAGCATAGTATGATTCTTGGCGATATACGATAGCGATAAATATCTTTAAGAATATGTGTCTTCATCGGTCGATAATCAGTTGATTGAAAAGTCGTTTGAAAAGATTGTAAGACCCGACCGTTTGATGGAAAACTACCGTAATCTACAATGGTGGACCAAAAAAACTTAGTTAAACCTAGGAGGAGTATCTATTTAAGGCTCTACATGAGCGTCACGACTGCTCTTGAAACATCATCGAACCTGGTTAGCCCGAGTAAGTGGGTTCGTACTCACCTGCATCACGTCCTCCTTCAGGTCTCGGGCTCGTAACGTTCCAGAGTTTGGAGGCACCCGACCACCAGTAATGACGGGGCAATGTAAGGGAATTGAAGTTAGACTTTCAATGACAATTTACAGCTCAGGTTGTTCCTGGCTTGTGACCCTTCTTTTCACTTGTGTTCTCAAGACTATTAAAGTACACTTATTTAGGGGGCCAGATTTGAGCTTCTGACATCAAGGTAAATAGATTGAGCAGTGGATACATACAATAACTCACGACGGAATAATTTAATACGTAAAATCGCCCTAAAATGTATACTAGCAATTATCACCTCCCCGCCAGTATCCACATCTATAAGTATAACCCCTCATTTATTGCGAAGGTCAGCCTTCAATGCACGTACCTTTGTTGTCATCACAACAACCAAGACACCCAAGACGATGATCAGGACGGCCTGTCCGACATTGCAACAAACCAGTATTTCCATCAGTGGATGTTCCTCTCTTGAATTGGGTTTCACACACTGCAAACCACGTGCCTTATCGTTTTGACACGTGATGTTCAAAGCAGATTGAAAGTCGAGCTCCTTGAAGCCAAACCCGGGCTTGCACCTGACTGAGATGTTGCTGCCCGGTAAGTAGAAAGGTAATTTACCTTCGACCTGTCCGTTAGGAACCTTGAACTTGTTTCTTTGGCACAGAGCCAGGTGCTCCACAGGAAGTAAAATTCTCAGGAGGTTAAGGGGCACATCTTCTGAAGACCCTGGGTAAATGTACCTTTTTTCACTCATTATCGAAAAAAAACATTTGTTGACATTTTCTTCGGAATATGTCATGCTGGATAACTTGTAAAGTGTACCACTAGTTATTTCAAAGACCTGGTTTTCATTATCCTCTTGACAAAAAGCTACTGAAAGTACCACTTTGTCAAAATAACTGTCTAAGCTTTGTTCCAAGCATTTGCTCAGAGAATCTGCTTGAATGATTTTTATTCTGGTCACATTTCCGGTTCCATTAGGGTTTTCCTCAAAAAGCCACTGGATAGCCGATGTGCAATCTTTCCACTTCAATTCCATCGACCTCCCAAATCCTAAGCACAGTCTTTGGTCAAAGTTTTTGATTAAAACTCCTCCGGAATCCTGACTTATTTTTAGAGTGTTTTCAATTGTTCTGCACGGTACCGAAGGACTCTTCTCCCAATTCTTTAAGCAACCAATATTTCCTATGAGAGGAGTCAAAGAGGAATTATTTTCTTGCGGCCTTTTTTGACAGGCGTAGAAAAGGCTGCAAGCAGATGTTTCAAAGTTGAAAGAGAACGACTGGCAATTCTTGTGGTACCAACAATACATTTTGCAAGCTGCCATGCTTTCAACTGAGAAATTTGATATCGCTTGACATAAGGCAAAGTTACAGTATCCATCACTATCAGCAGTGCAGTAATTGTAACAGCGACCCAAGTTTGTTGTTGCGTTGGGGGAGGTGTTGAGTTGGGGATCACTAGCTTCCATCGGTTCGTAGCGATCTGTTGATTCTCCAGATCCGATAAGAAGCATCGCTACAACTGCTAACAGCATCTTTTTTCTTGGGCAAACTTAGCTGAAGTTTCAAAACTCAGAAATGTAGTAAAATAAACCAATACCAAATACATAAAAAACCACTTATAATGCTATGCCTATAGCATCGCCGCTATAATAGCTTGATATAAAAGCACTCAAATTTTCTGTGGTGTTTAGGCCTTAAAGAGGGGCAACAATCACAATAAATCCATGAAAGAAAGTTTCGCCCAGGGACAATACAAAGTGGACTTTTATTTTAATAATTCGCTCGCCCGAAAATTATCACGTAACTTTTAGTTTTGTTTTTATTGTTTTGAAGCCGAAAAATACGGTTTTACATATACCCTGATTCCAACCCTAACCCTAACCCTAACCCCGAAGCTATCCGTAACCCTAACCACAACCCTTATTACTCTAACCCGAGCCCTAAACAATCGAATTCGTGTTTTACTAGCCTGTCACGTGACCAAAATGGTTTTTTGCCCATAACTCTCCAGGAAAGCATTTTTACTTGGAGGACTTCGCCGCTTCGACGCGCCGCGCAAACTAGCATTCTTGCTTCGCAAACTAGCATTCTTGCAAACTAGCATTCTTGCTTCGTCGACGATCGTTGCTCTGCTTCGCAGAGCAACGATCTCGACGGATTGACATCGTCAATCAACATTTTTACCGTTGTGGGGGTGATTGATCGGAATCAGCGTTTAAAAATACACCGAATTAGATTACTATCAGGATCAAGAGTCCACTGATCTTATAGCTTATTACACCTCTTATGCTGGGTTAAAGATCAACGCTAAAAAGACACAATGCATGGCGATCAGCAAGTGTGCGTCCCAGCGACCTTACACCGAAAGAGACAGTATAAAGCTAACAGTGGAGGGAGAACCTGTTGAACAGGTCAGCAACTTTGTTTATTTTGGTGCCAACATCAGTGGGGATGGTACCATTGACCGAGATCTTGACATCAGGATCCAGCGTGCTAATGGTGCGTTCCATCAGCTTTGGAAGATATGGAACAGTCGAACTATAAGAACGCCCACCAAGATCCGTATCTACAAGGCTGCTGTTATTACCACTCTGTTATATGGAGCTGAAGTGTGGAACACAACAAAGAAGCAGATGAAACGGTTTGAGGTCTTCCATCTGACCTCCCTGAGAAGAATCTTGAAGATAAAGTGGTTCTTCCATGTCTCCAATGAAGAAGTTCTCAGGCGTGCTGGAATTAAGTCTATCGAAACTTTCATCGGTGCCGCTGGACTAAGGTGGTACGGACATGTTGTCAAAATGCCAGAGACGCGGTTTCCCAATTTCTTACTGGATTGGAAACCAAACTATGGAAAGAGACTGAGAGGACGACCCCGCAAAGGCTGGATGGCCTGTGTACTCGAGGATGCGGCTGAATTTACAGGTGTCGATAACATCAGCAGAGATGCAGTAAAACAATTGGCTCTAAAGCGAGTGGAATGGAGGAACATGTTACGCCGTAGAAGAGATGTGTGTGATGCAGGCCACTCCAACGACTAGGAGGAGACCTCTTCATGTAGCATGTATGTCAGTATCATACCTTCAGATCAGGGCCTTTTTCACAAGAATTTTTTATTTGGGCGAGCGATTTATAGTCTAGTGGGAGCGTACAAAGTGACAACCGCCACACTCATAAAAGGAATAAAATGTAATCATGCAGGCCCACTGCACAAGCACGAGATTTAACTTTTTAAAGTGGCGCTGCAAGAACAAAGAATGCAAGCTCTGGTACTTACGCGCAATTTATGGAGGAGGATACCTGTTACTGGGCCGCGCTCAGCCTGTCATTCCGCCGAATCTCTATTGTTTATAAACATGATATAGCCTGAGGTCCCCAGGTAAGATACCTGAATTAGGAGTTAGTTCTGACCTAGCAGTAGGTAAGTAAAATTGGTTGCTAGCAATTGATGCAATGAACAACAGGACTCTTCACTTAACCATGTGCTTTCGTGCCACTGCGCGGGTGCGCTTGTTTCACAAGTCAAGGGCAAGGCGTGAGGCGGGCGCGCGCTACTGCAAGCGCAAGGGCTCTGGATAGAGCAATAATTCCTTCCCCACAGGAGGACCAAAGTGCAAAGAAACTGCTGCTAACTGCTGCTGACTACTGCTAACTGCTGCTGACTGCTGCTAACTGCTACTGACTGCTGCTAACTGCTGCTGACTGCTGCTAACTGCTGTTGACTGCTGCTAACTGCTGTTGACTGCTGCTAACTGCTACTGACTGCTGTTAACTGCTGCTGTCGCGTGCGCGCGCCATTTGCAGCAGTTAGCAGCAAACTTTTAAACTGTCCTCATGATAATGTCATCTCCGTGTGGCAGGTTACAGTAATCGCTTAGAGAGTTGAAACAGTGCAATTTAGTAGATTATCGCTTATAAATCTATAAATATACTTTCCAGCTTCCTACATCATAAACAATACCATTTCCTTACCGAACGTTAAAGTTGATAAACTCTGGCCAGGATATGTCATGGAATAACAATACTAATATTATAACTTTTCTTATACCCCGTACTAGAGCAGTATTGTGTCCAACACAACTAAAACTATAACTATATATGGTGATTATTATCATAGTTGTAGTTAAACGAATTACTGCACTTTTCCAACAAGCTCCGTTATTTTACATTTCAGTCAAAAAGATACTAGTAGCATAATACTCAGTTATGGCCAATTTATTTGTGACTTATGGCTCTTTGCAAGCTAATGAATAATGCCCCAAATCGTTGACCCATTGGTATTACCCATTAATTAATCATTAGTTTTTTGTATCATTGCTTTTCATTTAGTTATAGTATTGAACGGCACACCGCTGTCTGCTTTAAACCTTATAAAGTTGTAAATATAATACTTCGATGGCCACAGAGGCATCAAATACAATTTAAACCGAATAACTTGGCTTTCTTTTTATCCTTCTGATTCGAATAACTTAGATGATGACTTGTGTTATCCGACCTAT
Organism: Bolinopsis microptera; assembly: GCF_026151205.1. Taxonomy (NCBI): domain Eukaryota; kingdom Metazoa; phylum Ctenophora; class Tentaculata; order Lobata; family Bolinopsidae; genus Bolinopsis; species Bolinopsis microptera. The sequence goes on along the minus strand of NC_087078.1, from coordinate 1,905,038 downwards.
CACGGCAAAATGGAATATCCTCCTTTATCTTCTGATGTTCTTGATGGTGGAAAATGGTGTTACATGCACAGGTACGTAAACATAAAAATTTTTAAGTGCAGTGACAATGATACTATATATATTGCATGGCTTCAATCTGAAATTATGTTCCGCAGCTCTTAAATACTTCGTATTAATAATTGAAATATTTTCAGAAAAAGTTGAACCCGCATCAGTTTCCCAAAGCAGTACTTTCAATGCAAATAAGGCAGAGCATGCTACTGACGGTGATCTGGGAACAAAATCGCACACTCAGTGTGGATGGAACATTGATTTGTGGTTCAAAATGAAGTTTGATGAAGCCTTCTGCTTCTTTGAAGTGGTGATCATCCAGTCTCATCATCTCGACTCGAGTGCTGCTCGTATGCAGGATACGAAAGTATTTGTAGTCAACGCAGATACAGGAATTGATAATCTCTGCGGAGTTCTCAAAATCAGTTCTGTTTTGACTATAGAGGGCCAAACGTATAGAATTCCTTGTCATCTGAAGTGTGGAAATAAAGTGAAGCTGACGGTGAGACATTACCAAGGGAGCTACGAAAATAAAGCGTGTATTCACATGAAAGAAATTACGGCATTTGGTGCAGGTAATTTATTATAACATTATAGTTTTTATCAAGATTTCGCTTCAGATATATATTTCACTGAAAGGTTATGTGCGATGTCATTAAGCTCCTACTATCACTGCAAATAGAACGCTCGGACAAAATCAGATCTCAAGGCCCTTTTATCTAAACGCGCCCGCGGTGCGCGAATTCGATTAAACATCATATAACTTAACTTAACATAGATATCTGGACTAATAATCATATCGCATAGCTTTAGCTAATCTTCATCATCTGTAACTCTGGAAGCACTATACTCATAATAGTATAGTGCTGGGATATGAGATCGCAGCAGGTACTCCAAAACTTAAAAACGCACCCTCTTCTGATGTTGGATGGCTTTCGGGCCGATACACAGTACTACTAGTAGTAGTACTACTACGGAAAAATGTTTGCCTTAGCGGGGTGGTATTTTCCCAAATTTTAGATTTAAATAAAGAAAAAGCGCGTTATAGGTGTATTAGTACGTTGCACATGCCATGCACAAAAGTGTCAAACCCTTTACGATACATCAGCATTCAGCAATGACCGATTCGGTAATTCAGACATCAATTGTTAACATAGCTTGCCGAAAATGTCATCAACTTATTACGTTTGCCAACAAAAACAATTTTTTGCTTTGATATTGATACTCTTGATTGGTGAATAGGATAGAATTTTAAAATTGTATGCTTCCATACAGTTATTGACTCAATTTAAACGCAACAGAATATCCATCTGAATTGAAAAGACCCTCCTGGAAAGACATGAGCCCATGAGGGTAAGACCCCAAATAAGCATAAAGGGAGAGGCCACACACTTAGGGAATCTCGGTCATAAATTTTAAAATAAAGTGCGACTCGGTATAGTAGTGCATGCATCGTATTACAAGGTCTGATTGATCTAACTCGAAGCCGACCTATTGTAGGACGTAGGTGTGAGGCGACAAATTGAGTGACCTTGAACTTTAAAATCACTTTATACCCTTATAGTAGTAGGATCGTGTTAAAAACGTGCGTCAAGTTCCAAAAAATTGTGACCTTCAACTTTAAAATCACTTTATACCCTTATAGTAGTAGGATCGTGACTTAAAAACGTACGTCAAGTTCCAAAATTGTGACCTTCAACTTTAAAATCACTTTATACCCTTATTATATAGTAGTAGGATCGTGTTAAAAACGTGTGTTAAGTTTCAAAAAATTGTGACCTTCAACTTTAAAATCACTTTATACCCTTATAGTAGTAGGATCGTGACTTAAAAACGTACGTCAAGTTCCAAAATTGTGACCTTCAACTTTAAAATCACTTTATACCCTTATTATATAGTAGTAGGATCGTGTTAAAAACGTGTGTTAAGTTTCAAGCAATTCAATGCTTGATTAATGACGTAAATAGTTGTTGTCTATACAGTGGATCTACTATAAAGAAGTAAATTGAACACTTGAAGTTCTCGGACCTAGTTTGCTGAAGAAAAAAAAATTGGGGGAGCTGGAATCTGTAATTTTAGAAATTTTTTCGTGACGCTGAAACAAACAGACTCGAATCAATGAAAACAAAACTTTTTTGAGAGGGCTTATAAATATCGCTTGCCGAAAGCTGTGCTATACCGTCTTTTTATTGGCTGATCAGTGATTATTAATGCAATTATAAGAGGGCTTATAGCTTACCAAGAGCTGAGTTGTAATATATAATGTATATATTATAGTACTAGGCACGGCACTTCAATGAGGCAACAAAAATTCTTTACAAAGGGCACAGAGATATGGAGCATATTGATGTTAGCAATAACAAGCTTAGTTGAGGAATCATTCCATAACTAGATCCCAACAAATGTTTGTCGTTGAACATGTGATTGCATGGTTTTTCGTCATCCAACGCTTTGTTGCACGTGTAGTACTGGCAGTCGACGTACGCTTTTCTTCCTTTTTCTTTTTCTTCTTTTATAGCAGTCACATTTATCTGCCAGTCTTCACGCTGAGTATTAATAGAAAATTAAAGTTTCCGGAACTACAATCAATGAGAGCTTAATAATTCTAAATGTATGTTTTTGGAGAATGACATGCTTGCAAACGACATAGTCTATGTTAAATTATGTTACAGATTTCAGCTTGAGTATGGAAAATGAAAATTATAAATGCTTACATATCTATTTTAATTCGAGCTAACTGGGCGGCGCTCAGCCTGTCATTCTGCCGCAGCTTTAATCTGTTTATGAACAGAAAAAGCCTGAGGTCCCCAAATAACATTCGAGCGTGCTAAATCACTCCAAACTGAAACTTCGAGATTTTTCTAAGGACCCCGGTAGTTGAAACCAATTTGATTCAATTATTTTTGAGCGCTGATTCTGAATCAGCCCATCAGATGACACAGAGTGTTTCCTTGGCGATCTATTGGCTAAAAACCGTTTTGATCACGTGACATATTGATATACATATGAGGAACTAGGTTAAATTTCTCTTTGACTTTAGGGTTAAAGGGTTAGCTGGTTTTAGCAGATGCTCGAGTAAGGGATAGGGTTAGGCTTAGGGTTGAAGTGCCTCACACAGTAAAGGCTGATTCAATAGATTCATCCTTTGAGTTTGACATGTTTAAGTGTAGTTTGACGAACTTTCTTGCTTTGATACCGGACAACCCTCCGATCGCCGGCTACAACTGCAGTTGGTCAAACTCACTGGTTGACTACTCGCCATCTAGGTGGTCAGATATCTCAATATCTGATGACCCTTCCGGCTCCACGGATGAACTCAACGAAGTAACGAAGTAAGTAAGTCAGACTCAGTGTACTAGATATTTTATAGTGCTTTGAATTGTTTGTCAGAGCCATCTAGAGAACGTGTTGTACTTAGTAACGTGATAGTCCATCGTAGAGTGATTTATTGGTACACGTTTGCACGAAAATGTAACGTTTAGCGAGTGAATTATCGTCATGCATTTTAATTCTTGCTTTTATATTTAGTTTAACTTGTACCTTCCAATTTTGTCATATTTTATGCTTTTATTATGATACATAATATTTACCTCAGTCCATTCTTTCTCTCCCGTAGTTTCATTTTCAAACTCTTCTGCTTCGAAACAGAAAGATTTCACCTTGTCAGTGCAACCTTTCTGGAACATTCGGTAATCCTCCGGTGGCTGAATATACTCGTACGTTTCGTTTCTGTAGTGCCTGCGTTAACAGTGGAGTTGAGCCTCTAATCTTTATGCGAGATCAAAACTGAATAAGATTGACCCTTTATTTTCACTACAACATTTGAAAACATGACTCTAATTATATGGAGAAAATAAGAATCAGGCACAATCCCCTGTATTCCAACTAAACTCTTGTTGACAGAGACAGGAGTGCAATTCGAATATTTCGTGTGAATGTGTAGCGATTAACGAATTAAAACATTAAATGGAACATAACGATGACGATTTCTTGTTGGATATATTTCAAGATACAAGACGATCAAATATATCCGAGCTAAATTTATGATTATGGACGGGTTATCAAGCTTTGTGATTGATAACGAAGATTGAAGCAATTAAGAAATCTCACCATCCAGCATAATCCTCGCCAGTGTAGTTAAAAGATCCATTCGTAAGGAGTGTTATATTATTCAGGAAAAGAATATCTTCCCCCAAAATCTCTGTGCAATTTTTTTCTTCCTCCCACGAACAGTTAACTGAGACATAACCGTATTATATATATATATTAATGTTATTTAACTATATTAATGTTATTTAACTATAATATTAGTGTTATTTAACAAAGCGTTTAAAAATAATTTTTCTGTCCCTGCCATTACATTTACCACTTTAACACTTAACTTGTTTAAAATATCAAGCTGAAAGAATTATACCTTCCTTGATAATTCCTGTAACGATATTCTACAGTATACGGTCCATCATTTGCATAAATAAATCACCAATAGAACCGTTCAAAGTATTTATCTCATTTGTAGTTTACTTCACGACCTTCCCTATAGCCAGGTCATGATTACCAGGCAAATGCTGCCCGTGAGCTATCAGTAGAAGTTCGATTAGAGACCCCGGTTGTACTGGCCTAGACCATAATACTTGCTCTATTCTACTGACTCATTAGTACAGCAGGTCTGAAGAAATGGAATACTTGATGTTATAGCGATAAACATAAATACTGTGCCCTCAATATCCCGTACAGTCGCGTGTATACTTTTACTTAGTTATTGTTATCATATATAGTACTTTTACTATTGTTAATAGTGGTAGTGATAGAAACAGCTATGTTATGTTTTTCAAAACTAAGTTCTGTTATTTTTGTGGCTACTGATTGTGTATTTTCAATGGCTCTGCAGTATATTTCTGTTCTACAAAATATATTGGCACCAAACATTCATAACGGACATGATCCCACAAAATTATTACCAACCCACAACGCAAACCCATCCCACCATTATTTTAATTTTTTCACTCCGAGTACATTTTCACTTTTAGAAGTATATATTTTATTATGTGTATATATTTATTATGTGTATATATACACATAATAAAGTTATAAATAACAGATAGTGTAAACACAAGGCTCTAATCTTTCTCTAAAAAACAGAATTATTAAACATTCTGCGCCAATTTGCTCTATCAAAAGCAATATTCCTAAGATAATTTAAATCATATATATTATTAAGAAATAAATTTCGGCACCTGAAGTCGTGCTTTATCAACGAGAACAGGTTTGACTGAGGCCGTCCAACTCTCCCTGGCATCTGCAAACTATTAATAGCAAATACCAAGGAGGTATAGGCAGGTCCATTATCTGGACCTCTCAGCACATGACCAAGCATTCTCCATTGACTTTTCTCCACTCTAGCTGACAGTGGTTCACTGTTGCAGCGTTTATACAGATTGGCGTTAGAAAATACCCCCGGGTATTTATAATTCAAAATCGTTCTTAAATGACGCCTGTGTACAATATCCAACTTCTCCAAGACAGCCTTAGGTGCAGCCCAACAACTGGAGTTATACATTAACAGACAGTACCAGGGCTAATTCATACAGCAGGGGTAGAATGAAGTATAATGACTCACTTATCAAACAATAATCAGTCATCAATTTAACTCAAATTAAGGACTCACGAATTCTGTTCTTCTCAACGGGCTCGTACTCAAAAACATAGTGCAGGTAGAAGGAGTAGCAACTTCCTGAGTTGTAGTAACACTTGGTAGTGGTTAGGTTCTGGTTGGTTATGTTCGTTACACCTGCAAGTGTAAGTTAGCATCTCATCTGGGATATTGTTTACCTAATATTGTTTAGGGTGCATGTCTTGTAGATTGGTATTGTCAGCAAATATCAAGTATAATGATAAAGCGGACGGTTGGTATATGCATGGTGCATATTAGGGATTATGCTTCGACTATTATTGTTATAATGTGCAATTTGGTATCAACTATTACAAGCAAGTTGTAGGGCCATGGGCCATGGCATGGGGAGTTAAGCCACGCCATTAGTATTGGCCGAGTATTCAACAAATCAAGGCCTGATAATTTGAATGAGGGTATTAAATTCCTGGCCCCTCATAATGAATTCCTGGCCACTGTTTAATTCCTATTTAATTCTACCGTCTTTGTTCTGTCATGAACAGGGTATATTATAAACACCAACCAGCTTATCGACTTAACCCACAGTTTGAGTTTGACGCTATATCCTTTTGTAGAGTTATTTGTTTTATGTTCTGTTTCATGATCTGTATAAACTAATAAACTAATAAATAAGTATTATAATAATAATAAATGATATGATCAGTGATAATCATATAAATAAGTAATATTGAAAAATACAAATTTTCGTTTTATATGATTTTGCAATTTTCTTCGGGATTTTGACTTCCAGTACCTCAATTTGGTTTAATTAACTGATTAATTAGTTTCAGGGCAAAAAGTTCATCCAATCTGTCAAATTTGTGTTCAGAAAGTTTCATATTTGAAAATGGGACTGAGTGTTATTATAAGCATATTAATATACCAGAGGAATAAATTTGGTGGAATTATAAAAATAATGACCAATTTCGGGTAGTCTAAACTATAAAACTTTGCCGCTGTCTGTTTTAGTTTTACCTGTTACTTCATCGAGAAGAAGGTCATTGCATACCATGGACTCGTTTACTAAAGACTTAGTTCCGCATTGATAACATTCCAGGTTAACAGCACCAACTGAATAAATTGGTTAAACATCCAATAAGGAGTGAAGGAGTCGTTCAAATTTTACTTAATCTGCCGAGGGGGAGGAGGTTTTCAAATAATGACGGCATGGTTACGGGGGGCTGGGTTTAAAAATTACCAAAAAGTTAAGATCACGCAACATGAGAGACTCCAAAGGAATTGGATTTAGGGCCATGCTCAGCATGAGGGGCCGACATTTAATCATTCATTTTAAAGCTTGTATTTTACCATGCAGATAATGGTGAATCGAGGGCATCTCTGAAAACATACGCATTTTATTTCGTCTATCAGTAACTTGTAATTTTAAACATAAGCATGTTATGTAGACCTCAAACTGAACTAAACTAAACCGATCATATGTGCTCATTTAACTACCAGTACCACTCACCTTGGAAAATGTAAGCTACAAAAACAACACCCACAATAAATAAATTAAGGAAAATCTCTCTGTTGGCACTTAAAACTGGCATCAGATAATCAGATATCTTCAATTATCAACGATTAACCGAACAAGAGTAACACGAAAAAAGTCTTCATTAAAACAATTTTAATAACTTAATAGGTAGAGTATAATAGCAGACGATATTACAGTCGCCAGAGAGCATATTATTGTGAATACATTTTAGAACTTTTAGAATGTAAAAATGCTGAATCAAATAAAAATCGCCTACTTAAAAGTCCCTTTTATGGAAAGCCTTTATTTGAAATATTTGTAGATTATTTATTTAGTAATAATAAGAATCGGGTCAGGATACTGGCCCGTAATTATTGGAGCACAAGGAAACCCTACCCACTATATGTAGTAATAAATAAAAATCTCGGAGACTAGGTAGTATTTTCTTTTATTCGACGGTACGGTAGATTGATGCACCCATGAGTGAACAGTAGCATCATAAATATTCATATCGATTGCGTGGGCACACCACCATCAACATTGAGCAAAGCACTGTAATTTGCAAAGTCACGTGATATAGCAATGAAATACATAGACAAACTGCAGTACAAAACCAGTGAGTGTAGCGTAGTCCAGTCCAAATTATCCCAACTTTGATTTTTTTCTAAATGTTTGCACTTGATTGAAGATTTTTGGGTTTAATGTTCTTCCGATAGAAACATTTAAATGTATACTATTTGACCTGTAATAAGTACAATACTCTAAAGAGAGAGCTGTCCTACCTCAGAATATTTTGAGGATAAGTTAATACGTGAATATGTTTGTGTGCAGGTGCCCATTTTTAGGTACTGGGAAACGGTCCAAATCAGTATTCATCGTAAATGTTGGTGGGTCATCCCCACAGATTATATATATACTATTAAGTGTAGTAATTTTGGTTAATCAATTTATAAGAATTAGCTGGCCCATGATGAAGGTGTTGTCGCAGAAAAAAACCTTTTAATCTTCCTTATTCCTTGCCATTCAAACTTTGTTTTACCAGTCCGACAGCTAAACTGCTAGAAGATATTATAAACGTTATAAATTAATTAATAACAAATCTTTACCAGGAGATGGCACAACGAACAAAAACTAGCAAAACCCTTTGGGTACTTCTCCTTCTGATCTCTCTAATAGGAAATAACCTAGTTACAGCTACTACAGCTTCGACCACGGAGACAGCCACAACTGATGCTGCCACAACTTATGCTGCCACAACTGATGCTGTCACAACTGATGCTGCCACAACTGATGCTGCCACAACTGATGCTGCCACAACTGATACTGCAGCATCAACAGAAGCTGCTACTGAAGTGACGACTGAAGCAGTCACTGAAGCAGCTACTACTGCAGAAGAATCTACAGATGAATCAACTACTGAAGCGGCAACCGATGCCGCAACAACAGAAGATTCCTCTACAGATGAATCTACAACTGAAGCGGCAACCGATGCCGCAACAACAGAAGATTCCTCTACAGATGAATCTACAACTGAAGCGGCAACCGATGCCGCAACAACAGAAGATTCCTCTTCAGATGAATCTACAACAGATGAATCTACAACAGATGAATCTACAACTGAAGAAGATACTACTGAAGCAGATACAACTGAAGTCGTGACTGATGCATCTTCAGAAGAATCTACTGAGGCATCAGATGAAGCGACCACTGAGACTGCAGAAGAAGAGAGCACCGAATCTACCGATGAAGATTCCAGTACTACTGAGGCAGCTGACGAAGAAACAACAACTGAGGCAGCTGAAGAATCTAGCACTGAAATGTCGAATGATACTGAGACTGAGGAATCTGATGATGTATCTTCAACGGAGACATCGAATGAAGTTTCTTCAACTGACGAATCAGACGAAACATCGACAACTGAAGCATCAAACGAAGATTCGTCAACGGAAGAAATAACCGAAGTTTCTTCAACCGAAGAAACAGACGATACAGCAGCAACTGAGGTATCAGCTGAAGAGTCCGACAATACCACAACAGATGAGGAAGATGATGAAACGACAAGTTCTACTGAAACAGAGACGAGACTGTCTCAACCACTGAAGAAGGTTCGGAGGAGACAGGAAGCGACTCAACGACAGCATACGGGGGACGAACCTACAGATATATGATGCAAAGTGGAACCGACGATAGTTCAGCTGCTATTGGTAAGCTTAATTCTTTTGTACAAAAAATAGTTTTTTGAGGTTTTGTTTGAATTACCAAGCCTGAGGGAGTAAGATCAAATTTGGCATAATGAGGCTAGAGGATAACTATTTCTGTGGTTTCATTATAATCAAAGGCTCGTAAGATTGTTCTTCTGTTCCAGTACGAACTATTAGTTGATTGGTTCGAACCAAACCGGAAGTTGGCTGCTTCAGCTATTATAACTGCAAATTAGGCATGTTCAATGTTCATTTATTGTAGACGCTGACTGTATTAAATTGTAATCCATATCTTTCCCAGGACTAAAATCAAGCTTCTCTGTTATCGTTATCGCAGCTTGGTTTCTTCGCATTCAAGTTCAATGACAAAGCTATGCTGCAAGAACATTTCGAAATTAATTAGAATGCTGGACGTTTAAATTGCTGGACAGTATGATTTTAGATATGTTTTGCTCATTTTGAATTGTACTGTAAAAACATGAGAACTTATCTTCTCAGTCTTTCTAATCTGTGGCTCGAAGTAAATACCATTAATTTTGTAGCATGTTTCCTCGGCTGGAAATGCAAAATTTTTATATTGATGCAGATGCAACCGCGCTTACACCTTGTCCGATATTTTTTCATACAATTACTTCGAATCATTACAACAAACAAGGTCACACTCGGAAACTAGAAAAAAGCTTGCACAATATCAAAATTCCACCATTCTCGCTTGTTGATGTTTACACCTTTGTTCGTTTATATGTATCTTAATGTTTCTTCTAATATACCAGACAATTTTACTTAGAGTTTATAGTTAGAAATAGTTTTCTTTGCAAATGCTTGCTAAACGAGGTGGTGGGCTGTTAAGGTTACTACTTGCGGTAACCTTGATTGGAGGGGTACAAATAGTAGCTGCTACTTCCGCTTCGTCAAGTGCGACCTCGGCAACTCAGGCAAGCACAGATGACACCACAACTGTTGCAACGACAACTGCAGTAGCGACATCAACGGAGCCTTCTACAGAAGTGACTACGGAAGTAACAACAACTGAGGAAGTAACAACGACTGAAGCAGGAACGACTGAAGCAGGAACAACTGAAGCAGGAACAACCGAGGCAGGAACAACTGAAGCAGGAACAACTGAAGCAGGAACAACTGAAGCAGGAACAACTGAAGCAGGAACAACTGAAGCAGGAACAACTGAAGCAGGAACAACTGAAGCAGGAACAACTGAGGCAGGAACAACCGAGGCAGGAACAACCGAGGCAGGAACAACCGAGGCAGCAACCACTTCAGAAGAATCAACAACGGATAAATCCACGACAGAGGGCACTACAACAGAAGCGGTTACTTCAAGTGAAGTTACATCGACAGAAGCGGCTACTTCAAGTGAAGTTACTTCAACAGAAGCGGCTACTTCAAGTGAAGTTACATCAACGGAAGCGGCTACTTCAAGTGAAGTTACTTCAACAGAAGCGGCTACTACAACCGAAGCAGTAAGCACCACTGGTTCTACCACTATAACCTCATCATCCTCTTTCACGACCAGCACAGAATCCTGGTATGAAGAACTATGGGAAGAAATAGAGGAGTTCTTCGAGGATCTATTTGATAGTGATTCGAGCAGTAGTTCTTCTCCTAGCATGGCAACCTCAGCTACAAGTTATACAACCTTCACATCTGGAAGTACTGAAAGTACTACCGCAGCAAGCTCTGCCTCTGATAAAGAGAGCACAGCGGGCACCAGTGACAGCACTGCTGGATCAAGTGAAACGGGAACTGATGAAACCAGCACAGCCGATGCAGCATCTTTAGGTGGATCCTCAGACACCTCATCAACTGAGAGTGAGAGTGAGAACGAGTCGAAAGTAGCTTCTACCGAAGAATCAACACTTACGGAGAGTGAAGTGGTAACTACGACGGAGATGCCCGAGAAACACCTGACCCAACCACATTTGCCATTATTCGAAAAAAGAGTGGAGTTAAATGCTGAGGCAGAGGCTGGTACTGACCCTCAGTATCGTTATGTGATTAGGTCGGATCGTCAGATAGATGATGACAACGCCAACGCAGCAAAAGGTTGGTGGAATGGAAGATGTACAGGGAGGGGGGGGGGGAGGCAAAAGTCAATACCCATACGTTGGGTCTTATACCACCGCCTGTGTTTTATATTTGATCAGAGTTGTTGCTTTGCAGATGGCATACTGTACCTACTTGCTACACGTTGCACACCTCTCGTGCACGCGATCAAAAGAGGTTGCAGCGTGTGTCAAGTACCTACTTGTTCGAGGATTCCGTCACCAAAATTTGAAAATTCGGTTTTTGGGGGCCACACCCAATCAACATTTAATTGCTTATACTCATGTTGGTAAACATGTTAGAGACTCCGTTGTACTATATTGCAATAGGTCCTTTAATCCGGAATATAATCTGAAAAGATGGTAAGAAACAGGTTTAAAATGACGAAGTTATCAAGCAATTTGTTTATCTCGTTAGCAAAATTGATTGGGTACTCAATGATTACCCAATAACGACACCGTAATTGGGCTCTCTGAACGATAATTCCCATAATGCAGTTCTAGCCTCAACCCAATCTTCTAATCACACGTAATGAACAAACTCGTTATGCTTCATATCTCGGTCATCTGAGAAGCTAGATCTATCATTTTTCAGGACAAACGTAATTTAAATGGCCATCAATTCAATAAAATTTGGCTCGATCCGACTATCTAATCTAAACTATCAAATAATTGCGAAAATGAACCTTCAATTGAAAAAAATGAACACGAATATTTTTCGATTTGATAAATTCCTCGAACCAGTGGTGGTACCAAAAAGAATTATTTCAATTGGGCACTCAGTGACTGAACTATTAGTATTAAGTATTAACATCAACGAGGCGTCAACGTATGCAGTATGGGTACTGACTTTGGTTAAATTGTTGGCCTCCTGATTCTCCTTTGTCAGTGTAACTGGGAAGAAGGTTATGGGACTATGGACTATAAGATCGAGTAGGAAGCCGAATTGAAAATCTTGCGAAATTGATATATTGCAAACCTGAAAAACCGTCCCGAGTCCCTTGACCCTTATGCAAAACCAACTCAATACGCAGACTCCTATAAAATATTCGAACGTTAAAACCATCAAGTGCAGTGCAATTCACAAGTAGAACAATCTATAAATATTTAAATAAATAAATATTTGATGATTCATGTGACCAATGCAATATTGAATATCTGTATATGGCATAAGCACACTCTTAATTAAGATATATATATAGGGTACGCTCACTGTCATTCACGTATTACACTATCAAGTTTTCATGCATGACTTTAAACATCACGCACATAAGAATTCGTTCGCGTTGATACACGTTATAACTTATAATTATATAAATCATAATATATACCACTGCACACACTTTAAAACGTTTATCAAGGAATTCGCGAGAATTCCTGTTCGAAAGATTCACGCTACAGAAATTAAAATCAGTGCGGCCGATTTACTGAAATTAAAACGTTGCAGGTACACGAAAAACAGCTCAGCAGTTTGCAATAGTTCTTGGTATCTATTACATCTTCGGATATTGATCACAAGCTCCATGTAAACCAGAAACACGCCAGTGAGCATAATTCTTTTCAAGAAACATCTGAAAAACGGATCCGAGCAGTAGACATTGGAATTTGGAATAGGCATGGACATGTCCATCCAAGTTATCGAAATGAACGATTCCAACAATAAAGCAGATACTCTAGGTCAAATCAGTTTGTTGAAATTTATGAATTAGTTCACCCTGGAGGTAAATCTGAGAGATATTTGATCGGAATGTTTATAAATAATAAAAGAATAAACCGAATTGTATTCCTTTTATATTACAAATAACACCAAAGGGGTGAAGAAATTTTTAATGATTTGGGGTTAATTTTGATATGGAGCGGAGAAAACGCATTAAGTCCATTTTTTCGAAATTTTGAGATATTGGTACCAAAATTTTCAGGAGAAGATTCTCTACAACTTAAGCTATGAATCAAGTTATCAAAATACTGTTTTAGCTGCCGCGAAAGGCATTAAGTCACACAAAACGTGAATATTTAGCTCGTTATTCCAAAACCTTCCCTGAGAAAAGGCATTAAGTCCATTTGTAATGCCTTCTCTGAGGGAACTTTTTCTGTTCCTTGAGATTCCCTGAGAAAAGGCATTAAGTCCAGACTTTATTTGCAGTTTTTATAGTTTTTGGCCTATAACTTCCACAGTTTTAGTTATATCGAAACAATTTTTATGTGGTCGTAATCAGCTCAGCAAGCAAACAATTTTGGTACTAATATTTCAAAATTTAAAGGATGAGGGGACCTTAGAATTTACTTTCAAATATTCGCGTTTAAGTCCTGTGAAAGTGTGTAGAATCAAAAAATACGCCGGACTGTGAAATCGATAATTCGTGCAATATCACGCCGCGCTCCTATTGGCTGATAGCAATTTTGGGCTGTGACGTCAATTATGTGTAAGACCAACGTGCGTGCGCGCACACCCTTCGCTCGTGTCAACATTTTGTCCTGTTCTGTTTTACTTACGTCGTGTTACCTTTGGCGTTTGCGAGAGCGGTATCTTTGGTTGCACTGAATTAGTCTAAGTTACGAATAATTCTCTTTAATAGTTAAATGTAACTCAGAAAGGCTTTCTTGTAGTTGTAGTAGGTATTTCTATTTATAAATAGCTAAGATAAGTAGCATCCGCTAACTAAACCACAAACTGCTATTTTGTTTTGACTTGTTTGAAACCCGATATGGACACAATTAAAAATCGGCATATTTCTTTATACAAGAATAAAGGAATGTATTTTCATATGAAATGTGCGACGAACAATATAAAATCAAGTGTTGCAATCGGCAGAGCACAATCAAATCAAGTGTTGCAATTGGCAGAGCACTACATATGAAATAAAAGATATGTTGACCGACCCACTTAATATATGTTTAGCTTTTCCGAAACTTGTTCGTTTAGTGTTGTGGATTACGTCAAGAGGGACGACAAACCGCCGCTGTATACTCACGAATACATCCGTAAGCCGATTCCTAAGACATTTCACGGCACTCCTAAGCCCAGCAAGCAAGTCCTGCTAGACGAGCGGCTAACAAGGATGTCAAAGCCTGCTCCAAGTATAGAGCTAGGGTGATAGTTTTATAATGGTACATTATATATGCAATGTATTGTAACTGTATTCAACATTACCTAACATTATTATCTCAATGAATTATAGTATCTTATTTGTACATTGAAATATGATAATTGATCAAAAACCAAATATAAATGCCAGATGAAAGTACAGTTTAAAATATGGGTGGCTTATAATTGGATGTATAAAGACACTCTTTATATTTATAGTGAAAAAGCTTTCAAATGAACAAACTTTTAAGACAGCAAAGCGCCGCAACAGAAGATCTAAAAATCGATTGAATGTATGATGTAGTAGAATACATTTTACTAGCTGGCCCTTGGCGCCTCTAGTCCTATCTGAGTGCGCACGTGCGGTTTGGCACTGCGCGTGTACCGGCCTTTAGCTTAGTTGTACACTCATTTATAATTTACCGTTTTAGTTTGCTGTGACTTGAGTGTAAAGCGTAACGAATGTGGATGTGTTCGTCTGCTATGCTTGGTATAATATTGCTTGGTGTAATAGTTTCAAATCTTGCTTACGTTATAAATAGTGTCACATAGTGAGTTAGAACTTAAAAGCTTGGTGCTTGGTGCTTGTCCAACTGGAATGAAGACATGCATTTCATACCTACCCGATCCGTTTTTATTAGGACCGTGTTGTGTTGATATGACATGTTGATATATCAACTGTGGTACGATACAGGGAGTTACTAGGTGTTACGTTGGGAGCTATAAATATACATAATTTACATGCCTTTCTGTGTGACTTCAATCTTATTTCAGGTGTATCTCGGCTCATGGTTATCGTAGGGTGATAATTCTTTTTTCAACCGGTCATAAAAAGTCTCCTCTCCATTGGTTATAGGCTTGTTAGTATTGTAAATTGTTTATGTATTCTTAATTAGTAATTTAGTCAGCCCGCACGCTCATTTTACCTGTATTTCTATATGCGCGGATCAGAGCAACTCACATAATTGACGTCACAGGTTCAAATTGTTATGGCTGGATATCTCGGCGCGCGAATGAAATACAACTTTGCGGATTTCACTAAAGTGGTTTTTACGATTAATGCAATAATATGATTTGCACGAGAAAAAAACTTTTTCTAAGGTCCCCTCATCCTTTAAAGAAATATGATTTTCAAAATTTTTGAACCTGAACACAAGGGTCCCCCCTTGTGTGAATTATTGAAACAAATTTGGTGCTTTAAATATTGTATGTTTAAATATTTTTACCCAAATTAATGCGTATGACCGAGCTGAATACGATGCTGTAAAAATTATTCCAAAATATTTGATGTTTAAGAAGTTATAGGCATTTTGAGCGAAAAATTATCCATTTTTCGTCAATATTACTTACTTGCAATGCACAGGAGGCCCACTTAATTATATTGCAAAGATATGATAAAAAATATAGAAATGTTGTATTTTCTGTGTTGACTTTATCTGAGAAAGAATGGACTTACTGCCTTTCTAGAGAGGAATCGGTTGAAATCGATCCTGATAAAAGGCATTAAGTCCGCAATTCCCTCAGAAAAGGCATTAAGTCCAATGCGGATGGGAAAATAGTTCAGTTATTCTGGAGGAAAATGGTTTTTGTAGATCAGTGTTGGTGAATTTATGCATTTAAGCATGTTTAGGACATATGACAATAATTTATTTACAAATAGATGTCAAAATTAACCCCGTTTATGCGAATAAAATTACTTAAAAAACGACGAACACGTTTGTCCCATTTTCTCAAAATGACATCGATGTGACTTAATGCGTTTTCTCAGGGAACGGCAGCAATGCAATATCACAGTGCTGGCAAGCACGACCGTTGCATTTATTGTGGGTATACTATGTTCCCCATTTACTATTATACCCCCTTTACTATTATACCCCCTTTACTATTATACCCCCTTTGGTACACGTTACAAGCCTCTTTTGTGCACGCGAAGCGTGCACTCCGGCCGGAGGCGGCGGCCGAAGGCCGCCGCCTCCGGCAGGAGTTTTCCAGGCATTAAGACTCATCGGAAGTCGTTAAGCAGAATTATTTTTAGTTCAAAACATTCTAATTTGATGTCAAAGATGACAGGAATAAAAAATAGTTATGTTCAGATTTTTAAGAAATTTGCATAAAATACTCGCCAGCACTGTTATACGAAATTCGGTAAAAAACCCAAAATCGCCATATTCAGGTGCCTTAAAAACCATGTTAAAATTGAGTTAGAGATCTGAAATTTTTCAGGGCGTCTAGACGTTGATCAAATCGACTGCAAAAAAAGTTTCAGGTTTCAGGAGTATCGGGAAATGGGTTTTCTAGAACCCCTGTTTTACGACAGATTGTCGTGATATATATATATATACATATTCAGGGATAGACGCTTTGCCAGTCAATTGTAGCCTGTATTTAATTGTCCATAGATTCAAAAGTATAAAAGATAAAGCCATTTCCGACCACAGGTCTTGAAAATAATTGTTTACACTTTAGTTTACATTGTATAAAAAAATTATTTGACGTCATAAACACCCCTTGATGACGTCATCAAGTTAACCGTTTTTAAAACTTGATTTTTGACAAAGTAATAACTTTTAAAATTAATTTTAAACCATTAAGGAGTAATTTTATTCAAAATCTGAGGAGATTTTCATCTTAGATAATTGTTCAAGCATTCTGAAAATCTACCGGAAAGTTTTTCTAGCTTGCTCCTTCATAAAGATATTCGTCATTGAAGTTTGTGCTTTTTTGAAGAATTATTTTATAAAAACGTCAATTTTGCGATTTAGTATTCTCTGGTGTTGGGCCATGCCTTAAGTTGAGGAGCTCAGTTCTGCTTCCTATAGGTATAAATTGTGCATTAGGCTAGTTTTGAAGTTGAAAATCGAAAAGTTGCACACGTGGGGACACGCCCAAATTGATAGAAAATTGCTAAAATCACTGAAAATTGCTGTTTTCGTCATTTTCTGTCAACTTTAGAGTGCCGTTGTGATTACAGTTCTTCTTGAAATACTTTGAAACTTTGCATGCTTATCAAGCTATATATAAAACAATTACATGAAAAAATTTACGGCGATTCAATATTGGATGCGCACGCAACGTCCGCTCAAAGTTTGCACGTGCGAAAGGTGAGAATTTTGCTCATTCGTGATTTCCAACAAATTCTGCTTTGCCACGACAGTTTAATGTCATTATATATGAATTTAATGCCAACTTGAATGAGTATTAGGTGGCATATTCAGTCAGTGATCGACCGATATGCTTACCTAAACACAAGGAAATGTTTTTAAAGGAAAATTTCTAAATCGTTGAAACTTCCTCCTTATTAATTAATGAAGATATCAGTTTATATTTCGACTTTATAAAGTACCCTGACATTATAATCAAAAAGAGATGATATTTTACCAAAACCCATATTCATGGGTAGAGTGGACCGCTGCCAGTGTCTCTCTTTCCCAAACAAAAGGAAATGATATTAATTTGATTGACCGTTCTCAAATGCAAAATGATACCGATAATGAAATCGGTCGCTCGCTTTTCCCATTCATTTACAATTGTAATAGATTAAGAAGATCTACCCAAAGGCAGCTGTACTCGGCAATAAAGATTCAATAAACTTCAGCTAATTCAATAAGCAATAACTACTACCCTTACCCCGAAATACTAGGTATCGATCCGAACGCAACCCAAAGAGATTTTTACAGCATCTGACTGATGTAATCAATCGAAATTTATTACAATTCGTAAGCCGTGAATGAATGGGAAAAGCGAGCGACCGATTTCATTCTCGGTATCATTTTGCATTTGAGAACGGTCAATCAAATTAATATCATTTCCTTTTGTTTGGGAAAGAGAGACACTGGCAGCGGTCCACTCTACCCATGAATATGGGTTTTGGTAAAATTGAATATCTGTATATGGCATAAGCACACTCTTAATTAAGATATATATATAGGGTACGCTCACTGTCATTCACGTATTACACTATCAAGTTTTCATGCATGACTTTAAACATCACGCACATAAGAATTCGTTCGCGTTGATACACGTTATAACTTATAATTATATAAATCATAATATATACCACTGCACACACTTTAAAACGTTTATCAAGGAATTCGCGAGAATTCCTGTTCGAAAGATTCACGCTACAGAAATTAAAATCAGTGCGGCCGATTTACTGAAATTAAAACGTTGCAGGTACACGAAAAACAGCTCAGCAGTTTGCAATAGTTCTTGGTATCTATTACATCTTCGGATATTGATCACAAGCTCCATGTAAACCAGAAACACGCCAGTGAGCATAATTCTTTTCAAGAAACATCTGAAAAACGGATCCGAGCAGTAGACATTGGAATTTGGAATAGGCATGGACATGTCCATCCAAGTTATCGAAATGAACGATTCCAACAATAAAGCAGATACTCTAGGTCAAATCAGTTTGTTGAAATTTATGAATTAGTTCACCCTGGAGGTAAATCTGAGAGATATTGATCGGAATGTTTATAAATAATAAAAGAATAAACCGAATTGTATTCCTTTTAAATTACAAATAACACCAAATAAAAGGGGTGAAGAAATTTTTAATGATTTGGGGTAAATTTTGATATGGAGCGGAGAACCTTCTGTTCTCTGTACATTTTTCCGAGTTTTCCTCGCTCCTTAATCCAAATACGAATAACTAAAACAAGTTTATATAACAACGATAAATTATAAAACTTTTTACACTTCATATTATGTACAGATTAAAACTTCGCAATCAATTTCGACACACATTTCAAAGAAAGTCTTAAACCGTACAGCATCTAAAAACTGTCTGACCAAATAAAATCAAAACCATGCTTTTCAACCAAGCAAATCATAACTGAAAATCACTCAATTGTTAATAATGCGATTCTTATAGACTCTAATCATACAATAATCTTAAGAACATAAACGATAAAGGGTAAATTTCTGCTTATTATCAGTTTACCAAATACCATCATCGGTAAGATCTTGATAATATGCCATGCATCTCATGAAATAATATGACATGCAAATAAGTTCATCTAGCAATTTCTTGTGCAGGATGAGGTATATCTACTATGTACATCTAAACGGAAGTTTCCTTTGGAAGAACTTCCCCCTTCGCTGTTAAAAAGGCATCTTTACGAGACAGCCGGGGATCAGTGGTACTCGACGTTTTCCTGAAACTCCTGTATTCTCCTGTACCTCGGATCTTCACTTTGTTTTTATCTTTTCGACCGAAGGACGCAGCTCGAGATAAAAACTTGGGGAGCTTCTTTTCCTTTCTGTCTGAAACTATGTTTATTTTAGAAACAGTTAACAGAGATGCTTTAACATCGATAGTGCGAATGCGTGTTTTTTTACCGACGTTACAAGCAATGTTTTCCATGTGGGATCAGTGCCGTGACATTTGCTCAGTGGACAGTGAAAGTTTCGATCATCTTCAACTCAAGATGAACAGATGTGACATATTAAATATTAATGAGGAATAAATGTCTTTTATGTTTTTTATCCGGATTTTAAAATTTATCGATAGCGCGCGGGACGCGTGGGAAGTTCTGCGCGAAAATACGGATACTTTTCTTTAAACCATATTGTCAAAACTAGCAACACCTACGCGAGTGCGCGCAGTAGACAAGTGGAACAAATTGGTAAACAACGTACTAAGTAAATTAAAAACTGAAATCAGAACTTCGGCACAGATATTTCATTCCAAGTTCATCAAGCTTTAATAAGTTTCGCTTTTCCTAATTTGTCCAAGTTCTACAGATAGGAACTACATTGACTGCTATATATCCCAAGACTAAACCAGGTACAAAAAGAGAGCGTATGTTCGTAAATTAAAGAAAAATGATAACTCAACCTTGAGATACAGTAGTCTGAATATCTGGTTCTGGTGAACTACCACCCTCAGTGGGCGAGGTAAACTTGTGGACAAATATATCGAACTTTTTTCTGTCACGCTTGGTTTTGATTCTGTCCGGTGCGTTTGCTAAAACTGATTCGTCCACAACGGCAAGAAAATATGACAATCTGTTGTTTGTAAATCCTGAGTTTTCTGACGGCTCTCTCAGAGAGATACTGTCTGTATTGACTGACAGAGGATTTGAGAGATACGTTTGGAAATAAAAGTGGAGGATTCGTCGCGGCCAAAATATTAGTTGTAATTTAAGGGAATTGAACTAGTAATTCCCAGTTATCATTATTATACTGCAGGTGGATTTGTGGAATTATATAATTGATACGTTTGAGAAGCTTTCATTAAACGTGAGTTATGGGTGGAGGGTTAAATAATAATAATGTGAATTCAACTGACGGACTTTACAAAATCAACAACTGTTGAGGATTTTAAAGTTTTCCAATGTTTAATTGTTAACAGCGATTTCAAGGCTACTTCACGTCTCCCGACAACTGTATTACAACCGAGTGTAACAGGGGGTTGGCCAAAAGCCAACGTCTCGGAACTCATTGAACTTAAACTTTATTAAATACAGTCCTACAGTTAGGAACCGTTCACACGTAACGTAATCACTAGTTAACTACTATGAAGTACCGATGAAAATAACTGTTAACACTGCACACAAACACCGCCTATCAGTCATTATAAAACATATGCCACAACAAAACACAAAACACAAATAATAACAAACCTGGTATTACAGTGACATTATTGGAGCCCGGCTCCGACTTTACTTTCAACTTGGGGGACGTGATGATCCTGCTGGAGCTCCGTGTCCTGGAGTCACGTGATAGGACGCTGTCGTCACTACCTAGCGTGTTACACGAGCTCACGCTCGATTCACGGTGCTGCACGCCTGGTAAAGTGTGTTAGTGTATCTACGGTGGGTACTCTACCAGATTTATTGCATTATTCTTACACTGTCATGTTTAATCTTACTGATAACTTCAATAAGGATTCACTTTCTAAATACTCCAGCCGTCAGTCTAACAAAATACCTATAATTTAACATTTGTATGTTAAATAGGTATTTAAATAATTATTCACTGACCCCCTCCTCTTTCCTCAGTGTCCACTGACCCCCTCCCTCCCCAGTGCCCACTGACCCCCCTCCCCTTTACCCTTATCGTTATAAATGTCTCTAAATATGTACATTATACAGTGATGAGTGAGTTTAATAAATGACAAGAATTTGGTATCCATAATTATAATACCCTTGGATCTAACAACGTAATAATAACAAAGATTTAAAGTGTCAATATTTTGCGCTCTACAGGGCACATACATCTAGATTTTATTCCATTGTTTGCGGATATTATGTATTATATGAATTAAATGCATAACAACGATAATTAAACACTACCTTATAAAATTGTATGTGGCAATTGACACCCCCGTGTTCTAGAAACTTCTTTACTCAATTCAACTCTTTTATTAGTTGTGTGTAAATTAATGTTCGTCTAAATGTCTATCTTTGTTTTAGTCATTATTTTAACAAATGTGGTCATTTAAGTAGTATGTGATTACTATACAAGGATAATGTAATTAATGTAATTATTAATTAATCAATGGGGCCCAGTAATGATATAATTATTGCAAGGCCATAGATAAATTTAATAAGCACCAAACAGATTACATATTATATTATAATTGTAAAACTGCTCTTTACTTACACAATGCAATATACAATTATTCTTTACAAACATCTTTAAATATTATTTTATTTATATTATAAAAATTGAAGTAGTGACTAGCGTGTAAAGAATACTTGCTATTATAATCTTATTTACACACGACTTATAACGCAGTTAATATAAGCAACAAGTTGTTTTTACATGCTATAAATTCCTCTAGTCTGTTAGAATAATGATTACTATTTATTATAGTTGAGTCGCTGCAATCATTGGTCCCCTGTTGCAAACTGTAAATCACGTACAACCTTGTAATTGTGTAATTATGTAAATGTATAATTATAAATATAAATAGTAAATACTGAGCTACAACTCACTATTCATCGCCTGTTGACATGAAAGCCAAGCATGGTAGACGGTACACAGTGTGCTTTATCAGACTTATATCATGAATAGGTCATGTAAACTACCAATTATACCACATTTACCGATCTATATACCAGATTATATATAATATTTCATGTTATATCTAGATACTGTAGTACAAACTTGTTCGTTTCTCGTGTTCGACAAAGTGCTCTGATAACAAATAGGAGCTTTTTATAAGCGTAACAAAGAAAATATGTTATTGTACTATCGTTTAATTTGTTACGCTTATAGATACTGTACTAGATATATATCACATACATTATAATATAATATAGTATTATATAATTTAAACTGTCAAATGTCCAGACATCTATCTAACCCGCCGGTTAACATTGCTTCAATATCCAATTAAGAGATACATTGTACAAGGTCTTTAGTATCCATCAAGTAGTTTTCTAGCTTGTACAAAGTTATCCCAGCTGAATATTCCAATTTCAAGATAAAACCACTGTATACTGCTCATTAAATATTAGAGTAATTTATATTTTGGTGGGGGAGTGACTAGTGACTAAACATGATGGAATCTTGAAATATGTAAATAATGATCATTAGAGATCCATACGACTCAAAGTATTTGTTATATTATACACATAATAGTGTTGAAAGTATTAAAACATATTAATGTAATATCAGAGGTAGTGTTTTTTTTATTAAATACTTTTCAAATTTTACAGAGTACAGCAATAGATGAATATAAAATAGAATCGTTCAAAATATCGCCCCCATCTGTAAAATATGATGGGCACCCAAACACGGTAAACACATAGTGAACTATGTCCGCAGTAACTTGGACCCATTACATCGAATTAATCTAAATCCAAAAATTTATGAAAAACTATTTAATAACAAACAAATCCATGGTGAATAACTGTGGATATATAGTCAAAATTGGTATTTCAATACGTCAAATTCCAGATACATTAGATACAGGTCTGATATGGTCATTAATGTGTGAGGTGTGCGGGTGAAGTGTGATATGATGTTGAAAGTATAGGAAGGTAGATAAAAAAATTAATAAAACAAAAATAATAATAATATGGGGAGCAAAGAGACTAGGCTAGGCTGTTGTTTCACTATCCAATAAACATTTCCATAGATGCTTAGTGACCTCAGCTTTGAAAACACTTGTAGACACAATCTGTCTTACCTGTAAAGGGAGTCCATTCCACAGTATATGAGTTCTGTAGAAAAATGATTTTGCCAGTGGGCTATTTGAGGTACATAAGGTGTGTGAATTCTGACTTAACTTAGGTAAAATTGATGACACAATAGACAGACTGTCGAGGTGGCAACGTCTTAGTCGAGAAGTGCCCTGATATAAAGTGAGATAGTGAGGCAGCCATACAGGAATTAAATTGTTCAGAACTTTGTGGAAAAAAATAAGATCATTCAAGTCAAACTTTTGAGACAAAGGGAGAATGTCGACAAGCTTGCACTTTTTGACATATTGCTCAGGTGGATAACTGCAGCCCTCTTCAGACAGAATCCATTTAATAGCTCTCTTTTGGAGACTTTCTAATTTATCACTAAGTGATTTATTACAAGGGCGCCAGATTATGGAACAATTTTCGAATTGGCTACGAACCAGGGAGAGGTAAAGCGCCCGGCGACGTTTCTGATCAATGACAATATGGCCATCTCTTCTGACCATACCAAGTTGTTGGCAGGCCTTAGTATAAATTCTGTCGCACTGACTATTCCAACTGAGCTTAGGAGTAACATCGACTCCAAGATCTTTTTCTAACTCTACATACACAAGAGGAGAGCCATCAAGATTATATGCGAATGGAGGAGATAAAGATGGTTTTCCTGAAACAATAAGCACTTTACATTTTGCTGGATGGAATCGCATTTTGTTTCTAAGTGCCCAGTCAGAGAGATAGTCTATAAATTACCTTCAAGGCCGTTAAACAATGTAACACCCTACTACTATCCAATAATATGCATCATTTATGGTTTATCAATAATTATTATAATGTAATCACTGCATGGTAATCATATTTTAAAGTTACTAACGTCATTTGTTTATAAACACATGTAGGGTGTATTATATAAATATAATACACCCAACTCTTACTATTAAAATTGCCGCGCAATCACTTGGCACGTATAACACTTTACTATAACATGTAACATTTGACAAATCAAACTTATTAATAATCACAATTCACAATATCAAGATTTAGTATAACGTATTATAATATAATAATATATAATCAACAAGTCTCGTTCAGCTACCTGAAACTTTCCAAACGTGGGTACGTTGGACAGATCTTAGTTTGGATACTGTAGCATCACACAAACATTCGAAACCTGGCACTTATTAATTATACTCTTATAAATTATGTATTATTACAGCAGCATAAATTTAAGGATTACCAAACTCATTACGCTGCTCTAAAATAATACAGTAAATTATGTGTGTGAATTTAGCTGGCTATACTATAAGTATAACTGTCAGAAGATGTCGACCTCTACTAGGCCCAGGTAAGCGAGCTATTAGAACCACACTTGCTGCATCTCATGAATAATGTGATCTTCTGTGCACACGCGTGTGTACTGTGTGTGTGTAAAGTTAGAGATGTGAGCAGATCGTTATAGCCCTTAGTGGGTGATATCTTGTAAACAGTAGCTTTGAATCAGAGCCAATAAAATAAATACGTCACTTGTACGTCACGCAATAACTTTTATAATTATATCAAATCGGGTATTCTTTGGGGGATTCTTGTTCAGGTTTGGATCTAAGTGATGTTATTTTGTTTACAATTTTACATAGCACAGCTCGCATCATGGTAAATTTAAGAAGTTTATAGGTCCCTTTATAATGTATTTTATTGCGGATTACAACAATGTTTAAAACCCTAAAAGGATAACCTGACAGAATGCCGACTCAATGTCACCTATCAAAACAGAAACCCGTTCTCCCAAGAGGCCCCCTCTCTCCACAGCAGGTATTTGGTATGTCACATAGTTGTGTGATATGCACGGTATGTACTCTGAATATGCGCATATTCTCTCCCAGCGAGCGCAACATTTGTCTTCATGAGGAGGCTGAGTTTTAAGTAATATTGAGTGTAACGTGTGGTGTAAATCTTTCCCGGGGGAAACTTTAGAGCCTTTTGTTTTAAAGTGAAGATGTTTCAGATTCTGGTCTCTGAGTCGGGGCCATCATATATTCAAATACAGAATACCCCAGAATGTAAAATAGGTGTCATCCGAATGTTGAATAACCATGATGCGCGTGTAGAATATCCAGTCCTTGTGATTTATTCAAACAACATAACACATATATAATATTAGTTCTACATTATTATATTGATATGTAATTCAGCTGAATGGTTTGCATTTAAATATAATGTACACTGTACAGGTTCCAATGTTCAGTACCTACCACTAATGTATAATGTATACGGTAATGTATAATGTACTAGGTAATGTTTAACCAGTAAGTGGCTCCCTGCATTGTACTACCCGGATGAAAGTAAGGCACTATTTCACTACTTGCTACCCGGATATACTTACTGGTGTAATTGTTATTGACAGCTGATAGGCACATGTTGGGTAGTTTGTGTACCAGTTAACAGAGGAGTAAATAACATAGTTTAAGACAGATTCGAGTATAAATGTCTTGGTTTGAGATATTATTACAGTCACGGTTTGAGAGTGATAAGTTGTTTGTATTGGCAGCTGTACTGATAGTATTGTAGTGCCAGTTTGTAGGAAAATGTTACAACTATTTTACCAGCATTGTTTGGGACAGGTGTGTATAAAATGTCTGGGTTTGAGAGAGATACGTGGTTGAGTAAGAAACAGTGGAGTGAGGAACAGTTGGAATGTTCAAAGTATTTAAGCAAGGCGAAGTTAATCTCTTTTCCAAATCACATTTTAAGTATAAAATATCGTTTTTTGTTTGAGAATTTTTCTTTGCTTGAAAGAGGATGATTAAACCTAAAGACAATGTCACCCTAACTAGGAATAATCAAGCTAATAAGTCTTAAATAATAGGCGGTAATTTCTTAATTTGAGAGAAATGCAAAGAAAAATTCACCACTCAGCAATACCTTAGACAAGAATTATAAAGGTAAATGCAATAAATGACCAATGGCGGTTACCCACGGGTGTGCCACAATCATACAATGATGAGCAAAAATTACTAATCACGCAGTATGGAGTTATGGACACTTGCCCTCCCCCGGCCCTTCCATCCTCCCCTACCCCCTACCCCCCTCCCCCCTCCCCTCCTCCCCTCCTCCCCCCTCCCCCCTCCCCTCCTCCCCCCTCCCCTCCTCCCCCCTCCCCCTCCCCCTCCCCCCTTCCATCCTCCCCTTCTCCCTTCCTCCCCTCCTCCCCTCCCCCTCCCCCCCCTCCTCCCTCCTCCCCTCCTCCCCTCCTCCCCTCCTCCCCTCCCCCCTCCTCCCCTCCTCCCCTCCTCCCCTCCTCCCCTCCTCCCCTCCCCCCCGCCCCGCCGCCCCGCCGCCCCGCCTCCCCGCCTCCCCGCCCCCCCTCCCCCCTCCCCCCTCCCCCCTCCCCCCTCCCCTCCTCCCCTCCTCCCCTCCTCCCCGCCTCCCCGCCTCCCCGCCTCCCCGCCTCCCCTCCCCCTCCCCCCTCCCCGCGGCCCGCCTCCCCTCCTCCCCTCCTCCCCTCCTCCCCGCCCCCCCTCCCCGCCCCCCCTCCCGCCTCCCCGCCCCCCCCCCTCCCCCCTCCCCCCTCCCCTCCTCCCCTCCTCCCCTCCTCCCCTCCTCCCCTCCTCCCCTCCTCCCCTCCTCCCCTCCTCCCCTCCTCCCCTCCTCCCCTCCTCCCCTCCTCCCCTCCTCCCCTCCTCCCCTCCTCCCCTCCTCCCCTCCTCCCCTCCTCCCCGCCTCCCCGCCTCCCCGCCTCCCCCCTCCCCCCTCCCCTCCTCCCCGCCTCCCCGCCTCCCCGCCTCCCCGCCTCCCCGCCTCCCCGCCTCCCCGCCTCCCCCCTCCCCTCCTCCCCGCCTCCCCGCCTCCCCCCTCCCCCTCCCCCTCCCCGCCTCCCCGCCTCCCCGCCTCCCCGCCTCCCCGCCTCCCCGCCTCCCCGCCTCCCCGCCTCCCCGCCTCCCCTCCTCCCCTCCTCCCCTCCTCCCCTCCTCCCCTCCTCCCCTCCTCCCCTCCTCCCCTCCTCCCCTCCTCCCCTCCTCCCCTCCTCCCCTCCTCCCCTCCTCCCCTCCTCCCCTCCTCCCCTCCTCCCCTCCTCCCCTCCTCCCCTCCTCCCCTCCTCCCCTCCTCCCCTCCTCCCCTCCTCCCCTCCTCCCCTCCTCCCCTCCTCCCCTCCTCCCCTCCTCCCCTCCTCCCCTCCTCCCCTCCCCTTCCATATTCAATTACAAATATCTCACCACGCAGTATTGAGTTATGGACACTGTGCCCTCCTCCCCTCCTCCCCGCCTCCCCTCCTCCCCGCCTCCCCTCCTCCCCTCCTCCCCTCCTCCCCTCCTCCCCGCCTCCCCTCCCCCCTCCCCGCCTCCCCGCCTCCCCGCCTCCCCGCCTCCCCCCTCCCCGCCTCCCCGCCTCCCCGCCTCCCCGCCTCCCCGCCTCCCCCCTCCCCCCTCCCCTCCTCCCCGCCTCCCCCTCCCCCTCCCCCTCCCCCTCCCCCTCCCCTCCTCCCCTCCTCCCCTCCTCCCCTCCTCCCCTCCTCCCCTCCTCCCCTCCTCCCCTCCTCCCCTCCTCCCCTCCTCCCCTCCTCCCCTCCTCCCCTCCTCCCCTCCTCCCCTCCTCCCCTCCTCCCCTCCTCCCCTCCTCCCCTCCTCCCCGCCTCCCCGCCTCCCCGCCTCCCCGCCTCCCCGCCTCCCCGCCTCCCCGCCTCCCCGCCTCCCCGCCTCCCCGCCTCCCCGCCTCCCCGCCTCCCCGCCTCCCCGCCTCCCCGCCCCCCCGCCCCCCCGCCCCGCCGCCCCGCCGCCCCGCCGCCCCGCCTCCCCGCCTCCCCGCCTCCCCGCCTCCCCGCCTCCCCGCCTCCCCGCCTCCCCGCCTCCCCGCCTCCCGCCTCCCGCCTCCCGCCTCCCGCCTCCCCGCCTCCCCGCCTCCCCGCCTCCCCGCCTCCCCCCTCCCCCTCCCCCTCCCCTCCTCCCCTCCTCCCCTCCTCCCCTCCTCCCCTCCTCCCCTCCTCCCCTCCTCCCCTCCTCCCCTCCTCCCCTCCTCCCCTCCTCCCCTCCTCCCCTCCTCCCCTCCTCCCCTCCTCCCCTCCTCCCCTCCTCCCCTCCTCCCCTCCTCCCCTCCTCCCCTCCTCCCCTCCTCCCCTCCTCCCCTCCTCCCCTCCTCCCCTCCTCCCCTCCTCCCCTCCCCTTCCATATTCAATTACAAATATCTCACCACGCAGTATGGAGTTATGGACACTGTGCCTGTTTGCTGGTCTATCACTAGAACTTCTCATCAACAAGGGCGACGGGAAATCTGTACTGTACGCTGTAGAGTGACGTGAACTGGCTGACCTGCAAATGATAATTAGTTAAGGCCACAGGGGGGGGGTCCGAGGTCAATTTTGAGATTTTGAGATATGTTGTAGAGCTCGATCTAAATTTTCAAATGCTTTTGTCCTTACCGAAAACAAAGTTTCCTATTTGAAGATATCGCGCGTTGAATTTTGAGGTTTACCTGTAATTCTATTGTAAATGAAAACTTTAAATGCAATTGTGTTCAAAATCTATCTTCTTTTTTAGTTTATGACTTAGAACCTTGTAACTTGGCAACAATGTTCTTAAAGGTATTTTGAGTTTTTGTTATGTAACGATTTATGATATCTTGCTCCAAAGCTGAGATATAAGGTTAACCATGAGTGAGAATTACAAAATTTACAAAATTTAAAATGGTTAACCTCATAAAAAGAGTTAGGAGAAAAATTACAACAATCGTTACATAACAAACTTTTAAATTTATGTCAGGAACATAAGTTCCAAATTTGAGGTGAAATGGATAAAAGCTCTAGAAGAAGATAGGTTTTTGAGGTGGTAAATAAATTGTTTAGGAGAGTCAAAAGACCATGATTCTGAGAAAATATGTTAACCTCAATTTTCCAACAAATAAAGGACATATAATAGTTCTGTTCACATTGGATGGCCAATTGATACCCATTGATAAGTTTAACTTGTGATGAGAGCAACAAAATGTTAAGAACTGGTTATTTGTGAGGTTAACTGATTAAAAAGGCAATAGTTAACCTCTATTTTACGACAAACTAGTCGCTCTGGGGGGCTAAGGGTGGTGTGCAAGCGTCAGATAGTACGTGGTCTGCCAACTGGCAAAAAACTTTTTTTCGACCTCGGACCCCCCCCTGTGGCCTTAATTGGTTAATTGGTTATCACGGTAATTAGTGAATGACTCAATCATTATAATATTATATATTGAACCTTAATTTCCTTGCTTTGTACAGCGTGTTAACCTATTTAGCTCCTTGATAGGAACGACTATGTTCAAATAACATAATGTTCAAGTAGTCAGGCACGAAATAGCGATCTATATTTAGGTTACAAGATCATTGTCCTCAAAATATTCCACGTGCCCCCACCCCCCCCCCCCCCCCCCTCCCTGTTCCCTCCCGCGTAATAAAATTACAAGGTGAGGACCGATATGTGGACAATCACAAAACAGGACATTCTTATTTTAACTCCTCTTAAGATTATCTTTATTTGTACATATTTAATAAAGAAACTACAAGGAATTATTAGAATTGGTAGATTTATTTTTGCTGAAAGTAACACATGCGACCACCTAGACCGGCATTATAATAAGGTTTCTCCAATTAGAAGACCTGTCACTTTCCCTGTAAATTCACTGCAGAAGCTTGACAGGTATCGCTTCAAACAGTCTCACAATATGTATATTTTTGGCATACCATACTTATAACTTACTAAACCTCACGCTCTCTTGACGTTATATCATATTGTTGATGTTAGCTAAATAAGGGAGGTATTAGACCATGTGAAATGTTATGTTGACCACTGTAATGAGTTATTTAAAGAATGCGCCTCTTTCGGACGTAAATGGCAATCTCCGGCTCTCCGCGCACTGCCGTCACAGAGCATTCAGAGCACGGATCAAACAGTGCAATGTAGTGCAGTGGCATGTAGTGCAGTCTAGTGTGCTGTAGTGCACTGTAACGCGGTCTGAGCTCAAAGCACAAAGTTGCTCGCTGATTATTTGACTAAACACCCAAACAGCTAAACACTGGCTCAGTAGTATAACAATCAAACTGGAGCCTGCAATTCGCGCTAAGTTTGTTAACGCTAAAAACACTGAGCTTGTTATAGTAATATACTAACAGTACACTGTTACTGTAAGACTGGAAGCCTGGCAGCTTATAAACAGTGCCCTCCCAAGGGAATCCAACTCTCAACAGCAAGACTTGTTCTGCGTGCAGAGTTTTACTTTTTATATTACATAATATACTATAGTAGTATCTTATCTATAGTAGTATCCACTATCCAAATAATATTCATAGTAGTATTTATAGGTAGCGGTACTTATGGAAGATAATAAACAGTGCCCTCCCAAGGGAATCCAACTCTCAACATTGCAGCAGGACGACTTCTTCTGTGAGCCGAAATAAAAGTATTTTTACTTAATAGATCATCACTATAATATCAGTCATTGTACTGTACAACTTCAGTATCTTCATATCATTATCTTATAATAAGGCATCTCATATTTTAAGGAATCCAAAATAGTATTGTCTCAATCGAAGGGCAAAAACGATGCAGTTAATTTTCCTTTGAGTAGTAGATCATGAAGACATTTTTGGAATTTTAAGTTGTCAGTGGTGCAGAAATTCTAACACTTTTGTCGGCAATGCGTTGTAAAACTAAAAGTAAGGAAGTAAACCTGGGTTATTTGTAATAGGCGTTAAAAACTAAGTAATAAGGTTTCAAAACTAATAAGGCAGCCCAAACTCAGGGGTTCACTGGACATGGCACGGATTATTGTGCCGTTTATACAGACTTAGAGAATTATCTTCAAACCAGCAATTTCATATTAGAGATAACATAACACACCCCACTGAAACGTCACACTGAAATGTCACACTGAAATGTCACACTGAAACGTCACACTGAAACGTCACACTGAAATGTCACACTGAAATGTCACACTAAAACGTCACACTGAAACGTCACACTGAAACATCACACTGAAACGTCACACTGAAACGTCACACTGAAATGTCACACTGAAATATCACACTGAAATGTCACACTGAAATGTCACACTGAAATGTCACACACTCTCAAACAATCCCGATCACACTGTAACCGCTCGAGATATTTTGGGACTATTCCATATTTGAAACAACCAACAAGTCTCTGAGCAGAACATTTCTTAAATTCCCAGAACCCCCAACTACTACAACTGACATACCACAGACAATATATATACGGAGTACCTGCTACCCTCATTAAAGTCATGGTAAATAGCCAATAATATGTCAATAAAACAGGTAATAAAGGATAATATGGTGCCTTGTACTCAGTACTACCGCATTACATGATCTTACACAGCCAATGGATAATGGTTAGTCAATGATGCGTATTTTATCAATTACGTGTGAGGTACAATTCAAAATACCACACAAGAATTTCTTTTATCGCTTTGGTAAATTTCCGATGGCTCCATCTAAATTCTCGTTTTTACGATGACAGTAGTGGTTTGCTGATCAAGCGACGAGACGTAATCACTAGATTAGATATAGACCAGTTATATAGGGGTTAAATAGCTTTATATCTAATATTAGATTATTCATATTATATTATTAATTATATTTAATATTAGATTATTCATATTATATTATTAATTATATCTAATATTAGATTATTCATATTATATTATTAATTATATCTAATATTAGATTATTCATATTATATTATTAATTATATCTAATATTAGATTATTCATATTATATTATTAATTATATCTAATATTAGATTATTCATATTATATTATTAATTATATTAAATATTAGATTATTCATATTATATTATTAATTATATCTAATATTAGATTATTCATATTATATTATTAATTATATCTAATATTAGATTATTCATATTATATTATTAATTATATCTAATATTAGATCATTCATATTATATTATTAATTATATCAAATATTAGATTATTATACCTAATATTAGATTATTTATATTAGATTATTAATTATACATATCAAAGATTGGATTATTACATCTAATATTAGATTATTTATTCTTAGTAGCTTACAAATATTTTAAGATTTCAAAAAAGTTTCAGGATGGGTTGCACTTGATCAGCGATCTGTATCCCCGACTTAATCTGGAAATGTAATTTAAAACCATAATTTGTTTAGCAGTGTGTTAATCAATTGCAATATGAGCGGAAATTAGATTTAAATGTAACTAGATATCTCATTACACCTTACACTAGAGTAAAGGGTACCTTTTATCTTAATTCCAAGGAATCTGGTGCCATTGATTAAGTAATGGCCCCTCTACAGATTATAAATAAAGTATTTTACTCGAATGTCTCAACCATATTACATGAAATGAAATGAAATATTATACAATATGATATGTGTGATATAATATAATATCACAATTATTGCACAATCAGGAATTTCCTTCTTAAATTTCTGCTAATTTCCATCCGGGTAATTAGTTACTGCCTTGCCGAGGAAGTGCAACCAGTTAATCAATGCTATTCTAGTTCTAGAAAGCTTCCTTTGATAAGAGAGATTATTACACGTAAATTTAGTATCCACTGTTGACCAAGACATTAAATAATATAATACAACATTATTATTATTTTGGTTTCAAATATCACAAGGCATATGTTTGAACATTTATTTAACACTGACGCAACATTTTTGCAATAAAAACGTACAACACGAAATCCAAATACAATAACCAAGTCACTTCCAGTCAAATTCAAGACCCTCTCATTTCCTCTCTTCACGAAAGATGTCACAATCGTGTAGTCTCCTCGGCTAGCAAAGTCACCCGGACAGTTTTAGCACGACGAGACAGATTCCTCCTCCTTTTCTTCGTTATCTTGATAAACAAGTCCCGTACAAACTGTCTGAGCTTCCTCAACCTTATAAAGTACACAGCGGGATTAGCCACGCAAGTGAAGGAATAAGCGAACTGCAGGGCTATACTCTCCATTAGAGCTGACACCTCCACTCCCTTCATCCTCATGATCCTCTCTGCCACAAACGTGGAGGATGCTGTCAGACAAATAGCGGTCAGGATCATGACAGTTACTGTGGCGCTGCGTTTTTCTGGGGATATGGGGAACTGTTGAGAGGAGCGACGGAGCGTACAAATTGTGATGAGGCAACCCAAAACTGATGGAACAAGTATCAGGGAAATAAGGATGAAGCTGACTCGTGAGAAGTCAGCCAGCTGACCAGTTTTCACGATCTCCCAGCCACATTTCAGTGATTGGGGTCTAAATGAGGCTTGGAGAGAAGTGTTTTTAAACAACAGGATGACCCGAGTTATAATCAAGCAAAGGTAGGAGCAGATAATACTAAATACCACTCTCTTGGGAATGTTAAGGATGGGCTTGACAATTGAAGCAGTTCTAATGAGGCAGAGAACTGCAGTGATAAACACAGAGAATTGTTGAGCTGTGGGAAAAGCAGCTAGGTAGAGGGGACAGTAGGTTGGAGACTCAACAAATTCACCCTCACGTAAAAGTGAAATGTAGGAAGCGCTCACCAGGATAAAACACAAACAGATGAGAAGATCTGTTAGGTTTAGGAGGATGAAGATAAAGCGACTGATGTGGTATTTTCCTTGTTTCTTCAAGAAGAAGATCAGGGAGAGAATGTTGGCTGGTATCCCGATCAAACTGTATATCACTGAGATACAGAGATACGCTGTCACCTGGCTTCTGTCGAACTCAACCATTCTTCTTGAGATGTTCTGAGTAGGTGAAAGGTTACAGTTAGGTTAGAGTAACCAGTAACCAGTAACCAGTAACCAGTAACCAGTAACCAGTAACCAGTAACTAGTTACCAGTAATCAGTAACCAGTAACCAGTAACCAGTAACCAGTAACCAGTAACCAGTAACCAGTTACCAGTTACCAGTAACCAGTAACCAGTAACCAGTTACCAGTTACCAGTAACCAGTAACCAGTTACCAGTTACCAGTTACCAGTTACCAGTTACCAGTTACCAGTTACCACCAACCTCTAAACTTGCTCTTCTGGATAGATGCCAAAATGCAGAAGTTATAGCTACAGGGTTTTAAAAGATAACGATAGTAAACTATAAATAATAAACATCATAATAGCACTTCGATAAACTAATAGTAACAAAGTAAATGATACGTTGCATAGCTGTAACAAACACGAGTTACTTTTTTATAGAACACTGAAGTTTCATCAAAATATCATCAGGTTGTTATTTAGTTAACCCTGTCGCAATTCGTGCCATTCAGTAAATTATGGTTATTTTATTTAACGGAGATATTATAACGTTAGGAATTGTATTTTAGTTAGTTAGAGTAAATTTAATGTACAAGAATAACGTAGTGTCAGAATCCATCTCACCTTTCAAGCACACAAAGATTGGCTTTCAGAGCGATAGTTTTCACAAAATCGAAAATGACTCCAAAATTTGTAAATCTTAGTCACACGTTTATAGGTGATATCAAATGGCTGCAAAAAACCAAATTCAAAAAACCTGCTACAAAAAAGAGATTCTTATGCTGTATAACTATAATACAACGTATATAACTAAACCTATCCCGAGGAAAAATTGTTCGTCGTTAGCCTAATTGAGGGAGTTATCCAGGCAACTACAGGAATTCTTGAGCAATTCAATGAAGAAGGCTTATTGCTTATGATAACTGTCACTTAAATTCATTTTCTTGAATCAGTTTTTAATGTGATTATTGAATACTGAACTGAAAATATAACACAGTTTCACCAAACAAGATACTAGGGATCGGTCCTATATTACGCTATCAACATGTGGTCAAGTAAGACCCCCTACTATACCGGGGTGGTAACCATGGTAACCACCCCTTGGTAACCATGGTAACCATCTCCAGATCTCCTACAGGAACATCACCCAAAACAATGAAGTGAACATAACCTAACAGTAACCAACCAGCAACCAGTGCAACTAAACGTTGTTACTATACTACTGCTGTTATTGAGCTGCACTATTCACTATGAAGGTGTTGGTGACTATACTAATTATAATTAGGGCAACAACCCGCACTATGTGTCCAAAAGAGGTAGGTTACCAGATGACTACTATCAACGTCAAAACTAATCCAAGCAGGGAAGGGCAGGATGCTGTGTTATAATTACTGATATTATTATTATAATGTATCGATATTATTATTATAATTTAATTATCAGTGATTGGTGGGTTTCTGCTTCCGATGGGTTGCTTTACTAAAGAAAATGAATCTACCAAATTAGAAGTGAGGCAACGAATAAATCAATATTACTCTGATTAACTTGACAATGCGTTGTGACAATTCTAGTAATATAACCATTCATCATTGTAATTTTATGCATAATGCAGTATTATTAGGTTATTATAACTAATCTGACGCAGCGCACGTACAGCCCAATAACTGTATAAACGCCCAGTATTTAATCAAGTATTGGTAACAGGAACGCGTTAAGGTCACAAGCTTTTTTCATTGAACAAAATTGTAAAACGAAGACTGAAATGAACAAAATTAAATACCAGGTCAACACGAAAGAATAACAAAGAAAGCCAACTGTAGCTAGAATGACCAAGAAATGTCTGCGATCCAGGGATATTATATTGATTACAAAGATTGCAAAACAAATATCATTATACCATCCCGGGGCAGACACTATAGCACGGTTTAAGCGTGACTAAACTGTTCAAACAATCGACACCTCAAGTTCAATGCTGATGTCTTGCTTTGATGAATGATCAGCTCATCATATTATTATCAAGATGAGCTATATTTTAAGTATGTACTACATAAAATGGTATTTCGCAAATCAAACTTGATCTACACGATTGTCAAGTTGCGTTGATTCACTTTAATTACGTCTCTGCGACTGATTGGATGTGAAATTTTAACCAAAAGAGGTGTTGCTTTTAGGGTTTTACGAGAAATATAGACTAATAAAGATTACAGTATTTATGCTTTAAAGATAATGGCGAGGTTTTATAAGCATAACCAGAGTAGCGGGGGTGGCAAGCTGTCTACAAATGAGAGATATCTCATCAGACTACTAGAGAGAGAAAGAGAGAGAGAGAGAGAGAGAGAGAGAGAGAGAGAGAGAGAGAGAGAGAGAGAGAGAGAGAGAGAGAGAGAGAGAGAGAGAGAGAGAGAGAGAGAGAGAGAGAGAGAGAGAGAGAGAGAGAGAGAGAGAGAGAGAGAGAGAGAGGAGAGAGAGAGAGAGAGAGAGAGAGAGATACAAGACGTTCTCTAGACTCTGTACCCTGGAGAGGAGCGCACATTAAAGCTACAAGATTAGCAGTCAAACGTTTAGCTCATTAATCAGTGGAAAACAAACATGTGGATAGAATGTGCCGATAGAAAAAAGCTTTATTGTAACATTTAAGGGACAAGATTCAAAGTCAATGGATTATTTCATCTCAATTTCATCTCTGCACAGTCCTATATTTTCTAAGGGTCTCTAAGCCTTCAAATAGAAGTTAATAACCGGGCAATTATCCAAAAACATCTTGAAAAATGAGTCCTATCATTACCAATGACGAATTTACTAGTCGATTATCTACCTTTTCTTCTAGTTTATCTAATTGACAAACGCGGCTAATCGACTAAATATAAGAATGAAGAATAAAATATGATCCTACTCAGCGCCTATCATGGGATTTACATTTTTAAACCGATCATTCATTTAGATGATGGCCTTTTTTCGCTGTGAATAGTTTAGACACGTTCTGAGGTCAATGTATATTTTTGTTACACATAATAATAATAAGACTATGCATGTTTTTTATGTAACTTTAGTTTTAGTATGGAGTTATAGAAACAAGCAGGATAATCACGTTTTTAGTGAAGAAAACGATTATTTGCAGAAAATATATAGAACATAATGCAGCTGTGAATGAAAACTGTTTTTTTTGTTTTTTTTTAAAGCGCTTCTAACAAAGAATTTCTGACTCAATATTCTTTTGGGAATATTTTGGGAAGACTAGTATTACAAGTTACAACGAAAGTGCTAAACAATAAAGCATTCCCTGACAGTAAAATTGTTAACATCAACAACATAGAATGGATGTTAAATCCCCTCTTGTAGAATATAATGCTCTACCAAAGGGGGATTATACTCTAACTAAACGGAAAATATATTCGAGGACGCCCGCAAAATGTATTCGAGTATGTACAGTTTAGTTAGTATTATGCAAGAATGCCTCATCAATAGATTAGCCGGGGCGAGTCTGGCTTTGTTCCTTGTAAAGCAGTGTTCTGTAGTCCAATCTATTGATGAGGTGTACCGCGTACCTCGTAAATACTGCACTGGAGGGCTCAACATATTCAAGATATGCCCCGTACCAAAGTACCAAAACCCATGATCCCATGGTACCCACTAAAATCACGCACGCAAGTAAAGCGAGAGTATTTTAAAGAAGTAAGAGCAGGATTTGATTTGTCAACTAGCAAATTCTGTTATTATGATATTGCCTCTTCTGTAAAATTGCCTCTGATATCGTATTGGATTGTTATAACTGGTAAGTGGTGGTTTGTAATAGTATTATTAGTTATTACATGATTTTAAAGGTAGGATAACCAGTAACCCTAATGTTAGGCTCACTACCTACCAACTATTATCCACTCCTACATGTGTGCCTTTGGCATATTGGGGGGGGTGTCATGTCCGTCTATGTCCGCCTATGTCCTGTCCTTTTTGGATTCTATGAGACAACGGACGTGTTTTTTGGGACATTGGCGGACACGGACGGACATTGGCGGACTCGGACGGACATTGGCGGACTCGGACGGACATTGGCGGACCCGGACGGACATTGGCGGACTCGGACGGACATTGGCGGACCCGGACGGACATTGGCGGACTTGGATGGACATTGGTGGACATTAGCGGACATTAGCGGACAAACATTTTGAGGACTGAAGAGTACTGAAGAGTACTGAAGAGTACTGAGGAGGATGGCTGAGAAGGATGGCCGAGGAGGATGGCTGAGGAGGATGACTGAGGAGGATGACTAAGGAGGATGACTGAGAGGGAGGAGAAGGATCAGGAAGACCCAGGAGGAGGAGGAGGAGGACCCAGAAGGAGGACCTAGGAGGAGGAGGAGGAGAACTGAGGAGGATGACTGAGGAGGAGGAGGACTGAGGAGGAGGACTGAGAAGGAGGAGGACTGAGGAGGAGGACTGAGGAGGACTGAGAAGGAGGAGGACTGAGGAGGATGGCTGAGGAGGATGGCTGAGGAGGATGACTGAGAGGGAGGAGGAGGAGGAAGAGGAGGAGGATGACTGAGGAAGAGGAGGACTGAGGAGGAGGACTGAGGAGGACTGAGAAGGAGGAGGACTGAGGAGGATGGCTGAGGAGGATGGCTGAGGAGGATGACTGAGAGAGAGGAGGAGGAGGAAGAGGAGGAAGAGGACTGAGGAGGAGGAGGAGAAGGACTGAGGAGGAGAAGGAGGACCCAGGAGGAGGAGGACCCAGGAGGAAGAGGACCCAGGAGGAGGACCCAGGAAAAGGCCCCAGGAGGAGGAGAAGGACTGGGGAGGAGGAGAACTGTTGAGGACTGATGAGGAGGACTGAGGACGAGGAGGAAGAGTAGGAGGAGGACTGAGGAGGGGAGGAGGAAGAGGACTGGGGAGGATCAGGAAGACCCAGGAGGACCCAGGAGGAGGAGGAGGAGGAGGACCCAGGAGGAGGAGGAGGACTGAGGAGGAGGACTGACGATGACTGAGAAGGAGGAGGACTGAGGAGTACTGAGGAGGATGGCTGAGGAGGATGGCTGAGGATGATGACTGAGGAGGATGACTGAGAGGGAGGAGGAGGAGGACTCAGAAGGAAGAGGAGGAGGACTCAGGAGGAGGACTCAGGAGGACTTAGGAGAAATGAGAAGGAGGACTGAGGAGAACTGAGGAGGAGGAGGAGGAGGACTGAATAGGAGGAGGAGAAGGAGGGGGACTGGGAGAGGACTGGGGAGGAGGAGGACTGATGAGAAGGATGAT
The DNA here is from genome assembly GCF_026151205.1 of Bolinopsis microptera. Lineage (NCBI taxonomy): Eukaryota > Metazoa > Ctenophora > Tentaculata > Lobata > Bolinopsidae > Bolinopsis > Bolinopsis microptera. The sequence continues at coordinate 1,865,347 of NC_087078.1, read as the reverse complement.
GAGGAGGACCCAGGAGGAGGAGGACTGAGGACCGAGGAGGAAGAGGAGGAGGATGAAGAGGAGGAGGAGGACCCAGGCCAGGAGGAGGAGGACTGAGGAGGAGGACTGAGGAGGACTGAGGAGGATGGCTGAGGAGGATGACTGAGAGGGAAGAGGAGGAGGAGGAGGAGGACTGAGGAGGACTGAGGAGGAGGACTGAGGAGGAGGACTGAATAGGAGGAGGAGGAGGGGGACTGGGGGAGGACTGAGGAGGAGGATGAAGGACTGAGGAGAAGGATGAGGAGAAGGATGAGGAGAAGGACTGAGGAGGACTGAGGACTGAGGAGGAAGAGGAGGAGGATGAAGAGAAGGAGGAGGACCCAGGAGGAGGACTCAGGAGGAGGAGGAGGACTGGGGAGGAGGAGGACTGTTGAGGACTGATGAGGAGGACTGAGGACGAGGAGGAGGAGTAGGAGGAGGACTGAGGAGGGGAGGAGGAAGAGGACTGAGGAAGATCAGGAAGACCCAGGGGGAGGAGGAGGAAGAGTAGGAGGAGGAAGCATCTAAATGTTATTTCCATTTTTGTCCGTTTTTGTCCATTTTTGTCCGTTTTTGTCCGCTCTATTTTTTGTCCGTTTTGAAAATATAGGGTACCGAACGGACAAAAAACATGATCCCCCTATAACAGCAAAAATTGAACATTTTTTTTAGCAATTTAGGTGTCCATTAATGTCCGCCTATGTCCGTCTATGTCCGCCTATGTCCGCCTATGTCCACCTATGTCCGCCTATGTCCGCCTATGTCCGCCTATGTCCTGTCCTTTTTGGATTCTATGAGACAAGCGGACATAGACGGACGTGACACCCCCCATATTGTACCAAAGTAATATAATTTAGAATGAAAATAAGGAACGTAACGTTATTAGCACGGAGTACGTTATTACAACTTAGTGAGGTATCAAGAATAGTAGATTAGACAGGAGAAGAGGAACACAGGGTAAAACGTATTACAGTACCAATAATACCAATATAACGACGATTTTAATATATATCAGTTATTCTAGTCCACGTCGGTCAACTTCCGGGAGTATTTATATTAGTCTCTGTATCACGTGACCCAGGTAGTCTAACCTGAAACCTAAACAAACCCTTTACAAACTCTCTTAGTCTACTCAACCTGGTAAAATACACAGTGGGATTAGCCACACAAGTTAACGAGTATGCAAACTGTAGAGCTATGTTCTCCATGAGTGGCGAGACCTCCATCTTCTTTAGTCTCATGATCCTCTCGACAACGAATGCTGACGAGGCCACCACGCAAACTATTGTCAGGATTACTACAGTGATAGTTGCTTTTCTTTTGGTTGGAGTCACAGGAAATTGTTGAGGTCTTTTTAGCCAGCAAATGGAGAGGAGGCACCCTAGAATGGATGGAGTCAAGATGAGAGATATGAGGATGAAGCTTATTTTTGAGAAATCCGCCAGTTGCCCAGTCTTTTTGTTCTGCCAACCACATCTTATTCCGTTAGGTCTGAACGCAGCTATCAAGGAATCATCCCTGAATAGCAAGACATTTCGAACAATCAGCACTCCAAAATATAATGAGATGATTGCGAATACCACTCTTTTTGATACCGTCAGAATAGGTTTCACAATAGATACAGTCCTCACAATACAGAACACCGCTGTGATGAAAATGGAGAATTGTTGAGCGGTGGGGAAAGTAGCTAGCACCACGGAACAGTATGTTGAGGATTCCATGACGTTTCCTCCAGTCAGAAGAGAAATATAGGAGACAGAGAGAAGAATAAAACAGAAGCAAACAAACAAGTCTGTTGAGTTTAGTAGGATAAATATTGATCTGCTGATATGTCCTGAGTTGTCCTTCTTCAAGAAGAAGATCAGGGAGAGAATGTTGGCTGGTATACCGATCAGACTGTATATCACTGAGATAAAGAGATACGCTGTCACCTGGCTTCTGTCGAACTCAACCATTCTGGAGGTAAATTAGTTAATTAATATGAAGCTGTATTCTGAAGCTGTAATTATATTTTAAATATCTATATTCCAGATTGGCAAAGGTCAATAGTATTAGTTGATTACTAATACAAATGATAAATTTTGTAAACTAGCATAGATAATGTGGGTGAGGTCACGGCGACTCGGCGAGTGAACAAATTTTCAATTATCAAAGACAAAGTCACTAAATACCTTACCGAACAAACGACACAAATGCGATCTCTATCGATTTAATGAAATTTGAATCCTTTTTGTGTTTAAATACCCCAGAGTCTAGTAGCACAATGCACATGGTATCTGTATGATCCCATGCCAGAATTATTATTTTTAATAGCGATATATAGTTGACGCCAGCAGCAAATGCGGTGGATTTCTTTATATTGGATCAGGATGAAAAGGTACTCTCTTTTGAATACCTTAGTAATGATGATGAACCACAGTCCTTGTTTGAAATTGAGGAAGCTATCAAGAAGTTGAAGAACTACAAGAGTGCTGGAATTGATGAAATTTCAAATGAACTGTTAAAGTACGGTTCTCCTGGACTTCTGCCTTGGTTAAAGGATCTTTTTGAAACGGTATGGAAAAGTGAGGATATTCCTAATGGTTGGAGAAAAGGAATAATCACCATTATCCCAAAGAAAGGGGACCTCACATATTGCAACAATTATAACTGAGGGATAACTTTACGCTCAACTGTATCGAAGTTATTCCAAATTGTGTTGTTTAAAAGACTGAGTGATGGGCTAGAAAAATTACTCAGAGAGAATCACTAATCAATATTTAATAGCAATTTTTATCCCCCTCCCCCCTCCGTAATCAAACGTAATCAAGACCTACCCCCACCCCCCCCCCCCCCCCCCCCTCAATATTTTTTCATGAAATTTTCAGAATCAACGTATTGTCTGATGACCTTAAGTTTTGGAGTGGAATTTTGAGTTAAGAGTTAGGCCTTCAAATTTGGCGGCCGAATTCTGAAATTTGCCGGGCATTTATCAGAATTTGAAAACTGCACTTTTTATTGCCAAAGATTACAAATCTGAGTCAGGTGTGTTCATTACCAGGTTTGTCAGCTGCAAATAATTTGCTAGAAAGACCATAGGCAACAAAATCAAATATATTATGGCACCAATGCCTATTCTGCTGTTAGGAGAGAAATCATTGAATCGAATTCAAAAGGAAATTTGAGCAGGTGCTTGTTTACCGGGCCGCTCTCAGCCTGCCATTCCGCCGAATCTCAGCCTGAGGTCCTCAGGTAAGTGTTTGTAGATTAGCTAAAATCATAGTGATATTTAAATAAAATGACGTTATAAAGTTTGTGAAAAGGTAGCTGGTAGAATACTACTCTAACAATAACAATTAAATACAGGTGGTCTGCCAACCACCTCCTTTATAGAAACTTAATAGTCAACCCCACGCAGTAGAAATAAAATGGCCTCTAATAACTTAATAAGGATTTCGCAATATCGACCATGACGTTACGCTCTGAACAGGTTCCTGACGATTTCGTTTTTCTCGAAACCACGTACAGTAAAACTCCAATTTACTATATTCTTTGCCCATTTTGTGAGGGGCATGATAGATTTTTGAGCTTTTAAGTTGTCAGAAAACAAAATGTAACAAATAGTAACATCAAACATGTACTTAATTATCAATTATGGTAGAAATCCCCCCTAGGATTTGCGTACCTTATAAATTCCGATGCAGAATGACCATACAAAGAATCCTGTGTTTATAGACGTACTTCACTGAACTTCATACCTAATTTCACTTAATTTCTAGAGTAGATGTTTCACTCGCGCCCAAGTGAAAATCAGTTTTTCTGAATTTTTTTCCAAAAATAAGCATTTTGGGCTTTCATGACCTTCACAGTGCCAATATAAACATGTGCATTGCGGTCATTTTAAACTCAATTTTGAGTCTCTAAGACCTTCAGAAGCTGAGATTCAAATATCCCATTATATACGTGCCTGATATGAAATATGGGCGTGGCTCCACAGGGTTGGGACTAGCGACACAACATGTTATAAAGCTATGATATAAGACTTAACTTATCGTCATCAATTTACAAATATTCACCGCGTACATATTATATATTACGCAATACTACCTGAAATCTATCAAATAATCACGGCTTACAGATTGCATGAGAAGATGGGGAAGATGAGCTGCAGATTGAAAAGGATGGAGAAATATTACCCGCCGAAGTTGTATATAATTACAAAGTAATGACGCAGCGACGCAGACTAATCCTTTTTGATGAGGATCTCGCCATGTAACATATAGTTGAAAAGAGTGTTTTATTTCTAACACAATGGTTATTTATTAATACAAATTTACACTAGAATACATTGCAACCATGCGAATCATAAACAATATTCCAATCCGGATTTTACACAATGGTTATTGTTTGCAGAATGGCACTTTTTAATTATCAAAGCTGTGCGTACCCAAAGCCTGAGACATGTTTCCTAGCTTAAATGTTCTTCCTTTTTATTTTGAAGAGTCATAACAAAAGTAGAATTATCGTATTTTGCGCTTATCGTATTTTGCGCTTATTCGGTTCAATGGATTTTAAATTTGAATAATTTTCCCGTAATAAATGCCGAAAATGGATAACATAATATACGTCTGTGGCTATGAAGCCACAGACGTTGCTAAGGTGGTCATCAAAATTCATAATCCAGAATTTTCTGCTTCAAGAAACTTGATAAAGAATTAAGTATCATTCACCGTTTTTCAATTATTTAATTCAAAAGTGGAAATGTTTGGTATTTTAACATGTTTAAATGAAACTGTATTCTGTTTTTGCCAACGTGGTATTTTACGTTTGCGCTAAAAAATCTAAGCATTGTCAACATAGAGAAAGAGTTCCGAAGTAAAGTTCCTGTAGGCTTATCTAGAAAAGCAAATATTCATCTAACATTTAGTTTCAGAAAATCGCCGACCTCAGCCGAATATAAGATTCTCAAAGGCCCCAGTAAGGATTCTGCCATCCAAAAAGTTTTAAATTTCCTCGCAATACAATGTTTGCTTCCTAAAAATGTGCCACAAAAAAGGTCAGGCCTTCTCAACATTTCCTCTTTGGCCTCAAATTTTCCCCTAAACTTCTGCCGATCTGCTGCCTTTCTGGGGATTCTACCTCAGTCGGAGAGTGATTGTCGTTAGTTGACGAAATTCAAATAACAAATTAAAGACTTTAATTATTCAGATAGATTTGTAACACAGCGTAAATAACGGTAGGTTTTCAATTGTCAAAGACTAAGTCGCTGAATACTCTAGCGAATAGACGACACACATGCGATCACTACCAATTAATAATGAAATTTAAATGCCGTTTGACACGAGCTATCTGAATTAGAAATGCCCGGATGGAATTATGTAATTACAGTATGGAATAATGATACTCATATCCATATCCATTGTCCAGCCACAATAATATAAGATTAACTAACAAAGGGCAAACCGTACCGTCGACCATACGGGATCAAACATACCCTCTGATTTCTTTCAGCTGTCATGATTTATGCATTACATACCGTCTAGATACGAGCTAGTTGAATATCATATTTAAACCCAAATATCTAATAACCAGCCCGATATTTCATACCCACTCCAAAAGAAAGACAAATTCTGGCCGCCGCATTTAATTTTGTTCACTTAAATAAAACTTTTTCTACTGAATAATACTTTCATCACTTATAAAATGTTAAAGACTTATAATCGTTCTAAATACTAAAATACAGTCAATAAAGGGCCGAGAAACTAGTTGAGATATGGGAGGGGGTTCAGCGAATCAGCATGGCTTATATTACAAAGTCATAGTCGCACACCTCAGCTCTGTAAAGTCTGATCTCGTTACCATGAAGGATTCCAAATCTAGACTTTGTCACAGTACGGATTAATGAGAAACGAGCACAGAGATTGTGACCTGTTCAGGGAACATATCGTGTGTTTTGTCCATATTTCGCATTCTTATTTGGTTCTGATGAGGTCTCGGATGTCATTTCATTACAAGTCGGTCATATCTAATTAATGGTTCAGACATGAGACAATTATTACGTGATGTCGTCAGACAGTTTTAGCATTACACACAATGAAACAATTATTCTTTACACTCAAAGTTAAAAACTTGGTAAAATTTATTGTGACCTTTCTGCTATTGTCTCCGTCAAAGCCCAATAAAGTGCTTGCTTTGCAGACGATTGTTTAAGATCAGACAATCTCAACAAACCTATTTAGGCCCATTCCTCAAGCTGGCCGCTGTAGAAGGCCTCCAACATATTTATTTACTGAAGTTCGAGATACCGAAATTGAAGCCGGTGATCAACTTTGGGTGGCTATGCTCGATCGTGCAGAATGGATGACAATCATTGAGGAGATTGTACCCGAGAATCTCACATTAAAGTAAATGAAGTATAACTTATGATGGATATTACTCGCTGCAGCAACTTGGGTACTCGAAACTTCGTTCAAAACTGCAGAAAAGTTGAAACAAAAAATCTAACTTGCTTCAGACGATGCACGATGCACGATGCACGTATAGACTTTCTTAAAATATACAAATATAGACGTTTAAAAAAGGGGCCGATCATGTATTTTATAAATCAAATGAACTATGGGCTGCAGCCACCGCACCTGGAATGTTACTAGTCTACTAACGATCTTGTCTCGCTATATGAGCAGGAACCTCTTACTTAATACTCTCACTCACTACTCAATCGTTATTACTTATATATACTATTACTTATATTACTTATTCATTACTTCAGAGTTTGAAGTTCGGAGTCAAACGACTAATTCTTGTGTCTGCGCTAATCTATCCGGCTGCTAGTTGCATATTTTACATTGTAAAGATTGTAATGTTGGAAACCTATTAGATGAGCAACTAAATACATATTTTATAAGAATGTAATTAGATTTAGTTGGGTAGCTCAGCTAGGTTGTCAGGATAAACTAGAAGGTAGCAAGTTCGAATCCCACCTAGTATGGAAATTTATGTCATCAGATGTCGGGGGGGGGGGGGGGGGGGGGTCAGGTCCCGCAGGGGTCCCGCAGATGTTCCACATAAACCTAATTTATAATATAGTCCCTAGTAACAGAACAAAAGAGCCTCCAAACACTATACTGAAAATTCTACGGGCTACAATCTTGGAAAGGAAACAAAAGGTTGATGTTCTTCACAGATTAAGTTTGTGTAGAAAATCTGATGCGAAACGTTTTTGCTAAGATGGTTAAAACTCTCAGATACTATGTACTAAAACTATGGTTAAAACAGCTGATTTGCTGTGGTGCTGACTGCTGCCCACTTACATTACCAAATCAAGAAGAGCTCTACTGGGAATTATAGTTATTTACACTAATTTACACTAATTACGCTAATCACGAAAGGTCAACATACTAACAGCAAGGGGGACAGGAGACAGAATGTCAGTTTCAGTACTGTCCGTGAGAATGAAGTCCTTTAAGTTATTTTGTGTACATTTCCCGCCTGAGCTATACCATTTAAACTATTTAAGCCGTTAGACGCATCCTTACATGCTATGCGGTCAGGGTTTTGTTCTGACTAAACCTGGTTAAAATATTCCCATCCCATAATATATTCACTGAAATGTAACATATTATTTAACATATAGTGGCCTGTGGCAACCTGTACTTGTTCTCAACCCATATTCGAAC